>NW_026889763.1:15467500-16067500 GCF_033153115.1 Saccostrea echinata
AAAGATGCAATTTTCTCCAAATGCCTGGATACCTATATCTTTTTATCCTAAAATATTTTTGTTGATCAATTTTAAATTAGAAAATGCATAGCTGGTGTTTTTATTCGCATTTCCTGAAAATATATTTGAGATAATTTTCCCTATATAATATGATTAACTATAATGATGAACTTTGAAGAAATTCCATAGGTAAATTCACGTTACTACGTGAAATCAGAGACATTTTTGTGAGCATTTTCAATTACTTAAGGAGGGATTCTTCTCTTATTCTACTCATATTTCTTGTATTTAAAAATTAATGAAATTTTCATAGATTCAAGAAGACAATATCACTAAGTGATGGTATCAATTAGATTAAATTTGACTGTTTTATTTTAGAAACAAGGTCAGGTCAAGGTCATTATCTTTTTCCTTGACATTTAGGGTAAAAAATTACTGTTGCTAATCATGTGATGCCTACTTCTATTTTAAAAGATAAAATGTTTTTCTTTTTGCGCAAAAAGATGTTACCATATCTGGTCTATCAGATGATTCTACCAAATTAATTGACATTATTTAACTTAAATAGATATTGGCTAATCCAGATTTCCTCTGTTTTTCTTAATTTTTTAGGATATATTAGTTATTTTAATATACTTCTTATATTTAAATATTTCTTGTTTTTACATATGATAAAGTAGTCATATAAATATACAAAATGATACAAAAACAAAAAGCTTTGACCGTTTAGTAAGAGAGAAAAAACACTTTTTACTGATTTTTTGCTCAAATCTGTTTTAAGGTTGGAGGCTTTCAAAAGCTAACAAGATTGTAGTTTGTTTAGAAAATCATTTTTATTTGCTATGTTTTAAAACTTTAGGGCATTATTATTAATTTTAGTTTCATATCAAAATTTCTTCAAGTCTTTGATTATTTAAAAAAATTAACCACATGTTATGTTCTATAAGTGATTTTGATAGGCAGAAAAGGAGATATTTTCATACGTCGCAGTTGCGCCAAAAATATAGTCCCTTCTGGATTTCAAACTCAGTTTACCATTTCTATTTAAAATTGTGCAATTATGATGAGTAAAGAAAAATATGATCTTTTAAATACATTATAGCTAAGTTTATAAGACATACAAGCAAATATACTTGGAATATTTCATCTAGTCAGAAACCAGACAAGAATCCCTCCTTCTCTGGTTTCTGACTAGACGAAATAATACAAGTATATTTGCTTGTATGTCTTTTATACGTAGCTGTAATGTATTTAAAAGATCATATTTTTCTTTACTCATCATAATTGTACAATTTTAAATAGAAATGGTAAACTGAGTTTGAAATCCACAAGGGACTATATTTTTGACGCAACGGCGACGTATGAAAATATCTCCTTTTCTGCCTATCAAAATCACTTACAGAACAATACATTTAGTTATTTTTTTTTTAGACAATCAAAGACTTAAAGAAATTTTCAAATTAGCTAAAATCAATAAAAATGCCCTAAAGTTTCAAACTATAGCAAATTATAATGATTTTCTAAACAAACTACAATTTTGTTAGCTTTTGAAAACTTCATATCTAAAAACAGATTTGAGCAAAAAATCAGTAAAAAGTGTTTTTCTCTCTTACTAAATGGTCAAAGCGTTTTGTTTTCATATCATTTTGTATATTTTCTATGACTACTTTACCATATGTGAAAATAAGAAATATTTAAATGTACGAAGTATATAAAAGTAACTAATATATCCTGAAAAATTAAGAAAAACAGAGGAAATTCAGATTAGCCAATATCTCTTTTAGTTAAATTATGTCAATTAATTTGGTAGAATCATCTGAGAGATCCGGTATGGTAACAAATTTTTGTGTAAAAAGAAAAACATTTTAACTTTTAAAATAGAAGTAGGCATCACATGATTAGCAACAGTAATTTTTTACTCTAAATGTCAAGGAAAAAGATAAAGACCTTGACCTGACTTTGCTTCTAAAATAAAACGATCAAATTCAATCTAACTGATACCATCACTTAGCAATAATGTCTTCTTGAATCTATGAAAATTTCATTAATTTTTAAATACATGAAATATGAGAAGAATCCCTCCTTAAAAGCTGATTTTCAGAACCTGAGGATCGGAGTACCTTAATCATTTATAATTTTGTTTGCAACATATATTAAATAATTTTTATGATTATAAAATACCAAAATCTTTTGTTGATTAAATTGCTTTATCAGTAACTTCATGGAATGTAAATGTTGTGGGGAGGTCTGTGGAACAGTCAATTTAGCTATAAAAACAGCAGTTGTCAGCTGTTTTAGGCAATACATAACATGTAGATTGCCAAAGAAGAGACAAAGATATAGTCAGTACAAAATAGGATTACATTCTAGTCACATTTTTAATTCTCCTTTACAAGTTTTATATGTGTTTGTATGCAAGTATAGAATGACTGATAAATCAGACTTTGTGGTGACTTACAGGTGAGATGTTTGTACACAGGTATAGACTGACAGATAATTCTGACTCTGTGATGACTTATAGGTGAGATGTTAGTATACATGCAGCACTGTTAAGGCGTACTTCAAAGAAATCAACAGAATATAAACGTGCATAAATACATACCTTTTTAAAATGAATTTTAATTTTGTAAAGGTACTATTTTATCTTATGACTTTAACATTCTTTGAAATGACATTGTATACCCCGTTCTCTACTGAATTTGGTTTGGTCACGTTATTTGATAGTCACATGATAAATGCATGTAATGTGTACTGTATGTAGGTTACAAACAAATTCCAATATCGCAAGGGCATATCCTAGTTAAAATTTAAAAATTAAAGTAATAGATTGTTTCTACATAACTTGTAGTTTATGGAATGTGCTGCTGCTTCAAATAGAATTCGCATTTTATTAGTTTAAATTTCAAGTTATCTTGCTAATGTCAAAATATGTGTGACCTTTACCAAGTATTTTATGTATTTATCAAGTTATGCTATCGATTTCAGGAAAGCAGCAGCACTTTTCAAGTTAAGGAATATGTCCATTATGTGTATTCAAAAAAAGGTCAAGATCTATTAAGTGTATGCCCTTGCGAAAAGGCGATTTAATGAGGCACCTCGGCATGAAACATGCACACCCTGTAGACAAAAACACGGTAAAATTAATTGAATACATTCTCTCGATATTTTTTAAATAATGGCACTAAACAAACGTTTCAGATTTGTATTTATAGTCTACCTAAGATATTCAAATGATATTCTGTTTAATAATAAAATGCATTTTTCACTATGAAAAAATTACTTGATCCGCCTCTCACTGCACATAAAATGTGTCAAACTTTACCATGATGACGTCATGTCGACAAGTGCATTGCGATCAGTGACTTGTTTATATCTTGCTGTGTGGGATTTAACAAGCGACAAAAATGAATGCAGTGGTAAGATTTGATGTAGTTCATTACTCTTGTGCAGTTTATATTCCCAAATAATTTCATTTTCTGTTATTGTGATGACTTACAGGTGAGATGTTTGTATACAGGTATAGAATGAGTGATCATTCTGACTCTGTGATGACTTACAGGTGAGATGTTTGTATACAGGTATAGAATGACTGATCATTCTGACTCTGTGATGACTTACAGGTGAGATATTTGTATACAGGTATAGAATGACTGATCATTCTGACTCTGTGGTGACTTACAGGTGAGAGGTTTGTATACAGGTATAGAATGACTGATCATTCTGACTCTGTGATGACTTACAGGTGAGATGTTTGTATACAGGTATAGAATGACTGATCATTCTGACTCTGTGATGACTTACAGGTGAGATGTTTGTATACAGATATAGAATGACTGATCATTCTGACTCTGTGGTGACTTACAGGTGAGATGTTTGTATACAGGTATAGAATGACTGATCATTCTGACTCTGTGATGACTTACAGGTGAGATGTTTGTATACAGGTATAGAATGACTGATCATTCTGACTCTGTGATGACTTACAGGTGAGATGTTTGTATACAGATATAGAATGACTGATCATTCTGACTCTGTGGTGACTTACAGGTGAGATGTTTGTATACAGGTATAGAATGACTGATCATTCTGACTCTGTGATGACTTACAGGTGAGATGTTTGTATACAGGTATAGAATGACTGATCATTCTGACTCTGTGATGACTTACAGGTGAGATGTTTGTATACAGGTATAGAATTACTGCTCATTCTGACTCTGTGATGACTTACAGGTGAGATGTTTGTATACAGGTATAGAATGACTGATCATTCTGACTCTGTGGTGACTTACAGGTGAGATGTTTGTATACAGATATAGAATGACTGGTCATTCTGACTCTGTGGTGACTTACAGGTGAGATGTTTGTATAAAGGTATCAAATGACAGATAATTCTGACTCTGTGGTGACTTACAGGTGAGAGGTTTGTATACAGGTATAGAATGACAGATAATTCTGACTCTGTGGTGACTTACAGGTGAGAGGTTTGTATACAGGTATAGAATGACTGATCATTCTGACTCTGTGATGACTTACAGGTGAGATGTTTGTATACAGATATAGAATGACAGATAATTCTGACTCTGTGGTGACTTACAGGTGAGATGTTTGTATACAGGTATAGAATGACTGATCATTCTGACTCTGTGATGACTTACAGGTGAGATGTTTGTATACAGGTATAGAATGACAGATAATTCCGACTCTGTGGTGACTCACAGGTGAGGTGTTTGTCTACACGTACAGAATGACTGATCATTCTGACTCTGTGGTGACTTACAGGTGAGATGTTTGTATACAGATATAGAGTGACAGATAATTCTGACTCTGTGATGACTTACAGGTGAGATATTTGTATACAGGTATAGAATGACTGATCATTCTGACTCTGTGATGACTTACAGGTGAGATGTTTGTATACAGGTATAGAATGACTGATCATTCTGACTCTGTGATGACTTACAGGTGAGATGTTTGTATACAGGTATAGAATGACAGATAATTCTGACTCTGTGGTGACTTACAGGTGAGATGTTTGTATAAAGGTATCAAATGACAGATAATTCTGACTCTGTGGTGACTTACAGGTGAGATGTTTGTATACAGGTATAGAATGACTGATTATTCTGACTCTGTGGTGACTTACAGGTGAGATATTTGTATACAGATATAGCATGACTGATCATTCTGACTCTGTGGTGACTTTCAAATGACTTTCAGGTGACCTTTTTGCTTACATGGGCAAATAAACATTTGACTATGTGATGACCTACCTGACTATCAGGCATTGTATTGTATACTTATGTAGAATTTGGTAATCATCTGTTTCTATAAAAACTTACAGGTGAGCTTTTTCATATAGGTATAGAATGCCGGCCTTGAAGTCATTCATCTGGCAAAGAACCATGGCTTGGTCTAGGTCATACTTTGCCTGTAAGGAACATCTCAAGGTCAAAACTTGTAGAATGACTCCATATTGCAATACAGAAATAATGAAAAATGAGAATAAAGATAATCTATAATAAGTCATTATAGTAAAACTCTATCCTAATGCTCCTCTAACACACTAAGGCTGACATGCAAGATGGCAATAAAAACTGATCAGATTGCCCTTACGTTACATGACAGACAGAAAGTGTAAAATTGCAGAAATGTAAAGAAGAACTTATTCTGGGAACACTGTCATATGAAATTAAACTGAATATTGTTCCAAACATGCAGTTTGGTGCTATATATACATGTACTTTTCTACGGCCAAGTACAATATACATGATATAATGGGAAAAATAACTCGCAGTTTAAATAATCGCTATATTCATGATGTTAATAAAGCTGTGATTTCAGGAAGCAGTGAATAAGTTTTAAATAAAATTGTTTTTTTTTTGGGGGGGGGGGGGGGTGAGTCCAGACTACTAGTAGATCTGTGTATATTATGTAGTCATTCAGTAATCAGGAGTTTTACTTGACAAAATTATTTGCATTACCGTCTTTTCCTAAAATTTAAATCTGCAGATAATGACCTGGCTCCTGGGCCATAAAACTTAGATGAGCTTACTTTTGATCTCAGTCTCACTTTTACCAAAGGAATTGATAGTAGAAAAGTAAGACTGAGATCAAAAGTGAGCTCGTCTAAGCTTTATGGCCCCAGGGCCTGTATTTATCCTTGATTAGCTGTTAAATAGCCAGCACTAATTGTTTGATCAAAACAAAATGGGTGAGGGTGCTGATTACCTGTGCATAGCTAACATTATCTCGAGCACTTGTCACCTGATTTTATTGACATTTTAAGTAACCCAGGGTTCTTTTTTTCATTAATCTCTTTAGATACAAGATAATATTATGTCTTTGACATAATGCATTGCTCCAATGGTTTTTGCCATGTTGTCTTTTCCCTTCAGAAAGGAGATTTTGGGTGACGTATTTTGCCTTTGTATAACAACTAAGGGGGTAGTACGACACTATTCATTATAAGGAGGGAAGTCACTCAACTTTCATGAAAGTTGTTTTACAGAACTTGTTTCAATTCTCTCATTATTTGAATATTACCCACAGATCAGGGAAAAATCCGATGTAGGTGGTTTGAATTATTTTAAATGTTTAATTTGCTTCAATTTTGCGAATTCATCAAATCCATGATTGTGTCAGAGGAAAGAACTAGATAAGTTGTAATGCCAGGAATGCCCCCCCAATCAGCCAAAATTTTAAATGCCATATTTAGTTTTCAATTTGTTTGCACAACAGATTTTTTTCTAAGTTCAATAGGGTTGGGACGATATACCGATACACTGATACATACTGATATTTTCTGCTAAGATACGGTTTACAATACATGCATTAAAATATCGGTACGAAGCGATACACGAACAACCTATCCAAAAATTGAAAATGAAAGTATTTTTCCTTGAAAAATGGCGGCTTGTACGAAGCGAAGAGATGATATTGATATTGACAACACGCTTTAGAACTTGTAAGTCGGAGATAAGGGGTAAAACATTTTCACTTTTAAGCATCCTCGGAAGACGGGACAAGAAAAGTTCCGTATGTAAAGCCGGTAAAGCGTGTGATATACAGAAAGTATCGTTTCCACAACAGTTGATATTATTAATTGTTAGTCCATCTGGCATTAACAGCTCATAACAAAGCATGGATTTTCTAATTTCAAAAATTTGAAACAAATTGTTGATTAATTTTTTTTTCGTAAACTCAACTTGGTTGCAGACTTTCAGCAGTTAATAATGTAGATTTTTTTTAAATGAATTTTTAGTCAGTGTTTTTGATGAACTACACAACTATTAATAAACAACTTGTTTATAGACATTTGGCAATATGTACAAATAATATTGTTTTTGTAAATATTTAGTCAATGAAATTGTTGAACTTCAAGTATTAATTTCAAATATCACATATGATTTGATATAGAATGATTTGTTGATTTATTGTCAAGACAAAAAATGAAAACAAATACTAAGTTTTTTAAATAGTTTTATAATAAATCATAATATCGAGATACATATCGTATCATGCTATATGTATCGAGATACGTATCGTATCGCAAGGTCTGTGTATCGTCCCACCCCTAAAGTTCAATAGGAATAACTCTGTCAAAAATCATATTCCTATGACGTATCCATATGTCAAATTTGAGTTCAATATGTGCAACTCTTGCTGAGATAATGAACGGAAAGTCAATGATGGATCGAAGGAATGAGAGAATGAAGGAACAGGGTAACACTATATGCCCCCGGCCATTTTATGGCAGGGGCATAAAAACATGAAAATTACATGAAATCAGTGTGGAAATACTGTAAAATCATTTATTTTCGTGGGGTCAAATTTTCGTGGTTTGAGGAAAAAATACTGGTTTGTGAGGATTTGATTTCGTGGTTCAAGAGTATTAAGTTTTTCCATATTTTCCATATTTAAAATATTACATTTTGTGGAGGACATAAAATCCTAGGCTTCTTCATACCATGAAACAACGTAAATTAAACCCCTCCAAAATTACTGGTAGTGATTTCAGTCATTTCACAGTAATCCCCTAACAGTAAATCAAAATAGAGAGATTTCTGATTTTACATGTTGTTTGTCATACATGTATCTTGATTGAGATATCTAGACCTTACTTTCCCTGACAATTTTAATAGAATGATAATATCTTTTTACAAAATGTGTATAAAACTTACATCTGGATTCTTCAGCAGTTCCTCTGTTTTCCTCACTCTCTCCGTCTTTCTCTGGGTAAAGAAATATTTTCATTATCAGTTACACTTTTCATAATAAGTGTGCTTACAATACATTAAAAGATTAGGCCTAAAATATTTAATAACTTGGTTCTCAGGCCAGTTTTGTCAAAAATAAATGCTTGAGGGAGGCTTTTTCCCCCACTTTTTACCTCATAAAAACAGATTCGAGAGTTTTTATTTTATTTTTTTTCCCCAAAGATTTCAGTACTAGCAACTTTTAATCAAAAGTGCTTCAACATTAAGTGTAAAAATTAAGATCATTTATTTCCTGCTTTTCTTTCTCTTTTTTCTAAAAGCCTTGCATTTTCTACATTTGCGTAATGAAACGATGGCATCCTAACAACCAAACACGTCTTAAACTTACAGAACCCGACACTTTTACTGATGCATCTGTTAACTGCTTATGTATCACAACTAATCTAAGAGTGTTTCAGCAGTATACATAGTGTATATAATTTTATTAAACAGTGTCAAATTTATCAGTCTTTGGTTTACCCACACTAAATGAAATCAGCAAATCTTGCTGAAGCTTTTCTGGAAACGTCCAAATTCCGAAGTTAAGGAATCTGTCTTTCATTGCATTATATAGAGTTCTAGCATGCAACAACCTTCAGAAAACCCCCACTATGTGCCATGGAAGTATTACAGTCATTCCCTTATGAATTTGCACTGAAATCAATGCCAACATGACCAAACTTAATCTTGACACCTTAACCTGTTAACTCGATGGCCATATTTGCGATTTTTAACTAGGCCACAAGTCTGTATCATCTTGATGTTTGTCAAACATTTTACTAATGGGAGTATCTAAAATGCAGTCAGGGATTCCAGGTTTTCTTTTTTTTTGGCACTGCACGTGCACGACAGATATTTTTTTTTTATTCATTTGAGGATAAAAATGGGTAATGTGCATTGCTGAGAACCAAGTTTTTAATTTTTTAAGGCCCTAATATTACAATCTATATGTGTAATGTGCTAGGATTTGCTTACCATACTAGTATGTTCTTATCATGCTAGTATGTGCTTACCGTGCTGTCTTTTTCATGCACGATGTCGTGTAGGTATAGCTCTAACAGTGTATTGTACAGAAGACTGGGGGAATTAGGTTGAACCTGCAAAAACAAAAATGTATACACATGTAAAAATAAAAGTTACCTTCTAAAAATTTCATATTCACTAAGGTAATTTCTTTTCCATCACATGCATTAATAAATTGTTAAAAGACCATCACCATAATACCATAAATGTGATAATTTCTGGACCCAAATACTGTACAGGAGCCTTGAAAAAACTGGATTTAGGTGAAAAGATTGTGCATTGCTCATCAAAATACTGTACAAAATTTCAATTGACTAAACAAATTGATAAAAAGGACAATTTTTATTACATGTACAAAATTTCAAATCAACAAAAGTACCACAGTATGTAGTCTTAATTACTTATTGTAAACAGTTTTGCGACTTTTATTATTTCATATCCCCACAGTCAATATAGAATTTCATAAAGAGAATGTCCATAGTACTGTGTAACATGCCAGAGTCTCTGTCTTCAGTCATATGCATTTTTCTCATGATATTAAAGCATCTCTCTGACTCTGTGTTAGAATGGACAATACTTATGACTAATCAGAGCAAATCAATTATAGATTAAAATTCTGCATTGTTCACTTGTCACTAAACAAAGATGCTCTGGTTCATATTGATCTCTCTTTGAAATGCCTTTTCTACTGACAAAATTCTAATAAATTATAATCGAAAACTCCTTATTAAAACAATTTAACCTAAGAGAAGTTTTGATATGTTTTAATTTCAATATAATTATTATGGAAAATGTTTAAAACACCTTCAATCACAAAGTTTTGTTCAAATTAACCCAATCTCCCTATTAGAGTTGTCGTTAGTTTCTCTTTCATACACCTCTGCAATGGACTCGGAAGATTTTTGACATTTTTGTCAGATTTTGGTTGGAGATAAATATATGTATAAAAACATATACATGTATGTTCTGCTGCTTTTTTCTCTTTATTGACAGTTTTCATTTATTAAGCTTGTCTATGAAATAATCAATAGACTGTCACTAGATTAAAGAGAACTTTGGTGTATATAATACATGTATCTTATATACTATTCAAGGGATCAACATTAACTGAAATTTTCACTTGTCCAATAGGCTGAAGAAGCTGTAAAAACTACCGACTTATAAAGACTTGTTTCATCAAGAAAATGAAAAAAATATTACTGATATCACCTTCATCCATTCATTTGCGATATTCGGTAAGGTGTGATTGAGTCTTTCAGATTGAAAAGTTACATATTAGATGTTTGCTATCTAATAAAAAAAATCACAGCATTTTGAATTCTGTTGGGATTAATTCACTCTCTTCCATAATGGTAAAAAAATGTTTACTTGGTAAAAAAATGTTTACTTTGCCAAGTGGACAAACGTTAATGTTGAGCCCTGTATTCCTTTGATATAAATAATTTAGTCTAAGAGCCACTGACCTTGATCATGTGTTCCAGGAACTCTGTTAATTTCTCTGAGTTGTTGACAAAAATGTGAATAAAATGTTCGGCAGGTGCCCTTTCTATTCTGGCCACTCCCCCTATCAATTAATAGGATCATCATAAAGGGATTTAACAACAAAAATACAGCATTTCTATCACACAGTGAATATAAATAAAGCAAAACATACATACCATCCATCACGTTTTGATCAATTAATGGCTCTAAAAAAGAAAATTAAAACATATCTTCAATGTATTAGGGCTTGGCCAACACAAATATCCTGTGATACAATACATATCATGATACAGCAATAAGAAAAATTTTTCCAGTTTAATACGGCTGCCAAACTCATATTTATTGCATGCAACTGTTTACAGTATAAAACATATATAACTTCCACCTGATATCCCCTCATCTAAGCTTAAGTATAAGAAGAGACAATACAGTATACTAACTGTCTGTTGGTCTGTAGTCTGATATCCCCTCATCTAAGCTTAAGTATAAGAAGAGACAATACAGTATACTAACTGTCTGTAGGTCTGTAGTCTGATATCCCCTCATCTAAGCTTAAGTATAAGAAGAGACAATACAGTATACTAACTGTCTGTAGGTCTGTAGTCTGATATCCCCTCATCTGAGCCTAAGTATAAGAAGTTATAATACAGTATACTAACTGTCTGTAGGTCTGTAGTCTGATATCCCCTCATCTAAGCTTAAGTATAAGAAGAGACATTACAGTATACTAACTGTCTGTAGGTCTGTAGTCTGATATCCCCTCATCTAAGCTTAAGTATAAGAAGAGACAATACAGTATACTAACTGTCTGTAGGTCTGTAGTCTGATATCCCCTCATCTAAGTCTAAGTATAAGAAGAGACATTACAGTATACTAACTGTCTGTAGGTCTGTAGTCTGATATCCCCTCATCTAAGCTTAAGTATAAGAAGAGACATTACAGTATACTAACTGTCTGTAGGTCTGTAGTCTGATATCCCTTCATCTAAGCTTAAGTATAAGAAGAGACATTACAGTATACTAACTGTCTGTTGGTCTGTAGTCTGATATCCCCTCATCTAAGCTTAAGTATAAGAAGAGACACTACAGTATACTAACTGTCTGTAGGTCTGTAGTCTGATATCCCCTCATCTAAGCTTAAGTATAAGAAGAGACATTACAGTATACTAACTGTCTGTTGGTCTGTAGTCTGATATCCCCTCATCTAAGCTTAAGTATAAGAAGAGACACTACAGTATACTAACTGTCTGTAGGTCTGTAGTCTGATATCCCCTCATCTAAGCTTAAGTATAAGAAGAGACAATATATAAATAGTGCACGTTTTTGAGGGTAACAGTTGAAATTGACACCCCAAGGAAAACCATTGTCAACCGACGCGTCAGCGGAGGTTGACAATGGTTTTCCGAGGGGTGTCAATTTCAACTGTTACCCTCAAAAACGTGTACTATTTATTTTATTATACTGAATGTCTTATTGATTTCGGATGTCATAAAAAAATTCGGAGATTGTCGTTAAGTTCACGCTTAGAAAGCTTTCAAACTCCCCGCTTCTATTTTTCTCAATAAGAAAGCTTCGGAAAAGATTTACCAACCTCTTTATTGTTTGTTTGCTACTCAAAAAGTCCTTTATCATCTAAAGTTTGCACTCGCAAGGATGTTTCGTCTGTCGTTTGTTGTTTTCAAGTAAGCTACATCGGACGCAAGCTTTTATTGACGTCGTTTATTCGGCTTCTTTCAAACGCACAACCGACGTTTTGAGAATTCTACGGTGAACCGTACGCGCATGATTTGAACGCATGTGATATTTTCGTAATGTTACCCGTTGTCAAGTCTGTTGCTAACGCTGAGGGTAACATTACGGATTGTTAAATGCGTCTAAACCAATCAGATTTTAGTATTTAACATGAAAGTATAATAATACAGTATACTAACTGTCTGTAGGTCTGTAGTCTGATATCCCCTCATCTAAGCTTAAGTATAAGAAGAGATAATACAGTATACTAACTGTCTGTAGGTCTGTAGTCTGATATCCCCTCATCTAAGCTTAAGTATAAGAAGAGACATTACAGTATACTAACTGTCTGTAGGTCTGTAGTCTGATATCCCCTCATCTAAGCTTAAGTATAAGAAGAGACAATACAGTATACTAACTGTCTGTTGGTCTGTAGTCTGATATCCCCTCATCTAAGCTTAAGTATAAGAAGAGACAATACAGTATACTAACTGTCTGTTGGTCTGTAGTCTGATATCCCCTCATCTAAGCTTAAGTATAAGAAGAGACAATACAGTATACTAACTGTCTGTTGGTCTGTAGTCTGATATCCCCTCATCTAAGCTTAAGTATAAGAAGAGACATTACAGTATACTAACTGTCTGTAGGTCTGTAGTCTGATATCCCCTCATCTAAGCTTAAGTATAAGAAGAGACATTACAGTATACTAACTGTCTGTTGGTCTGTAGTCTGATATCCCCTCATCTAAGCTTAAGTATAAGAAGAGACATTACAGTATACTAACTGTCTTTAGGTCTGTAGTCTGATATCCCCTCATCTAAGCTTAAGTATAAGAAGAGACAATACAGTATACTAACTGTCTGTTGGTCTGTAGTCTGATATCCCCTCATCTAAGCTTAAGTATAAGAAGAGACATTACAGTATACTAACTGTCTGTAGGTCTGTAGTCTGATATCCCCTCATCTAAGCTTAAGTATAAGAAGAGACATTACAGTATACTAACTGTCTGTAGGTCTGTGGTCTGATATCCTCTCATCTGAGCTTAAGTATAAGAAGAGACATTACAGTATACTAACTGTCTGTTGGTCTGTAGTCTGATATCCCCTCATCTAAGCTTAAGTATAAGAAGAGACATTACAGTATACTAACTGTCTGTAGGTCTGTAGTCTGATATCCCCTCATCTAAGCTTAAGTATAAGAAGGGACATTACAGTACACTAACTGTCTGTAGGTCTGTAGTCTGATATCCCCTCATCTAAGCCTAAGTATAAGAAGAGATAATACAGTATACTAACTGTCTGTAGGTCTGTAATCTGATACCCCCTCATCTGAGTCTAAGTATAAGAAGAGATAATACAGTATACTAACTGTCTGTAGGTCTGTAGTCTGATATCCCCTCATCTAAGCTTAAGTATAAGAAGAGACATTACAGTATACTAACTGTCTGTTGGTCTGTAGTCTGATATCCCCTCATCTAAGCTTAAGTATAAGAAGAGACAATACAGTATACTAACTGTCTGTAGGTCTGTAGTCTGATATCCCCTCATCTAAGCTTAAGTATAAGAAGAGACAATACAGTATACTTACTGTCTGTTGGTCTGTAGTCTGATATCCCCTCATCTAAGCTTAAGTATAAGAAGAGACAATACAGTATACTAACTGTCTGTTGGTCTGTAGTCTGATATCCCCTCATCTAAGCTTAAGTATAAGAAGAGACATTACAGTATACTAACTGTCTTTAGGTCTGTAGTCTGATATCCCCTCATCTAAGCTTAAGTATAAGAAGAGACAATACAGTATACTAACTGTCTGTTGGTCTGTAGTCTGATATCCCCTCATCTAAGCTTAATTATAAGAAGAGACATTACAGTATACTAACTGTCTGTAGGTCTGTAGTCTGATATCCCCTCATCTAAGCTTAAGTATAAGAAGAGACATTACAGTATACTAACTGTCTGTAGGTCTGTGGTCTGATATCCTCTCATCTGAGCTTAAGTATAAGAAGAGACATTACAGTATACTAACTGTCTGTTGGTCTGTAGTCTGATATCCCCTCATCTAAGCTTAAGTATAAGAAGAGACATTACAGTATACTAACTGTCTGTAGGTCTGTAGTCTGATATCCCCTCATCTAAGCTTAAGTATAAGAAGGGACATTACAGTACACTAACTGTCTGTAGGTCTGTAGTCTGATATCCCCTCATCTAAGCCTAAGTATAAGAAGAGATAATACAGTATACTAACTGTCTGTAGGTCTGTAATCTGATACCCCCTCATCTGAGTCTAAGTATAAGAAGAGATAATACAGTATACTAACTGTCTGTAGGTCTGTAGTCTGATATCCCCTCATCTAAGCTTAAGTATAAGAAGAGACATTACAGTATACTAACTGTCTGTTGGTCTGTAGTCTGATATCCCCTCATCTAAGCCTAAGTATAAGAAGAGACAATACAGTATACTAACTGTCTGTAGGTCTGTAGTCTGATATCCCCTCATCTAAGCTTAAGTATAAGAAGAGACAATACAGTATACTTACTGTCTGTAGGTCTGTAGTCTGATATCCCCTCATCTAAGCTTAAGTATAAGAAGAGACATTACAGTATACTAACTGTCTGTTGGTCTGTAGTCTGATATCCCCTCATCTAAGCTTAAGTATAAGAAGAGACATTACAGTATACTAACTGTCTGTAGGTCTGTAGTCTGATATCCCCTCATCTAAGCTTAAGTATAAGAAGAGACAATACAGTATACTAACTGTCTGTTGGTCTGTAGTCTGATATCCCCTCATCTAAGCTTAATTATAAGAAGAGACATTACAGTATACTAACTGTCTGTAGGTCTGTAGTCTGATATCCCCTCATCTAAGCTTAAGTATAAGAAGAGACATTACAGTATACTAACTGTCTGTAGGTCTGTGGTCTGATATCCTCTCATCTGAGCTTAAGTATAAGAAGAGACATTACAGTATACTAACTGTCTGTTGGTCTGTAGTCTGACATCCCCTCATCTAAGCTTAAGTATAAGAAGAGACATTACAGTATACTAACTGTCTGTAGGTCTGTAGTCTGATATCCCCTCATCTAAGCTTAAGTATAAGAAGAGACATTACAGTACACTAACTGTCTGTAGGTCTGTAGTCTGATATCCCCTCATCTAAGCCTAAGTATAAGAAGAGATAATACAGTATACTAACTGTCTGTAGGTCTGTAATCTGATACCCCCTCATCTGAGTCTAAGTATAAGAAGAGATAATACAGTATACTAACTGTCTGTAGGTCTGTAGTCTGATATCCCCTCATCTAAGCTTAAGTATAAGAAGAGACATTACAGTATACTAACTGTCTGTTGGTCTGTAGTCTGATATCCCCTCATCTAAGCTTAAGTATAAGAAGAGACAATACAGTATACTAACTGTCTGTAGGTCTGTAGTCTGATATCCCCTCATCTAAGCTTAAGTATAAGAAGAGACATTACAGTATACTAACTGTCTGTAGGTCTGTAGTCTGATATCCCCTCATCTAAGCTTAAGTATAAGAAGAGACAATACAGTATACTAACTGTCTGTAGGTCTGTAGTCTGATACCCCCTCATCTAAGCTTAAGTATAAGAAGAGACATTACAGTATACTAACTGTCTGTAGGTCTGTAGTCTGATACCCCCTCATCTTAGCTTAAGGATATACGCAACGTACCTTACCTACTGATAATTTTTCAAGATATTCTTAATCTAAGATTATAGTGCCATCAGATGTTCGTCGACAAAAAATCAGCATGCATTACATAGGGTTTTGAAAAGATATCTATTGATGAAAATTCTTGTATAATTCAAAGAAAAATACACAAAAATTACGAAACATATATTCTACATGTTTTGTTTATCATAACTTGTTTTAGAAGAAGTGTAGAAAAGCATATATAGACATAAAAATGTAGCACATAATTCCTTTAAGTATTGGAACTCTTCAACTCCAGGGAAAAAGACAATAAAGTTCAAACTACGTTGCGTATGTCCTTAAGTATAAGAAGAGATAATACAGTATACTAACTGTCTGTTGGTCTGTAGTCTGATATCCCCTCATCTGAGCTTAAGTATAAGAAGAGACATTACAGTATACTAACTGTCTGTAGGTCTGTAGTCTGATACCCCCTCATCTAAGCTTAAGTATAAGAAGAGACATTACAGTATACTAACTGTCTGTAGGTCTGTAGTCTGATATCCCCTCATCTAAGCTTAAGTATAAGAAGAGACATTACAGTATACTAACTGTCTGTAGGTCTGTAGTCTGATATCCCCTCATCTAAGCTTAAGTATAAGAAGAGACATTACAGTATACTAACTGTCTGTAGGTCTGTAGTCTGATATCCCCTCATCTAAGCTTAAGTATAAGAAGAGACATTACAGTATACTAACTGTCTGTTGGTCTGTAGTCTGATATCCCCTCATCTAAGCCTAAGTATAAGAAGAGACAATACAGTATACTTACTGTCTGTAGGTCTGTAGTCTGATATCCCCTCATCTAAGCTTAAGTATAAGAAGAGACATTACAGTATACTAACTGTCTGTAGGTCTGTAGTCTGATACCCCCTCATCTAAGCTTAAGTATAAGAAGAGACAATACAGTATACTAACTGTCTGTAGGTCTGTAGTCTGATATCCCCTCATCTAAGCTTAAGTATAAGAAGAGATAATACAGTATACTAACTGTCTGTAGGTCTGTAGTCTGATACCCCCTCATCTAAGCTTAAGTATAAGAAGAGATAATACAGTATACTAACTGTCTGTAGGTCTGTAGTCTGATATCCCCTCATCTAAGCTTAAGTATAAGAAGAGACATTACAGTATACTAACTGTCTGTAGGTCTGTAGTCTGATATCCCCTCATCTAAGCTTAAGTATAAGAAGAGACAATACAGTATACTAACTGTCTGTTGGTCTGTAGTCTGATATCCCCTCATCTAAGCTTAAGTATAAGAAGAGACATTACAGTATACTAACTGTCTGTAGGTCTGTAGTCTGATACCCCCTCATCTAAGCTTAAGTATAAGAAGAGACATTACAGTATACTAACTGTCTGTAGGTCTGTAGTCTGATATCCCCTCATCTAAGCTTAAGTATAAGAAGAGACATTACAGTATACTAACTGTCTGTAGGTCTGTAGTCTGATATCCCCTCATCTAAGCTTAAGTATAAGAAGAGACATTACAGTATACTAACTGTCTGTAGGTCTGTAGTCTGATATCCCCTCATCTAAGCTTAAGTATAAGAAGAGACAATACAGTATACTAACTGTCTGTAGGTCTGTAGTCTGATATCCCCTCATCTAAGCTTAAGTATAAGAAGAGACATTACAGTATACTAACTGTCTGTAGGTCTGTAGTCTGATACCCCCTCATCTAAGCTTAAGTATAAGAAGAGATAATACAGTATACTAACTGTCTGTAGGTCTGTAGTCTGATACCCCCTCATCTAAGCCTAAGTATAAGAAGAGATAATACAGTATACTAACTGTCTGTAGGTCTGTAGTCTGATATCCCCTCATCTAAGCTTAAGTATAAGAAGAGACAATACAGTATACTAACTGTCTGTAGGTCTGTAGTCTGATATCCCCTCATCTAAGCTTAAGTATAAGAAGAGATAATACAGTATACTAACTGTCTGTAGGTCTGTAGTCTGATACCCCCTCATCTAAGCTTAAGTATAAGAAGAGATAATACAGTATACTAACTGTCTGTAGGTCTGTAGTCTGATACCCCCTCATCTAAGCTTAAGTATAAGAAGAGATAATACAGTATACTAACTGTCTGTAGGTCTGTAGTCTGATATCCCCTCATCTAAGCTTAAGTATAAGAAGAGACAATACAGTATACTAACTGTCTGTTGGTCTGTAGTCTGATATCCCCTCATCTAAGCCTAAGTATAAGAAGAGACATTACAGTATACTAACTGTCTGTTGGTCTGTAGTCTGATATCCCCTCATCTAAGCCTAAGTATAAGAAGAGACAATACAGTATACTAACTGTCTGTTGGTCTGTAGTCTGATATCCCCTCATCTAAGCTTAAGTATAAGAAGAGACAATACAGTATACTAACTGTCTGTAGGTCTGTAGTCTGATACCCCCTCATCTAAGCTTAAGTATAAGAAGAGATAATACAGTATACTAACTGTCTGTAGGTCTGTAGTCTGATACCCCCTCATCTAAGCTTAAGTATAAGAAGAGATAATACAGTATACTAACTGTCTGTAGGTCTGTAGTCTGATATCCCCTCATCTAAGCTTAAGTATAAGAAGAGACAATACAGTATACTAACTGTCTGTTGGTCTGTAGTCTGATATCCCCTCATCTAAGCTTAAGTATAAGAAGAGACAATACAGTATACTAACTGTCTGTTGGTCTGTAGTCTGATATCCCCTCATCTAAGCCTAAGTATAAGAAGAGACAATACAGTATACTAACTGTCTGTTGGTCTGTAGTCTGATATCCCCTCATCTAAGCATAAGTATAAGAAGAGACAATACAGTATACTAACTGTCTGTAGGTCTGTAGTCCGTACATAACCTCTTTAACAGTTCTGTTGTCTGCTGGGGAACCTCAGCCATCAACACCTTACCATACTTCTTCACATTTTCTTCAGTCTGACAAAAGGATAAGTAGAGAGATGTCAATAGAAAGAGTCAATAAAGCAGTTCTATAAAATTGATAGTGTTCATATCAAGTATTAAAACAAAACTTCAGCAGTCCTTATAGGAATCAAATAAATCTAAATCAAATGGGAATCTGTGTTACAAAATGTACATATACAAACTATTATTTAACATTCAAGTTGATACAGATGCAGTGTATTTTTACCTCCGTGAATTCTAGTTTTCCGATACAGATGCAGTGTATTTTTACCTCTGTGAACTCTAGTTTTCCGATGTACTCCAGGGCTTTCTGATATTGCTTAATGTCCTCCAGCTGTATCCTTAGATACCATTCATGTTTACCGTGCTTCTCCGCTAGGAACAGAGCGTGCTCAAAGTATCCGGCTTGTCGACAAACCTTGATGGCCGTCTCCACATCAAAATCTACCTCCCTATCCTTTGTCTGTCACAGAAAAAGATTATATAAATTTTGTGAAGGTTCCTTTTCCCCTCTCTCTCCAGAAATTAATCTTTAATTTCTTTTTTTTCCATTCATGATGAATTTAAATATTTGTACCAAGGCATTTTTATTTTTGATGCACTTCAGCAATCTGCAATAACGTCTTTAGATCATAAGACTACATGTTACCATGATAAACTCATCCAGCTTGTTGACGTCTTTGAGCTTGGTGTAACAGTTTAGGAGCAGCGTTGTGTGTTCTTCTGTGGCTTGTTGCTGTTTGTGTAGAGCTTGTAAGTATTTTGTCAAATTGTGGATTCTCTGTGCATCTAAAAACTACAATAAAACACACGAAATACACTGTACACGTTTATCTAAGATTTCCTTTCTAATGCATGTCCCAGAGAGACGGTGTTTCCATGACATGCACAAAAGATAATGGTACTCAAACTTGTACATATAAATGTTCACTCACTCTCAAATTTCTTTATCCCATCAAAATTTACTTGCTTTTATCCTTAATTCCTTTTACTCTCTGAGTTACCTTTCATATAACATAGGAGGCATCCAGTTTGCTGATGGTTTTGATGTACTGTTTTTTATGATTTGAGTTACCTTACGTATGACGTAGGAGGCCTCCAGTTTGCCAATGGTTTTGATGTACTGGTCAATCGCCCCATCATGGTCCCCCTTGCTGTACAGATGATCCCCATACTGTGTGAAAATATCAATCAATCCCTCCTGATCATAATGCTGGCTTTTGGCAAGACTGTAGCAAGTCAAAAAATACATTGATTATACATCAAACAGAATATCAACTAGTGGGTATTGTTTTTTTTACAAAAAAACACATGTCTCCCCTTCTTTACCAACATTAACGAGTGCAAATATATGATCAGGGTCAAAAATAATAATGCAGTGCATCTCAACTCAAATTATGTGTACAAAATTTCAAGTCTTCATGTCAAACAGATGTCAAGTAATGGTCTAGTTGTGTTTTTCTTAATTTGACCTTGAAGAAAGTGGTCAAGGTCAAATATTTTGATGCAGTGCATTTAGTCTCAATGTTGTCTTTCCTTGTTCCAAGTTTGAAATCCTAATGTCAAAAAGTTCTCAAGTTATAACCTAGACTATATTTTCATGTTAATGATTGACCTTGACTTTATTAATAGGTCAAGGTGAAAAAAATGTTGCCATTCACCCTTCCTCTATACCAACTCTCCATGTTCCAAGTTTGAAGTCTTAATGTCAGGGTTCTCAAGTTATGGTCTAGTCATGTTTTCTCTATTTGACCTTGAAGAAAGGGGTCAAGGTCAAAATTTTGAAGCATTGCATCTTGTAACAATGTTTTCTTTCTATGTTACAAGTTTGAAGTCCTAATATCAAAGGATACTCAAGCTAAGGCCTGGACTCTATTTTGATGTAAAAGATTGACCTTGACATTATAATAATTGGATCAAGGTCAAAAATTTTGGTGGCATGCATCCCTCCTTCATACCACTTCTGCATGTTCCATGTCTGAAGTCTTTATAACAAAGGATTCTTAAATAATGGTCTAATCAAGTTTTTTCGCTATATGACCTTGAGGAAGAAAATAATGGTCTAATCAAGTTTTTTCGCTATTTGACCTTGAGGAAGAAAAGAGGTCAAGGTCAAAAATTTTGGTGTGTTGCATCTTGTATCAATGTCTTCTTTCTCTGTTAAAAGTTTGAAGTCCTAGTATCAAAGGGTACTCAAGCTATGGCTTGGACTCTATTTTGATGTAAAAGATTGACCTTGACCTTATAATAATTGAATCAAGGTCAAAAATTTTGGTGGCATGCATCCCTCCCTTATACCACCTCTGCATGTTCCAAGTTTGAAGTCTTAATGTCAAAAGGTTCTCAAGTTATGGCCAGATCGTGTTTTTTCCCTATTTGACCTTGAAGGCAGAAAGAGGTCAAGGTCAAAATTCTAATGCAGTGCATTTTGTCTCAAGGTCTTCTTCCTATGTTACAAGTTTGAAGTCCTAATATCAAAGGGATCTCAAGTTATGGGCTGAACTCTATTTTGATGTAAAAGATTGACCTTGACTTTATAAATAGGTCAAGGTCAAAAATGTTGGTGGCGGGCACTCCTTCTCAATGTCATCTATCTATGTTCCAAGTTTGAAGTCTTAATGTCAAAGGGTATTAAAGTTACGGCCTGGACAAAATTTGGATGAAGAAGAAGAAGAAAATTGACAAAAACAAAAAGTCTCCCCTGGAACTAAAACCTGGAGAAATGTACAACTTTTACCGGTACACATTAAGATATATCACCTATTCAGGTTCATGTAAGAGGTACATGAGATGAATTTTACACTGTATTCAAAGAAAGACAACTCTGAATTGTATTTAAAATTTACCTGACAGCAAGTCTGTCATTAAAACTTGTGTTCATGCAAAGAAAGACAACTCTGAATCGTGTTTAAAATTTACCTGATGGCAAGTGTGTAGTTATTTTTCTTGAACAACATTTCTAATTTGGTCTGGGTGTCCTTCTCTTGTAGCTGATATATCTGTAAAACAGATCCCCTTCTAGACTCAAACCTTAATAACTACATACACTTAAAAGTGCAAAATGTAAACCATTTTTCTTTGTGGCTTTCACAGTTTTATCATTCAAACATGCACATGGGATTTAAATATTTTTATTCATCTCTTCCTAACTCCTTTTTCATTTAATGTATATGAACCAGTACATTCTGTTGACAGTCATCTACAGGGTCTGAGTTCCTTTCTCAACATCTTTAAATAAACAAATTATGAAATAAATAAAATATTCTGTGTAGAACCAGGAAACCTGTCATTTATCATTTAACTAGAAAAAAAAGAGTGTTTGTAAAATCCTTGACAGGACATTGAGAGAAGACATTTCCCG
This sequence comes from Saccostrea echinata, assembly GCF_033153115.1. NCBI lineage: Eukaryota > Metazoa > Mollusca > Bivalvia > Ostreida > Ostreidae > Saccostrea > Saccostrea echinata. The sequence continues at coordinate 15,489,973 of NW_026889763.1, forward strand.
TACCTTTTGGTCTCCTCCTAGTATGTACACACTGCCCCACTCTGACAGCACATCAATGACATCAGGGAAGGGGGCAGAGTATGCAATAAATTTATTCTGTATATCATACACGGTTACAATGTTCATCTCCATTGCGTGACCACTTCTGTTGTAAAAAGAGCAAGTAGAGAATAAAACAATTTTTCTAAGGGGATAATATTTCTTGGCACATTGTTTAAATGGCACTACATTTTACAGCTTACATTTGGACAGGTCTAGGGAGGGTTTTATCTTCTTTTCCCACAACAATCAGGTAGTTTCTGAACCAATGGAGTCTCAACTTTTCCCCCTCAAAGGCTAGACATGGTCCCCGACTGTCTGTCTGGTAGAAATACACAGCCTAAGGAGAGAGAATAAAAAGCATGGTGGTAAAACTGGTGACAGAAATCGTACAGGTATTATGTACTCATTAAAATTGCAAATAAGGAAATTAGGTCTATCTACCAAGGAAGTAAAATTAACCAAATTGTTTTCCCTTAATCTGTCTGTTTGTTTGTTCTTTGGACAAACTTTCCCTTCTCTATTTACATGTACATCCCTAGCCATTAGTGTATGAACTTGAAGAGATGTCCTTGGACCAATATAGAAACATATCTACAGCAATGGTTAACAATAAATATGAATTGAATATGTTTTAATTTACAGTTACAAAGTAACTAACAAATCAAAATTCACATACATGTAATTTCAACATCTCACAGTAGTGTGACTTTGACCTTTGGGATATGACCCAGAATCAAGGTCATGGTACAGTAAAACTTGGTTATAGTGAAGTCTTAGGGACCTGTGAAGTTACTTTGCTATATCCGTAATTTATTACATCTGTATAACAAAGAACGAGTGCACTTATGGGCCCTGAAAAAATGTGAAAAAATGAAGAATCAAATTAAGTATAACTTTTCATCTCAGATCATTAATTGATATCTAAACCATAAGATTCAACAAACTTTATCGCTGATACTCATGAATATACAAAGAGCAAAGCCATACAATGTGGTAGGGGTCAGTCGATTTTCTATAGTAAATCAAGGATGGTCATTCATTTCAAAGCTTTTGTTTACTGTCAGCCTAACGTTGTACAAACTTGTGCGAATGACAAAAAATGCATTATACATTTATAAAACTTGTGTGAAAGTAGGAAATTTGTACAAGAGTAGGCCTGTACTTAAAATATTAAAAATGTATGAAAAGTTCAATGTTTTCCTATAGCAAGCGAGAGGTATTTACCTGTATGACCTATGTTGAACCCACCCCTGGAATAAATTATTTAAAATACCGGTAGTCACCTGAGTTCTACCCAGGTAAAAATTCATCAAAAGTGCTCACTGTAAAAGATAGCCCCGTTTTGTATCATTGTATCGAAGTCGTGCCGCATAGAGAAGTTTGTAAGTATTTGCTTTTAGGAACACGTGAGGGCTAGGAAGGTTTAGTGTCATTAAAATGTCATCATACATAAAAGCGTCAAACATTTTTAACATCATGCAAGACAATGGTACCGGTTTTGAAAGCCACCTAAATACACTTTTTTTTCAACTTAAAATTTAAAGGAACTAATGTTAATACTTATTGTATTATTTCAAATGCAAGCGTGCAAATTTCTTAGTTTGATCACTATGGCTACAAGCATCTATACAATTTCATTCAATTTTTTTCTCAGGTAAAATAGCAAAAGAAATATCATTCGGCAATCGCGCCCGTCAATGATCCACCATCAGATTGTTTTTATAAGTGTCCGATTTGAATGTCTCCTCCCCTTGATTTAAATAAACCAAACTCAAAATAGGTTCGGTACGACTGTTCCAGATTTGGAGTATCTATAGGCATTTAAAAATCTTCATTTGTGTCAAATCTATGCTGATTTAGATGATGTTTTAATGTGATTTTAATTAGAAATATCCACTTGTGTTTAACTATAACCAAAAGAGAACAATTTGGCAATATATTCTAAAGTAATATGGCACTGAAAACGGCCCATTAAGCATTGCTTAAGTGCACTTGTCCTTTATTACAGTACACATAGCATATCTGCAATATGAGCTTTTCCTTCAACTATGACTACCAAATGTATTTAGGGAGGTACATGTATGAAATATGAAAATTATCTTGGAGTTCAAAAGTTTTCAGATGAATTGAATTCAAATATAAATACTTACAAATATAATGTCCTTTCAATATTTCTAAAATTGGAATCTTTGAAAGTATATTATTAAAGATGTAAATTTCCTTTTTAATTTGTTCTTAACCTTTAGGTTAATTCACTTTATCTGTAAATTTTCTATATCCAAGTTCATATATACTTAAAATTTTACATGGAATTATTTGTTATGAATTTTGCCGAGGATTCAAAATAAATTTGCTATATCTGTAAATCTGCTACACCATGTCATGTTTGTACTGAGTTTTACTGTCCATCCTTAGGGTACAGGTAGTATTCTTACAATTGTTTACACTCTCAGAGTTTTACTTACATCTGGTCTTGCTACAACCAGCTGATTATCCTGGCTTTGGTCACTCATCACGACTCCACCCCGCTTGCCCCCGAACTGCTCTAGTGTGTTCTGCAATGTACATGTTATAGAATATCTTAAGTATTTTACATAGTCATGAAAATGGTGAGCTATTTTATCAATTAAACACTTGAGATAATTCTGAGCAGTGTCCATGGCTATTAATCAAAGTTGTTTCAAATCTATTACATGTATATGCATATGTACTCTGAGTTTTAAGAATTTTCAATGAAATGTAAACCAGTATACTGTAAACATACTAAATAAGTAAGAAAGAAAAACTACTCAAATTATTTTTCTTATTTCAACAGAAATGAATCATTTAAATATTTGAAAAAAGAAAATTTAAACTGAATTTAATGGTAACCTTGAAAAACCATAAAATATTTGTTGGGGGACTTTAAAGTCACTAACTGTGACATCATACATACTGGAATTCAAAGTTTTGAAGGACTGGCATTGCTACAGTCCCTGAAACATTCTACTTTCCCATTTTTCTGTTCGCTCACCATTGGTTCACTGTCCATTCAGCGTGCTTTCAACGTTCGTTCACCGTTTGCTCTCCGTTGACTTCACAGTTTTGCATTCTGCATTCACCGTGCGCTCGCTGTTCACAAAGAGTTCACCATTCGCTCTCCCTTCATTCACTTTGTGTTCACCTTGCGTTCAGCGTTCACTTATCGTTCAGTCTTCACTGTCATTCGGAACTCATAAGTGAAAGGACTTATCTTTGTAAGTAAGGATTTACAGGATTTGAAATTTAATAACATCATGTTTAAAGGATCATTATTTCATGGGAAAATTTATCTACAATATGTTTTATTATTATTCTAACTTAGCTGCTAAGTTATTTATCAAAATACTCTGGAAAATAAATGTTGTTATAAGTATGTACCTATGTAGAACGATGCTGAAAAATTAAATTTAAATACGGCAATATACAGGTACTTCAAGCACTGCAACATTTTGTTGTTATGTTAAAGACGATAAATCGTTAATGGAGAGATAATAATCCATGTCAATTATAATTTACCAACTGCAGCAAAATTACGAAAGTATTTATTACTAACACGTTTTTTTTTCAATTACTATAAAAATACATTATTAAAACTAGTTCTGAGAATTATAAATAGTACTGCGGATATCCAGTTAATTAAATATCTTTGGCGTGAATTAAATTGATAGTGTGGTTAAAAAAAAATATTTATTTAAATGTAATACACTACAATTCATATATAAAGTTTATTGTTAGAGAGAAAAAAATTCCTTACTTCACAATAACTTTACATGTTGATATGATTAAGACCCCCCTTTCCACCTTACTTAATCAGCATTTCCAGTATATTTTGATTAATATTTAAAAAGAAGTTAACGCGCTTTGTAGCACAAAAATTTCAGTCTCAAAACAAACATGCATCTAAAAGAGTCATTAAACAATAGTTCAAAATATACACGTGCCGACGGCGGTGGTATTTTAAATTGGCCAGGGCGTATGTTTCAAATTCATTCCAAGTCTTTATGCCCAATGTATTTTATTTATTTGTTGGAAAAGTTGGAATCAGATCTAGAAATGATAAAAAATGTTAAAACTTCTTGGAAATACTACAGTGTAGCACTTTGCCTTTAGTGTGACGAGACTTTCACACCTGCACAGTGTCAAATGATTTTGATTGACAGGACAAACATGTGGACTTCATGTGAACTTGAAGCAGAAAAATAAAAACCGATTATGACTGTCAAACAAAATGAATTTGTTGATAAAAAAAGGTTACTTTCACCGCCTGATATATTTAGATAAAAATTAAGATTTTTTGTTTATACAGGTACATGTACATGCATTTGTGGAAAGGGGGGGCTAAAATGTAATATACCTCTCTCTCTCCCTCTCTCTCTCTCTCTTATTTGTCCGTTTAATCAAAACTATGACTCGTATTGCTTAAATATCAACTTCTGAAAATTTAATCTATAACAAATAATATGAATGCTTCTTTGTATCATCTAGTCCGAGTATAATCACGGGAACTGTCTACAGATACGTGTAGAAGTCTGCTAAATAAATCATCATTATAAAATGAAGACACATAAATATTATTATTGCATTAGATTTTTAAAATGCGAGTGTATACTGCAATACGTCCACCACAGACCATAGCAAATTTTTTTTTTTTCTCATTATTTTACACTGAATTGCCTTGACATGGAAATGCGTGTATGGTTGTTACAACCATTGTAATTCATTCTATAAGTCAGAATTGTCCTCTTCGAAAATCATTATTTGTAATGGTTTTATACATCAAATAAGAATAAACATATTTATTTTACAACTAGAATAATTCTATCTTTTAAACTACAATGTTCAGTAACAATGACTATGTTTTACAACGATAAAAATCATGTGATTAAACAGCTGAATTTAAACATCATACAAATGTGCAGAAAATATTGTAAGAAACTTAATAAATAGTTTTACTTATGTGCATGTTTCATCTTTCTTAGGACAATTTTTGAATATTTATTTATATATTTATTTATTCATTCATTTTGCGCCTGGCATTAGAATACAATAGAATAGATACCATGCATGAAAAAGATCAGAGGCATTCCGAATAAATCATTCATCTTGCATTCACGGTTCATTCACCGTTCACTTTGCGCTTGCTTTCTGCGTTCACTCACTGTTCAGCGTTCACCTACCGTTCACCAAGTTGCGTTCAGCATTCACACATCGTTCACACACTGTTCGCTCTGCATTCGCTCACCATTCACTCTGCGTTTGTTCAGCGTTCGCTCACCATTCAAGTGGGAAAGTAGAACGTTTCAGGGACTGTAACTATATGTAAATGTCTATTACACTGTGTACCTTGATATCCTGTTTGCCAGAGATGTTCATAGATATCACATTAGCATTGCTAACTATGTGTACATGTCTATTACACTGTGTACCTTGATATCCTGTTTACCAGAGATGTTGATAGATATCACATTAGCATTGCTAACTATATGTACATATCTATTACACTATGTACCTTGATATCCTGTTTACCAGAGATGTTGATAGATATCACATTAGCATTGCTAACTATATGTACATATCTATTACACTGTGTACCTTGATATCCTGTTTACCAGAGATGTTGATAGATATCACATTAGCATTACTAACTATATGTACATATCTATTACACTATGTACCTTGATATCCTGTTTACCAGAGATGTTGATAGATATCACATTAGCATCTGTTACCACAAACAGGAAAATATTCTTCCCCTGAGTCTTAAACTCCAGGGCTGTCACTGGCTTAGGGCTCTCATGGACTATCCTGGACTTACTGTGCCTGTTAAGAAATTAAAGAGGATTAACAGGTTGCTTTTCAACATTCCCCCCAATTTCTCTCTCCCTCTTTCTCTTTGTTAGCCAGGGTTCAAGTGGGCTTTTCTTATCAAAATTTGTCTGTTTTCTGTCATTGTAAACTTTTCAAATTTTCTTCTTCTTCCCCAGAACCACTGGACCATTCAACCAAACTAAGCTGCCACAAAGCATCCTTGGGCCTCTTGTTTTGTTGATGCTTTTGAGAGAGACTTTAGGAAATGAGAACTTTTGCTGCCATAATGCAGATACGTTTTGAAAAATTAAAAAACTCATGCATCTTTCAAGAGCAGTTACAGTTGTTGTTAATGCTGATATCTACTGGACAAGCTTAAGAAAGATACCTGTCTCTTGTTACATCCCCTTTGAAGAGAAGAACACTTCCATTTTCAAACCCAACAGCCATCCAATTCAAGTTTTCATGAACAGTTAGGCATGTGACCTAAAAATAAAACAAAGATGAGGAATATGTTTTTTACATGTATCTTTCTCTTTTTACGCCTTCATCTTCAGAAGTTCTCATTCTCAGAGATTTTTGACTCAATTAATACAATTGATGTTTTTCTTTCCTCTAGTATAGTGTGACAAGGACATACAGGTGTGGCTTTGTTATTAGGTACGGCTCTGCTTATTCTAGTACACAGTGGTCCACCTTTCTCCATCTGTAACACAAAGTAACAGGCATAATTTATACACCACATGATAAACTATGTTTCTTAATCTACTGCATACAGGAAAATTTTACACATCTGTACACAGAAACATACTGTAGGTGTAAATCACTGTATATCTGTATATATCATACTTGCTATATGATAAAAGAAAGATGATGCTAATGAAGCAGACACTATAAAAAATGTGTACCGGCATTTACCTTATCTAAATTCCAAACTTTAATAAGAGGATTAATGCCTTGTTCGTCTTCCTGAAAGATGAAATTTTTCACTATTACTATCATCTCTTTGGGATGAAGTAAAATTACCCCTATAAGGACATTCAGTTTAAAGTTCTATAGATGAAGCTTCACCTCACTATGACTCTTACCCCTATGGAGACTAAAAGATTGTGTTGTTTCATCTGGTGCAGGTGGGAGACCCTGATCTCATAGCCCTTAAACATATTAAGGCTGAGCTGTTTGTTAATCATGTACACATAACCCTCATGGTCCCCCACAATCATCTGGCCCCTCCCACTCACACAAGCTGAGATGTTCACATCCTGTAAGCAACAAAAGAATTAAAGAATTACCACTGATTAAAACTTAAGTACATTCTTTATGGCAAAGAAATAAACAAAGACTGGTATAAATCCAAACAAGAAGTCTGTGAGCCAATGCTCACTAATAATACCCCCACTCTGATGTGCATATACACTCTCATGAACCCCACCATATGGCATGCCTAAACAAAGAGTGTGCTTAATTTCAAGCATCTACCTTGAGTAGTTCCTGAGAAAACTGTGAAGGAAATTTGGTACGAACAGACAAGTGGATAAACAAGAAGTTGACATCTGATTCGTTAAAAAATGAATCCCACCATATGGCATGCCTAAACAGAGTGTGCTAAAATTTCAAGCATCTGCCTTTAGGGTTTAAGGGTTGTGTATGGCTATTGAGAGGGCACTCAGACCAGAAATCAGGTTAGAAACATCCACTGATGTAAATCATCAGAGTTTATCCACTCCATTTTGGGGCCCAGTTCCTTGAAACTGCTTGACTTTTTTTTTTTTAAAGAAATAAACACTTAATAATGATGAATAAAATTAATCTTTAAGTTAATTATTCAGATCTGTAAATCAGAGAATAGCTCAATTATAATAAAGTTTTAGCCAAGTTAATTAAAATTTTGTTCATTTCATTCAGATTTCCAAACCTGACCATATTTTTTTTCCAGAACTTTGATCAAGTCAACTTTGTGACTTCATTTTTGGGAAAAAGGGAGGGATTTTGCAATTGGGAATGGGGTCTATATTCGGCCCTACACGGGGCAGTGGAAAATCTCTGATTATACCGAGTGTTGTTGTTAATTTTATTAAATAAAGAGCCAGAGCAGAAAAAAGTGTTGCATTCCTGTTGTTTCACTCGCTATGCTCACGAAGCTCACTGGTTATTATTTACGTTGCTTTATGGATAAAACTGCTGACCCCTGTGGTTACAGTTAGGTTGCAGCAATTTATCACATCTTTGAACATAAAAAAGCTTTGTATCTAAATAAATGGGTATAAATTACTGGTGTTAATTATTATTACCAGTCTTGCCTATAATACATGCATCCCTTTGGAGCAATTCTTTACCTTTAATTTGTCATACACCTGGTCTGTCTCTGGATCTTTCAGAACCTCCTTGTCAAAAAAATTAAATCTTCTCCACTAAAATGAAATTATAATAGACAATAAGGATAAATAAGTTTCCACTTTGGTAGGTTTTCTGTATATTTAATCAGAAAAAACAATGTAAGCCGGTTTATAAGGAGCCCCATTTTATAAACTGCATGCATGCTGCTTTTGATTTCCCCTGTTTTACAAATCTATCTCTTATTTCATTAGAATTTTTATGCATCACACACATTGAAACGTTAACAATCCCTGGGATAGTTAGCTAACAACTGACTTTTCTTCAGAAAACCAGAAGCTTTACCCAAATTTACGCAAAGTAAAACACCTACTTGAAGGAAGGCCATATTTCCACAGATTGTCACGTGATAACACAATGTTTACAAATAGTTTCGTAAATTGTGGCACAAAACTAAATAAATAGCGAGAAAGTCAAATATATACACATGAAATTGTCAGTAAAGGTAAAAGTCTCTATAATTTTAAATAGAATTTTTGTAAAATTGCGTGAATACGAAATCAAAGAGTCTAGCTCTGATGTTGTTGCCTCTCAACCGATGCCGCGTCCATACATGTAAATTTTTTCCTTTGATATGTCTAGAATATCATCAACCTTTGGCAAACAAGCAAGTTTAAAGTCGTCACCGAAACACACTGGAGGTTTGTAAGCTTGATATTATACAGAAAAAGGATTCACCATCCTCTGTATGTTCGCAATCATTGCATTTCAACACTGACAGCTGATCTGCACTTTTGACATTAGGTACATAACATAGTTTTGTGTGTCTGCAGCAAAAGATGTTATAGAATATATGGTACAGTTGATTGAAAGGCTATCAAACATACATTGTAGAAACACGATTTTTTTTTCTTGGTGTCAGGAAGGAACAGTGTTGTGCATGTTGTACATGAAGGTACATATTTGGCACAAAGCACATTTCTGAAACATTTGCTTGCTTGACTACTATCTGTGACCTAATTAAACATGACTGAGCGAGGGAGAATAAGTGAGCCAATTGGTTCACAGAGTCCTGATGTGATTGAATGGAGCAGGTCACTCCGAAGTCCCTCACCATCTCGTCAAAATTTGAGATCTCGTAGTCCCTCACCATCTCGACTCACCAGTGCTCGCTCTCTTACGTCTAAGAAAGGTAAATGTTAGCTTCAGTAAACCTGGTACTTGCATACTTAATAGCTTATGCTCTACTAGTTCTTAAAACATTTTAAAACAGCTTACCAGGTTTATAAGTGATGTGATAATCTCCAGTGCTTAATTTTTTCTTCATTGCTTTTGTACCGCTAGATATTGTTAAAAAAACATTAATTTTGTACTCAGAACTTCCTGTGTGAGATTGCATGTTGGTAACACACATATCATTTTTTTCAGAGGATGGAGATGAAAGTAAAGTTCTCACTTGTAAAAGAGCAATCTATTCACTCAGTTTCCTAACTTAATTAAACAAACTCAATCAAGCACATCATCTGAGAAATGCGGCACATTTCATGACAGGGGTTTTACTGATGTGTTTATTTGAAAAAAAAATGCATGCTGATACTGTTGTAAACAGGGAATGTTGTTCACTTCTAAATTGACACAGTTTTCTAACAAGCCCTAGTGGTACTTTTAGCTACCAAATAACATTCCTTGAAAGAGTGAATCTAATTGCATGAGTAGAGTAAAACCCTCAACAACTTCAAAAAAAAAACACCAGCAAACCTTTTTGGAGGAATGATATTGTCAAATGATATTATTGTGTTAATGTAATGTTAATAGTAAGTCATTGATAATGTTGATAAATATTCATGATGTCATGTATCATATCATAATACTGTATAATTTTTTTCTGTGCCTTTTTAAGAAGTATGGAAAAATAAAATCCAAAATTGCATGCCTATACTCAATATAAGTTAATGATTCACAATGATTTTTTTTTTTAAGAATTGCAAATTTAGAAATTAAGCTTTTTTTCAGATTCCTAACTATGTTGTATTTCAGTTTGTACAGTGTTATTTGATTTTGTTCAGGTTCCTATCTGACTGATGTCCAGCACTCAGTTCCAACCATGTCCAGCAAGAAAGCCCAGAAAACTAATAATAACCTCAGAAAGAGTACTGGTTCCCTGGCTGCTACCCTGGGAGGGTCCGGGTATGTAAGGTCTCTTGTAATATCCCCCCAGAAAAATCTCACTTCTCACCTGTAATTCATCTTGGATACAATGTCATCTTTGGCTTTTAAATATTTTACAAAAATCATCGTAGTAGCTTAGAATTTTTTTTTTTTATTTTAAGAACCTGAAGAGATTTTCTGGATACACTAAGATAATGAATATTTTTTTTGTAGAAGCTTGAAGACACAGAGAAGTACAATGCTGGAGAATGTGGAAGGGGAGTACATCAAAAATCTCCAGCAGCAAATCTACTTCTTAGAACTGGAATCAAACTATTTATATCCTTTAGAAATATAATTACCTTATCACTGTGAATATGGAATTTATTCTTCAAATCATGATAGAGGGTTAAGATCTATTAAAATGGAGGTGCAATACAAATAATGTGTCTGAATGTTAATCATTATCAAAGTGGGTTTCAAAATAAGAACAAATAAAAATCTGCAAACTAAAATGGTGGCTCTATTTATGACAATTTTCTGTCAGGATATGGAGATAAAATTAAAGCAGATATAATAGACCAAACAGTGCTAAATTTGTTAAAAATCATCCTTGAAAATGAACAGTTTGTATTTTAAAGAAGATTTGTCTCCTAGCAGAGGGACATAACTCCTTATTGCATTAGCATTCCTTAATGCATTCTACAAGAGAACAGCTGAAAAAAGCCACAGAAATGCATCCTAAGATGACTGCAGAGGCAGAGAGAATGCTGACAAAACTCAGGGTAGGGTCTTGTTAGACAAACTCATTTTTTTAAATCTCAGCACATTGCTTTCATTGAGTTTTACTGACCATTCATTAGAAAATAAAATCTGTAGTACACATTCAGTTTTATTTCAATTGGTTTGATTATTTTAGGTTAATAGCCAATTTCAACAATCAAATGTGCATTTTCTGTATGTGAAAATTACCACTCAAATTAATTCCCTCTCATTATTGATTCAGTCCATGCAGCTGGAGATTGATGATCTACAGCTGGAGGTCAAAAGAAAAGAAACAGATATAGCTTTATTGAAAACAGAGAAAGAGAAAATCATGGAGAGACTGGCAGATGAAGAAGGTAATAAATCACCATGTACAGTTGTATTCTTATTCCAAACAGAGAGAATACATAGGTCAGCCCTCCACAGGAAGGGATATTCTTGCAAAAGTTTCAATATTTTTATTAGCTTTATTTTTTTTTTTTTTTTGACTATAACCAGCTTCCAGGACACGGGACAAGAGAATGTTGATGGATGAGATTGTCCAGCTAAAGAAGGACAAAGATGTAATGGAGCGTGAAATTGCTAAGCGAGATGCACAGCTGATGGATGCTAAATCAGAACTGGACAAAAGCTCTACAGCACTGAAAAATGCAGAACTCAAAATTGACACTCTAAGAACTCAGGTAGGCTTAAATTTTCAAAATTTTCCTATAGTAATAAATTAAAAAAAAAATTTGAGAAATTTTTGTCAAAGGTTTGTCATGTATGTTAAATAAAAAAAATATGAGTTCTGACATCTATTACAAATAGTTATTGGTAAACATAGCTAAGATTTCTATTTTATTTTGCTTATATACATGTATTGGATAAATCTTGTTTTACAAAAACAGTGAATAAGATCAGTGAGAAAAATTTCTTTATAGCTAGAACAACGAATTGAGGCCCACAACTTAGCTCAGATCGCCTTGGATGAGAAGCGCTCCGAGCTGCTAAGTATGGAGACTCAAATGAAAGAAGTGGAGGATAAGTATTATAACCAGACACTACAACTACAGGACAAGGTCGCCAGTGATCTCAAGGTAATATACAGGTCAAGGTCACAAAATATAACAAGACTATTCTTCTTGAACAACATCCAATATGATCCCTCAGGGGTGTGTTGGAGATATTTCACCAGTAATCTTTAAGAGCTAGATGTAATAAAGAAAAGACCAGTAATTAGCAGAAAATAAAGCTCCATAAATTATGCTCATTAATTTACATACATGGGTCATGTACGTATATGCTTGTGGTGGACCCTTTGGCTACATTTGAATTAAGGGAGAAAAAAAGAATAATTTTTGCAGCAAAGAGAAAACTGTTGAAACTAGATTGCTAATGATTTTGTACCAAATATTAACAAATGCATTTTATTTTTTGATTATGTGGTCTGCTGAAAATTGTGTAACAATAAAGTTCATAGAAATAGGTAGTTAAATTTAAAAAAATTTGAAAAAAAAATTACATACAACATAAATTTTGAAATGTAGGAAGAGATCCAACTTCTGAGACAAAAGTTTAAAGAGACAGAAATGGCAGCTGACCAAGACCGATTCCTGAAAGTCAAGCTTACAGAAGACAGTACCAATCTTGCCAGAGAAAATGCAGCACTGAACCAGCAGATGATTGACTTAAAGAAACAGTTAGAAAGAGTGAGTTAACAAAGTGTAACAAAGAGAAATTAAAGAAATGAACCGTAGGAAAGAAAACAGATTAAGATAGAGCTGATATTTTTGACCATTATATCTCACTTTTGTTGAGCTATCTCAGATGTTGTGTTATAATGTCTACAGGAGAAGGCTTACAGAGAGGCCACAGAATCTCGTCAGAATCAGAGCATTTCAGAGTACGTCCAGATCAAAGACAGGGAGAAAGAGGTTCGCTTTGAGTTGCAACATACACAGGAACTATTGAAAAAAGAACAAGAAAAATCCCGGAACCTTCTAGATCAGGTAAAGCAGGAGTTATCTCACTTTGTTGTGACTTAAAAGATTTTGCCTTTCATTTTCAAAGAATAAAAAGCATGCCAATTTAAGTGTTCATAGGAATACTTAGTTGATCAAATGTATGAACTTAAGTTCCTTTATTCAGACACAAATCAAATAAAAAAAAATTTTTATTCACCAAAACAGCTGACAAAGTATGAATCTCTAGCGACAACACGTGAGTTAGAGGTGAATACTAGTAGGAGTCGAGTGGTGGAGCTTGAGAGCTTACATAGCAGTGTGGACAAGGAGAACATGCAGCTACGCAAAGATAAAGTACTACTGGTGGACCATGTGTCTGAGCTACAGAGGAAGGTAAGACAATCCACTGTCACTACATTTATATAGCACCAAGGAAATAAAGCAGATACTCATAGTCCATTCATAATAATATTTTTTTCATAATTGCAAATTCTGTTTGAAAAGTTTTGTACTATTCAGATTCCTGAGTTAGAAAGTATTTCATTTATAGAAATGTACAATTTTACCAATCCTTGACAATTCAGTGATATTTCAACATTTTTAGAAAGGTGCCTTTGGCTTTTGAATAGGGAAAAATTGTGGACAAACTGGGGGAAAAAAACTATATCGTTGTAAATACCCTGTAAGGTTGATAAATCATTTCAAGTAAGTAATGCATACAGTAGGATTTACACTGTATTTGATTTCATCTTTTGTATTACATCTCTTTAACAATTTAAAATGATGGAAAAATTATCTGTAAATCACATAAACCAAAAGCTTTTTTTCCAAAAAAGGTGTGTGTGTGTGTGTGTGTGGGGGGGGGGGGGGGGTAGTCCTAGCTTAATTGGGAAAAATTCTTTAATTTTGGCAAGGGAAAGGGCTTATATTTGGACCTAAATGGACTGTAGAAAATCGCTGCAATCCCAAACCTAAATTAATGCATAATATTATGAATCTGTATTTCCTGTCTTTGTTTAGCTTGAGCAGAAAGACAAAGAGATAGTTCTGTTGAGGACACAGGTGCAAACTATGGAGGTCAAACTCAAGGACCTTGAGCATCTGAAGACACTGGAGTCCACGGTCCAGAGTCAAAAGTGGGAGGAGTTTGAGAAGCTGGCCGAGAACATGAGGACCCTGTCCCACTCAATGGCCCACTCCCCCTCTGTGTCCACGTCCCGGGTCATGCAGTACTGAGGTATCAGGGTCACAAATGTTGTTATGCAGTTAAAGGTCTAGTAGGAATGATGTAGGTTGTATTGTTGGTTGTTTAAAGAGAATCTGAAGAATTACAAGTACTAATTATAATTAATAAGCATGATATTTATGAAAGTAAAATAATACATTTAGTTATTAAGACTGCTTTAAGTAAGATTTTATTGAAAATAACCAATTTCTTGTTAAAAACAGAAGTCATGTGATGAAAAGTTTTATCGCTGTACAAAGGTGAATTTATAATGTTGAACTTTTATTTATGAACATTTTTTTATACATGATGAAATGTTAAACAAGACATTACTTATGTACATTTTTCTGGGAAATTATAAATGTTTTAGTTCAGAAAAATTGTACTTCACATTTTAAAGACATGCCTTGACAAGCTAAATTTAGTAGAAGATTGTATACAAGTATAATTTATATTAAAAGCTTTTCACATTTGCATAGAATTCAAATGATCCAGTACCCCCATTCAATGGACAATACATATACACCTTACGTTTGAAATAAGTTACATCTATTTTTATGAGGGAACAAAGGTTTCTGGTAGGTAGCTTTTTTAAAAAAATATATTTTAAGAGATATGATTTTGTTTAAAACATATATTACATAGGAGCAAATGTAGTATTACAATTCTGTAATTATAACCTTTTCATACAGAGTGTATAATTAGAATAGAATACAATATTTTTAACAGATTAGTTCTATATGATTAAATTTATTCTGTACGAGTATAATTTTAAGAATTTCTTTAATATATTGAGAATTTGCATTAGTAATTAAAAAAAAACTAAGACCATATACCAGTACACCAATATTGATTCATTATAAATGCTTTTTTAACATCTTTTGCACTGCCAAGGGTATGAACGAAGGTATTGAGAGCAGACATGTCTTCAATTTGCTTCTTCTTTTCTGTAAGAATTATTTTGGCACATTCCATTAAGTGAATGAAAGTTGATTTAAAGTAACGAGCCTAATTATAACTGCTATTAATTGTTAATTTAGAGTATTATAATTATTTTAGTTACTGTGATATTAATTAACGTTTTATTTCTGTGATAATCTCACTATTCTGTGAAGTAATTAATCCATCCAGGTTTTACTTATGTCCTCTGTATATCTTTTATTTATTGCTATGAGAGTATGTATGGGAAGACAGAAATAAACATCTGAAATCAAATTATATAGGTTTGTTTTTCTTTAAAAAATATAACAAGCAAATTCCGAGAATTGAGGTTCCTTACTGTTGAGTCTTAATGGCTATGGTGCATTGATCTATTGTTTAATGTAATTGTCTTGTCTGTCCAACATAAAAGTTGTGTATTTTTGAAGTTCACATGTGATACACATTGCTCACATTGAGTTTCATGCATGTACATCTAGCTGCAATAATGTAGCCATGCCTGATTTTTACCATTCTGACTTTAAATTTAATGGCAAATGTTCCGTAAAAGCTAACATTGTTGAATGAGCATGGCCACATTAATGTTTATAAGCAGGTCAAACATCAAGGTCATAATATCAGTTTTTAGCTCTTCTGAGCCAAAGTCTCAATTAAAGCGCTAATATTAATGCTATGACCATCTGTGTGGTGTGCGTAAAATTTTGGAAATATAGGCTATATTTCAAGAACCCCTTGGTCAAATTTGTCACAGAGTATCCTTGGCCCAAGGGCTCTCTTTTTTACTAAAACTAGGCATGCGCGGATCTAGAGGGGAGGGGGGTGGGGGCCGGACCCCCCCCCCCCTGGAATTTGCAGTTATTTTAAAAATGTATATTAATAGTAAAGCAACTATAAGTGACCTTGGACCCCCTAGAAACCGCTGGCCCCTGTTAACTTGGTAGGAAAAGCCATACACCCATATGAAATATGAAGCAGAAGAAGTGAAGTGAAGCGGCTAAATCAAGGTCAAAAATTGTAAAATATTCAGAAAGATATTTCACAGGAATATGTAATGCACATTTCATTTCGAAAATCATTCGTACAAAAGTTATGACCAAGTTTTCTATATAAATATATATATATATAATATATATATATATATATATATATATATATATATATATATATATATATATATATATATATATATATATATATATATCCCATGTTTACCCCTTTATCCCGTGGATATGACCCATTGGATAATTTTTTCATAATCCACCACAGTTGTGACGTCACAATGGTTTTTGCGTTAGCGCGATGAAGTAAAATAAAGTGGAGTCCTATATAAAACAGTGTAAAACATTGGTTGTGAAGTATTAAACATGGGATAAAAAGAATCTCCCATGCTTTGTAGTTGGATATGACTTTTATCCAACTCGTTATGTGTTTTTATCCCCTCGCCAAGGCTCGGGGATAAAAAACACACAACTCGTTGGATAAAAATCATATCCAACTACAAATCATGGGAGATCCTATATATATATATATATATATATATATATATATATATATATATATATATATATATATATATATATATATATAGTCTCGTTCCCCTTTTATTCCCCTGTTATTTCACAAATTCATACGAAAGGTTTGGGGGGGGGGGGGGGGGGGGTATGTTTAAATTTTTTTATTGAGATGACATGGTTAATACCCTTTTTTCTTTATTGGAGAAAGTAAAACATAGCCTCTAAGAATTTGATTCTGATACATCAGTGAAAAGTTATCGATTGGAAATACATGTGATTGTAAACACTAGTACATGTGATCAAATACTGCAAGGGGGATCCAGGATTTTTTCCGGGGTGGGGTGGGGGTGTCCACGTCAGACAATAAAAAAAGTTATTGACCTTCCTCAAACTACATGTATTTTATAGGGGGTTGGAGAAGAAACTTTCGGAAGTCAATTTTCTTTAATATATGACCCTCTTTACCGTTTTTTAAAAGAGGGATCCGTGTTTCCTAATGGATGTCCAAGGTGATTTTTTAGAGTTAATGTTTGAGGGTGTGTATATAGTATACGGTTCCTATATATAAGCGTTCAGTTTAAATTGTACAAATTACCAAGAAGCAGAAAAATGCTTCCTGTTAAAATATGCTTACGTGTGCCCGATCTGTAAAACCATCAAATAACAAAAATTAGTGTTTCAATAACGTTCATTTTCTCATTGCAATTAAATCTCATTCTTCTGTCTACTTTGTGGACATACATTGTAAATATAATTAAGATTTTTCCCCTTCAATCCTTAGGTGCAGTTTGCGCCTAAATGCTTAAAAAATGTTTGAAAATGTTTTTACTTCCTTCAAAAGATAAAGTAAAATAAAAAGCATACATATGTTATACGAATTTTGTTATTCATGAAATGATGTGATAAAAATTTAAAAAAAAAAAAAAAAAAAAAGACTTGATACATGTAGATGGATATGACAATTGTATTCATAAAATTCTCTGCATGACACGTTAACAGTAAATTATTTTCAAAAAGAAATTTTATTCCGTCCCTGTTAGATTTTCTGGAGGGAAAAAATTCATACTCAACCGATAATAGCAAATAATGCTTCATTGTAAATCCTATTCATTCCACGATGTACAGTCAGCTTACCGTGCCAAATATTACCATCTCTCAATACACAGACAACAAAAAAGCGGATACAATACAAATAGGAGGATCGAAATTATGAGAGAACGAGACGGGTTCTCTATCGTAGATACAAATTTGGGGGTGGACGAGTGCATAACTCGAATCTCCTCCCCCAAATTTGTACATACGAGGGAGAACCCGTCTCGTTCTCTAAATGATTTGTGACACGATCAATCAAAAATTTTAGCTGTGCAGCATCCGCAGTATATACATGTATATTTCCACGGACAACCTAGGATTCAGTCAGATTTGTTTCAACAACGAGGTAGACAGTTGACTTGAGTTCTGATTTCTTAACGGATGAGGTGGACGATTTAAATTGAGTTCTAATTTCTTAACGGATGAGGAGGACGATTTAACCTTCTTGTAGATTAAGGTCATGGAGATTGATCCTGATATATTTGAGGAGATTCAAAATCTCAGTTACCTAGATACAAATACAGGCGTTACAGACAGCTCTTCTATGGACTTTCATGTCACGGATTTTATTTTCTTATTAAAATCTGACATTAAAAACAAACTGAAAGAGATGTGGGTAAGTCGTCAGCAATGAGAATTTAAGAAGAGTTTAAAAAAAATCAAAACACTAAAACATGGACTTGAGTTTGCACGTGAAGAGTGGAAAGGAGGGTGGGTGTCGAATTTCACTTAATGGATGCTGCAACTGTGAACCATTGGCTTAATTATTTTGAAAGGGACAAAAAAAAGTTATGCTGGGAAAGAATACAGGTTTCGATGAATTTATCCAACACAGCATCAGTTTTCCATAACTGCGATTTTTCCTTTTTGATTGGATCAAAGTAACATATAGATTCTGTGTGGAATAAGATTTTAAATTGATTGAGAAAATTTGACATTTTACATTCACAAATAAATACTAATCCCAAATTCATAGTAGGAAAATATTCGTGTTTTTGAAATATTGAATCAGATTTCCGCCTAACCGTAGTCCCGTTTGTTACCTGTCGCCACGAGCGTCAGACAGTATAAAGATCAATTTTTCCATGGTCCGAAACTAGATTTTGTTACCTGTATTTTAACAAAAACAGTCTGCAGAAGAAGAATCATATTACTGAAGCAAAATATTGATGTGTTTATTTCCTTCAATTTTTTTGCTTGCACTTGTTTATTCTTTTATTCTTTGCGATTTCCTTTTCGTACATGTCCGTAACAGTTTTTCTGTGTTTCTAAACTATTGAATTAGTCCATTTGTCTTCTACGAAAGCGGTGACAAGACCCTTTCACGCCAAATGTCACGAGTAAATTATCTTGGATTGTTCTATTAAAAGGGTGTGATAATTACCATGAAAATTAATCAAGTTTATTCTTTTAACCTCATTCTTAATGATCAGATTTTTTTCTCTCTCTTTTTTTCAATATCATAACATATACGACGTCTCTATATGAGTGAAAAATTCTGGAATGGGACGTTACACAATATTCAATCAATCGATCAATCTTTTGTCTATATTTTTTTTAATAGACTCCACATTAATAAGGTAAATTGTATGCAGTTTTACTTTATAATGATAATCTTTTGTCAACATTTGGTTAACTGGTGTGATACATTTTGCCTGCATCTAACATTGTGACATCTAACAAATGTTCTTACTTCCTATACTGTAGACCCTTATAATTAGTAGTTAGTACGCGGCGGGAGCTTGCCCCATTTTTTCTGAGAATAAGCTTAGTCTTTTTGATATAATTTTATACTATGTAAATTGTCATTTTGAAACCGCCAACCCCTATCCCCCCCCCCCCCACTTTTTTACTGTACAGTTGAACACAGGCAAATTTCAGCATTTAGAAAAAAAATGTTCCAAGGAGTTAGTTACAGAATCTTCCGCCCCCCCCCCCCCCCACATATGAAAAAAGGATTTTCGAGTTTGGGAACACAGTTTACTTTATCCGGGGTTTTTGGGTCACAAAGAGGTAAGATAAAAAAAACATCATGTTTTGTATAAGGTCTTAAAAATGTAAGGTAATGAAATAGTATCCCCCCCCCCAACTTCAAAAAATGGACGGAAACATTTATTTCTTATCATCTTACATGTTCTATAGATATTAACTGCTTCGTCAGGCAACTTTTTTTTGTAAAGGTATTACTTGTATTGCTAATACAGATCATCAAGCTTCAAAGAAAAACACCGCCATCGTGACGCATCACATTAAGATTAACGTGCACGTTGAATAATTCACGCAATTCAGAGAAGATTAAGGAAAAACTAAGGCGTGTTATATTTATTTATCATTCTTAATTGCAATTGTAGCACCTAAAGTTTGTAAATAGATTAATCTTAAGGTTAATAATAGAAATTCAACCCAACACACGAATTGTCAAACACTATTAAATTGCAATATTTAAGTCTTATTTTGAGCGCTGTAAACCCTTAATCCTTCCGCTTGATTTGACTGCTGACTCCTCTTATCCTGATTCCTTCTCCAAAGATTACCGTAACCTTGTAAAAATTGCCACATAAATAAAAATCAGAACCTCTTCTGTGGCATTTATGTCTTGTTATGGAGAGTAAAGACGGTGCCCCGGTCAAGCGGACCGAAAGAAGGAAACAAAGTGTGATACCTTTCTTAAAGAAGACGAAAAAACCTCGGGAATTGTCAGAGGAACATTTCGAAGGTAGTTGGTTATCAGTATTCTATGTAAATACAGGTATTACGTATCATCAAAGGTTCATTTTAATTGTACGTTTATGTTAAACGTTCATGGTTATGCGGCTTAAATTCCCAATATAATGACTTCAAAAATTATAATAAATAATAATATCATTTGATACGTCATCATTTGTACGTCATATAAAAATAAGGAAAACTAGATTTTAAAAAAAAGATGTGTTTACGAAACACTGATGCCCCCGTATGGCAACTTAAAGCAAAGGTTAAACTTTCTCAAACGCAAATAAATAATTATGTTGCTACCCAAAGTAACGTCTCCTCTCAAGAAATATACCTGTGAAATATGAAAGCCCTAGAGCAACCATTAGATATAGATATGAAAAAGGTTAAAGTTTTTCAAGAGTAAGTCAAATATCAAGGTCAAGGTCAAATGGTCAAAATTAATGGAGCCCAAGGAAAGGCCTTCTAACAGGAAATACACATGTGAAATATAAAAGCCGTAGCACAAATCGTTCAAAAGTTATGGCCAAGGTTAAAGATTTTCAGAAATAGGTCAAACTCCAAGGTCAAGGTCAAAGGGTCAAAGTTGTTGGTATCCAAAGGAAGGTCTTGTCACAAGGATTACATATGTGAAGTTTGAAAGACATAGCACCGACCATTCAAAAATTATGGCCAAGGTTAAAGTTTTTTTTTTTTGCAAAACTGGGTCAAACTCCAAGGTCAAGGTCAAATGGTCAAAGTTATTGGTATCAAAAGGAAGGTCTTGTCACGAAGATTACATAAGTAAAGTATGAAAGCCCTAGCACCAACCGTTCAAAAGTTATAGCCAAGGGTAAAGTTCGGTAAAATTTTGCAAAACTGGGTCAAACTCCAAGGTCAAGGTCAAAAGGTTAAATATGATGGTACCCAAAGAAAGGTTTTATCACAAGGAATACACATGTGAAATATGAAAGCCATAGCTTCAACCAATCAAAGGTTATGGGCAATGTTAAAGTTTTTGCGGACAAACAGATAAACAAACAGACAGACAGCTAGACAGACAGACAGACGGACGGACAGGGCAAAAACTATATACCCCCGAATCTTCGATACGGGGGCATAAAAACATCTTGGGAAAATTTGTAGTTTATTAAGGCATGTTTATTATATAACAATATGAACTGACTCCCCCTTCCACCTACTTCAATATGTATGAATACATCACTGTCAAAACACAAATATTGAGAATTTTCCTTAGAGATAGTTTTAAAGTTTTACAAAATTCATGGTTAAATTTAACAAGTACATTTGTACAAGTTCCGGATGTATAAGTGGACTCTTAGCGATATATTTTTGATTAAAAATAAACAAAGGCTTCGGCACTTATATCCATATCATCTAAAAGAAATTAAGATATTTTAATAAGATTTAAAATATTCTTATGAAGTCGACTTTTTTTTGTAGTCTACTTTTCTTATATGTTAAGGAAATGCAATAACCAACTACAAATCAGTCAAATATTTAACCATATCAGTCCAATATTTCGATTTTCACAGTCCAATATTTTACCAAACATTGAACTATAACCTATAATATATAACGAAACAGAAATGGAAAGAAAATTTAAAACATACACGATGCAAAAAATAGATAAATAAAAAAAATATTTTTATTTTTTTATTTTTTTGAAATGCAGGCCCGTCGAAAAATCAAAACACTAAAACATGGACTCGACTTTGCATGTGAAGAGTGGAAAGGGGGGAGGGGGTATTGAATTTCACTTAATGAATGCTGCAACCGTGAACCTTTTGAAAGGGACATAAAAGTTATGCTGGGAAAGAAAACAGGTTTTGATGAATTTATCCAATACAGCATCAGTTTTCCATGAATGCGAATTTTCCTTTTTGATTGGATCAAAGTAACATGTAGATTCTGTGTGGAATAAGTTTTTAAAGTGATTGAGAAAATTTTTACATTTGAAATTTTCAAGTATTGTTGCATAATGGCTCTATTTTATAAATATGTCTATTGTTTGCTTTAATCACATCACGATAAAAATTTTAGAAAGAAATTCCACGAACTTCTGGATCAACCCTCGTATAGTTATAATACACCACCCGTCACAAATGAGATCCATGTCATATCCGACGACTTTCATATATGATATTAAAATTTTTTAAGTAGACTGGCATAAGTGTAGTTAGCGTTGATGAAATATGTTCATGCAGGATATTGTCAACTCCAGGGGATTTACCGTTTATTTTATTAAATATTACAGCTTCTATTATTTTATCTTCACGAATTACAGAATTCAAAAACTGTTTTTGTTCCTGAAGAATGGTTGATTGGTTTTATCAAACTAAACCTGACAATTACCGCCCCATAATATTGCTTAGTTGCTTAGGAAAAGTTTTCACTTGTATTTTAAATAACAGATTGGAAGCGTATGCAAATGAAGGCAGTCTAATTAAAGAAAATCAAGCGGGTTTTAGGAAAAATTATTCTACACTTGATCATATCCTTACATTACAATTTTAATCAAATATCTTGATGCAAAGAAAAAAGAAACTATTTTGCGCCTTAATTGACTTTAAACAGGCATTTGATACAGTATGACAGAATGGGCTTTGGACGAAGTTACGTATTAGTGGAATAAATGAATTTTTTTAGCTGTAATGTAGGAGTAAGGCAGGGAGGAAATCTTTTTTATTTTCAATGTATATTAATGATCTTGAAGATTTTTTACTGAACAAGAATATTGCAGGTTTACAAAGTATTTCAAGAACCAATGAGAACGAATTACTAATGTATTTTAAATTGTTGATTCTTTTTTATGCGGATGACACTGTTATTATGGCTGAATCAGCCGATGAATTACAACATGCAATTAACGAACTTCAGACATATTGTTTACAATGGAATTATAAGTTGATAGTAAAGTGAATGTCGAGAAAACGAAGTACTCGGTATTTTTAAAGGGTCCTATGTTAAAAAGAAAATTTTATTACGACAACTTAGTTATTGAAAATGTTAGAGAATTTAAATATTTAGGCCTTGTTTTTTCACGCACAGACAAAAAAAAAAAAAAAAAAAAAAAAAAAAAAAAAAAAAAAAAAAAAAAAAAAAAAAAGAATAAAACAACATATGAACAAGCACAAAAAGTATTAAGTATTATGCACACATGCATTAAGCATGTATGGCATTATAAAAATAAAATTAGACAATTTAGATTACGGTCAGTTGACTGCCAATTTGATCTTTTTGATAGAGTTGTAGTGCCGGTCTTGCTATATGGCTCTGAAATTTGGGGCTATGAAAATCTTGATATTATTGAGCGTTTGCACTTGAAGTTTTTAATGTATGTATTTAATTTGAAAAGTTCCACGCCATCGTACATGGTCTATGGTGAACAGGTCTCTTTCCTCCTGTATATCTCGGTATATTGTAGAATAATTTCATATTGGGCAAAGCTTTTTTCAGGCCTGCCAAATAACATGTGTGGTTTATCAAATGGTATGGTACGAACAGGGTGTCAATATGAATTATAAATGGATAACTCAGCTACTGTAAAACAAATATTACAAGATCAATTTATTCAAAAGTGGTATAGTGACGTAAATAATTCTTCAAAAAGACAGATTTACCGATTCTCTAAACAAAACTTTGGATTTGAACATTAAATTGATAAGTTATCTCCTAAATTTAGAAAAAAATATTTATAAATTTTTTTTCGTACCGCAAATCATCATTTACCAGTAGAGACTGGAAGATGGCATGTACCGGTAATAACACCGTGTCATAGTATCTGTACATGTATACTTTGTAATAATGCTCAAACTGCTGAAGAATTTCATTATATCTTAGAATGTAAAACTTTAGCTAATGTAAGAAAAAATTACCTGCAGTGGGCAATTATTATTACTAAAGACCGAATGTTGCTTAATTCATGGAACTAATGTCAACTAAAAACGAAAAAATGCTGAAATAATTTTGTATATTTAACCTAAAAATTTATGATGCTGCGTGTCCTGATTGATATATTTTCCCTTCTCTTATTTATTTTTTTTTTCAATCATCTGTCAGGTTTTTGTTTTGTATATGTACCTCTGACCAATTTGTATATATTGTATATATGTAATTTATGTACCCCATGTACCAAAATTTTGGTTTGAATTGGGTGAATAAAATGAACTTGCTAATACAGAACATCAAACTTCAAAGAAAAACGCCGCCGTCGTGTCACAAAATGCGACTACATCACATTTAGATTAGGGTGCACATTGAATAAATCACGCAGTTCAGAGAGAATAAAGGAAAAACTAAGGCGTGTTATATCTATTTACCATTCTTAATTGCAATTAGCACCCTTAAGTTTGCAATTAGATTAATCTTAAGATCTGTAATAGAAATTTAACACAACACACGAATTGTCAAATACTATTACCTTCCAATAACTAAGTCTTATTTTGAGTGCTGTAAACCCTAATTCTTCCACTTGATTTGATTGCTGACCCCTCTAATCCCGATTCCTTCTCCAAAGATTTAGGTAACATTGTAAAAATTGCCACATGAATAAAAATTAAAACCTCTTCTGTGGCATTTATGTCTTGAAATGGAGAGTAAAGACGGTGCCCGGTTCAAGCGGACCGAAAGAAGGAAACGAAGTGTGATACCTTTCTTGAAAAAGCCGAAAAAACCTCAGGAAATGTCAGAGGAACATTTCGAAGGTAGTTGGTTATCAGTATTCTATGTAGATACACGTATTACGTTATCAACAAAAGGTTCATTATAATTGTACGTTTATGTTAAAATCCATGATAATGCAGCTTCCCAATATAATGTCTTCATTATAAAAATAATATCATATAATACGCGTTTGTACCTCATATAAAAATACGTAAAACGAGATTTTAAAAAAACCATCTCGGAAAAATTTGGAGTTTATTAAGGCATATTTATCATGTAACAAAATGCACTGTCTCCCCCTTCCACCTATTTCAATATGTATGAATATATCTCTTTCAAAACACAAATCTAGAATTTTTTCGAATCGAAGATAGTTTTAAATTTTTACAAAATTCATGTTTATATTTAAGAAGTATTCGTACAAGTTCCGTATGTATAAATGGACTCTTAGCGATATATTTTTGATTAACACAAATATAGGCTTCGGCACTTATATCCATATTATCTAAAAGAAATTAAGATATTTTAATAACATTTAAAATATTCTTATGAAGTCAACTTTTTTTAGGTAGTCTACTTTTCTTATACGAGGGTTGTCCCAATATTCCGCAGACAAGTGGTGTTTTGTAGGAACCGGGTGTCATATATTAATGAAACTTTGTACATAGATTAATTGAACAATAACTACATATGTAATAAATTTATGGACAAACATTGAGCAATTACTGGTACTCAGAATAGCCCTATTTAAATAAATATTTCATTGTCTAGTGTAGGAAGGCGGCGCAGTACCCAAAAATTGCAATTAAAAATCGGTATATAATATTTAAAATCCTACGAAAAAGTATTTATTTTTCAGAATTGCCAAAATAGAAATGAAAAATTTTAATATTTTATTGTTAACTACCTTTCCCCAAATTTTGTTGTAAATGCTTTAACGAATATTTTTATTTTTATAACGTTTAATATTCACCGGTTTGAAATCTGACGTGTTGAAAAATGGCGGCTGCGTTGAAACAGGCTGCGCACTGGACTGTGATCAGATATTCCGTTATGAATTCACTCCTACAGAAACGCATATGTCATAAATGTTTGATACAAATGGAATTGTTTTTTGGTCCTCGGTAAATGAAAATGCATAAAACAGTTTTTCTTAGTATGTGAAGAAGTAAAACTAAAAAGAAAGGAGATCGGCTGAGTAATCTGGCAAGAGTGACACTCCATTAGAGAAGACAGACGAAAAACCCATATAAACAAAGAGTTTTTCAAAATATTATTTTGATACTGTGCATGTACATACATTGTTCATATATTTTAATGTTAAATCATATCATAATAATTAAGATATTTCATAATTGTATCTATAATCTTAAAGGTGCTTGGACACAGATTTGAAGTTAATAATTTAATTCTCAAATTTTCTGTATAATTTCATGACTTATATATTGCTATAGCATTTCATACTAAAATATAATAAAAATCTTATTTCATCTCGAAGTTATTAAAACTTCGAATTTCTGGACGCGTTGGATTGACACATCCTTGCGTTTTCACATATTTTAATTTTATTCTTAATACTTCAGAAAAGTGACACTTTTGTTGTGTACTAATAAAAAATATTAATGCCCTGTTCACACGGAGAGTTTAATTCGCAGTAAATTAATGCGAAGTAAAATGATGCGAATTAAACTAATGCGAATTAAAATGCGTTCACACGACAGCTAATGCGAAGTAAACTAATGCGAATTATAATTTAATTTCTACAACAAGTCTATTCAGTGAGGCTATTATGACGTCATTTACAAATCACGTCATATTGTGCAGAATAGATATACATTTGACGTAATGTCATAGTGTCTGTACACATTTTAGTGATTAACACAATTTTCCTTTGATTTCCACTCAAAATTGGCACAAGTACCTATATTTGACCATTGACATGTGGCCTGTGACTTAATTCTGCCCTTACGCATGCGTCAAAATTTAATTCGAATTAGCTTCGCTTAGCGTTCACACGGAGCTAATGCGAAGTTATTTAATGCGCAGTAAACTAATTCGAATTAAACTAATTCGCATTAAATTCTCCGTGTGAACGCGGATCAAATTTAATTCGCAGTAACTTACGTTTAATTCGAATTAAACTCTCCGTGTGAACAGGGCATTAAACTATAACCCAGAAAATTCAGAATAGAAATGTTCGAAAGCAAAACCCACTCACAGTATTGTGAGTCCGTGCTCAGTGGTATGTGGTACTTTTCTGTATATTATTTTTCATTAATACATAACAAAATCGCTTCGTTTCTTGAATATTAAGGATAAAGTTAAAATTTGTGTAAGTGCAAGGGAGTGTTAATCAAATGCGTCCCGGAATTCGTAGTTCCAATAATTTCCAGATAAAATACTTTTTTAATTATATTTTCGTGTGAAATGCTATTGCAATATATAAGTCGTGATATTATACAGAAAATTTGAGAAAATATTAAGTTCAAATCTGTGTCTAAGCACCTTTAATGGTGAATAAAGAATTTTATCTTTGTAATAAGTGTATTTCTTCCCCAAAATCTGAATGGTGACGTTCATTTTGGTTGACATCGGAGATTGCTCCGGGTGTTAGGGAACGATAACACTACGATTCTTAGTACTCGAATAGTTTTCACGTAAAATACGTTAAAACTTCGTAATTTATCAGCCAACAACACACTTTATCCACCAAGAAAATGTTATATGACTTTCTTTATGAGCCCAGTCTACGGAATTTTGGGACAACCCTCGTATGTTAAGGAAATGCGATAACTAACTATATATCAGTCGAATATTTGACCATATCAGTCCAATATTTCGATTTTCACAGTCCAATATTTTACCAAATATTGGACTATAACCTATAACCTATAATGTATAACGAAACAGAAATGGAGAGAAAATTTAAAACATACACGATGCAATAAATAAATAAAATCGATTTGATTTCCGGGCTCAATCACTTGGTACTTTGAACAAGGTTGTTAGATGTCCAAATCTTTGAGATGTTTTGAAATTCGGCCAATGTCGGATTAACCTTATGAATAACTGTTTTTGATTTCCTGAGACTTCAAGTCTGAAATGTCTTCAATTCGAGATATGCCTCTACATTCTCCATTTCTAAAATATCTTTAATCACTTATTTGGTATCATTGAATGGTTTTTCAGCTAGATTTCTTTAGGCATTTTGTTTTAAAAAAAATTTCTATTAGTCCGTGATTCCACGATGGCTGATTCAATGAATTACATGAACAAACAAATTCAAGGAGTTGTGGTCTCCCGCTTTTGGTGTCTTAGTGGTTGTGATGCAGTTGTAACTGTCATGTTTTCTGGTCCTGTCTTGTCTATCCATCATACAAAAGAAATATTAATTATTGAATTAATAAAAGTCATGGCAAAGATTAACTTCTCAAAGCTGATATTTTTTTGAAAGATGTTAGCATAGGTAATGTACATGTAAAATATGAAAGCCCTTTCTTCCCTTATTCAAAAGTTATTACCAAAGTAAAACAAGATGTGTTTGTGAAACACTGGCTCCCTGTATGGCAGCTTAGGGCGAAGGATAATGTTTCCCTCCAAGGTATAGCTCTAACCAATCAAAAGTTATGGGTAATGTTAAAGTTTTTGAGGACAAAGAGACAAACAGACAGACAGACGAACGGACAGAACAAAAACTATATACCTTACCCATACATATTACAGGGGCATAAAAATGAAAAAGTCTGAACCTTAAGGTCAAGGTCAAGATGTCAAAAATCAGAGTGCAGTCGGAAAGGTCTTGAAACAGATAAAAGCATGCCGTATCTTCTCTCATTCAAAAGTTATCAGCAATGCTAAAAATTGAAAATATGGTTAGCTTCAAGGTCAAAGTCATGGGGTTAAAGTCATAATATATTTGAAAACTTCTTGTCACAGGTTATTCACATGTCAACAAGGAATACCCTATCTTTTTTCCTTCAGAAATTATATCTAATTTTGAAATTTTGGAAAAGTAGGTCAAACTTCAAGGTCAGGGGTCAAAAAATTATTTTTTTTTTAATTTTGAAAGGTCTTGTCACAGGTAATGTGTATGTATATGTGGAAAAAAGCCCCATTTCTTCTCATTCAGAAAGTTATGTCCATGGTAAACGTAATGTTTACTTAAAGGTCAAGGTCACAGGGTCAAAAGTCATAGCAATATTTGGAAAGGCCTTGTCACAGGTAATGAACTTGTGAAATATGAAAGCCATATTTTTTCTCATTCAAAAGCTATAACCAAGGTTAAAGGTTATGTGACAGATGATAGATGAATGGGATTTAACGGAGTACAATGAATAACTGTCCAATTAAAGAGACAAATGGGGTTCCTCGAAGGACACCGATTGCAGTCTCTTTTTTTTTTTTTGATTTGATAGCAACTTAAATTGCATGAGGGTTCCTTGAAGGAAACCAGTTTCAATAATGGATCGGTACCACAACTTTGGGACCTATTACCAATTTAATTATAACCAAATTATAACCAATGAAGATTATCGTATTAAACAGGTATCAAAACATTGGGCTCCCTGAAGGAGAATTTAAATATTGGATACAGATTCAACCAGTTTAGAACTCATTCTGAAAAGGTACATTATGAAAAATAGACATATCCCCGGTCCAATATTTATGCCCTCGTAATCGAAGATTGGGGCGCATAAAGTTTTTGGTCCGTCTATCCGTTTGTCTGCTAATCTGTTTGTCCGCAAAAACATTAACCTTGCCCATAACTTTTGAATGGTTGGTGCTAAGGTTTTCATATTTCACACGATATTCTTTATGACAAGCCCTCTCTTTGGGTACAGATATATTTGACCTTTTGACTTAGACCTTGGAGTTTGACCTACTTTTGCAAAAAATTACCATACTTTGTCCTTGTCCATACCTTTTGAACGGTTGGTGCTAGGGCTTTTATATTTCACGTGTATTTGACCAAACCTTTCTTCTGATATCAACATTTTTACCTATTGACCTTGGATTTTGACCTTATTATTAAAATCTTTAACATTGCCCATATCTTTTGTTTGGTTGGTGCTAGGGCTTTCATATAAAACGTGTATTCCTTTTGAGAAGACCTTTCCCCGGGTACCAACATTTTTGACCTTTGAGTTTGACCTACAATTGTAAAAAACTTTAACCTTTTCTATAACTTTTGAACGGTTGGTGCTACGGCTTTCATATTACAACTTTGTATTCCTTGTGACTAGACCTTTCCTTTCGCACCAATTTTTTTGACCTAATGACCTTGGCCTTGGATTATGCCCTACGTTTGAAAAACATTAACCTCTGTTATATTCTGAATGGTCGGTGCTAGGGCTTTCATGTTTCACATGTATTCCTTGTGACAAAACCTTCATCCTTGCAATGCTAGGGGTCCTGAGTCAACACGTTGCCGTTGGATCCCTGCAAATTTCATTCAATTTTTCATGGACTGATTGTAGCAACGTCTTTCGGAAAAATTACAAATCTTAATTGTTTTTCTTATCTCTTAATCAATCATATAAAGCCGTTCTGTGATAAACAACTTGTAACACGTGCGTTTGAGGTGTCAACTTAATCCTTTCTGTTTACATTATCTAACTATTAATGAAAGCTTAAATTTAATTGATGCTTCCCAATGAGAGAAGCAAGCTCCCAAAAAATTTTGGACAGGGATCCCATGGAATCGTGTTGACTCAGGACCCCTGGCATTGCGAGGATGCAAAACCTTTGAGTATCAACATTTTTGAACTCTTGATCTTGGTTTTTGACCTACATTAGAAAAATTTTAACCTTGGCATTGAGCTGCCATACCGGAGCATCAGTGTTTCACCAATTAACACATCTATTTTATTTTAGAATGAACAGTTTCCCCTTATTCCCTTACAAAAATATCGACTACACAAGAAAAATTTCCACTGTGAAGGTCAGGATTATTTGCACTCTCGATTTCTATTTGACAGAAATAGTTACTTCATTTTTCATTATCGACGCAAACCAAGATGGCAGACTATCTAGAAAGGAAATGAATGAGGCAGCGTTTATTGTGGGAATGAATCCCACGTCTAAAGAGCTCGAAGACTGGTGGGCCAGGGCGGATATAGACGGTCAGTTAACATTTAAATCCTCAACACATATCCGTAACTTCGCGTATATGTCGATAGGGAGAAGTGCTTGGGAAAATTTTCCCTTCTTAGTTATATTTATGACGTTTCTGAAAAACCTCAGATCTCCGTGAAAACAGGAAAGTTGATCTGATTAAATGCAGTTTGGTATCCCCTGTAGATTAAGCCATATATAAAAGTAAAACTATGCGAGAGAATGACTTTTTAGAAACACATTCTGGTATGAAAAAAATTAATAGAAATAGTTTCACTCTATACAAAAATTTCATTAATTCAAACACTTGATTATACAAGGTTTACTCCTGAGAACTTTGTTATACATATCCTCGTATAATGCACATGTATCTTGACAAATACAAAATAAATGATAACATGTAAATGTATTTTCTTTAGCCCCCCCCCTTTTTTTTTACTAACGTCAAATCGTCAAATATCTGCGAAATTATAGACCGTATTTTTCTGCGTATTTTCATTTTACTTTAAGTTACTAAAGTATTGAAATATTTTCGGTATAACATTGCAGAGATTTCTGGAATAAACTTTGAAGTTCTATGTATTATTAAAAAAGAATTTTAATCAGTCCCGCATGTTGTAGAGAAATTAGACACCTAGACAAGAAATTAGCGGCTAAAAAAATACATAAATAAAATCTTAAAATCTATGGACGTTATGTTTTAGAACAAAGTATACATCTGTATTTCAATAAATGATAATCTCTTCGTGTTTGTAGGTGATGGATTTATATCCCTGGAAGAATATGTCAAAATCATGTCAGCAAATTATGTGTCTATTGACCTGGAGAAGGAAAGAATGAAGGCGGCTTTTAACCTTCTGGACAGGAACGGGGACGGCCGAATCTCATTGAGTGAATTCCAGGCTGTCATGATGTATAATAACAATGAAATGACTAAAAAGAAAGTAGAGGAACTCTTCAATGAAGTAGATTCCGATGGAAAAGGGTATTTGAATTATGAAGGTAAGTTATTTTAAATAGAGTTTTGCAACTTGCAATGACAATATCCGTTAATTCACGGGATTAGCAAAATCTGTGAGCAGGAGTTGCCCTTTAAAAAAAAACCCACTGTAGTTAACTATAGTTTATTATAGTGCATGTATTAAATATTTTAATACAGTTAATCAAAGTATTTTTAGCATGAATTTCAAATTGTATTTTATTTTCTCCAAATCTTACAAATTTTTCATATCAAAATGGAATATTTGTATGTTTACATATTTATTCTTTCCTAAATTTACACATTTTGTGTACATTATTGATGTGCTATTAAAGAGACATTCAAGGCTTTAAGGACAGATGATAAAAACAAACTTTTATCAAAAATTTTGAAAATATTAACTTTGGTCATGTTTATGTAAGTAAAATGAATATGGTTAACCGAATAGATTTTATTTTTTCATTCAAAGTATAATAATAAGTGACAAAAATTTGAATAGAGTAATAAGGATGGTTGCAGAGAGGTAGAAATTTCAACACCATTTTCTTAATAACTTAGA
This sequence comes from Saccostrea echinata, assembly GCF_033153115.1. Lineage (NCBI taxonomy): Eukaryota > Metazoa > Mollusca > Bivalvia > Ostreida > Ostreidae > Saccostrea > Saccostrea echinata. The sequence continues at coordinate 15,522,836 of NW_026889763.1, forward strand.
AATTTATTATTCGCATCATTTGCAACCAAAGTAGGTAAAAAAATATATACCAAATCAAAGTATGTATGTAAAGTATGTACTATAGTGCACTGAAGTAAACTATGGGTTGTTTTGAATATAGTTAGCTATAGTAAATCAATTTTTATAAGGATTAATATCGTTTGCAGAAATAAATTAGACCGATATGAACTCGACAATGACTATCTAAAAAGGTTGGACCTTTGGCAAGTATTACGAACATAATCTCTGGGTGTCAAGTGTGGTCCCTCAAGGTTTTCAATACCAACAATAAATATTCATGAATATTCATTGTCAAAAAATATTCATGAAACGTTTTTATTATTTACATGATCGTGTATGATATTTCGATATATACATGTACATGTAGGCCTATACACGTCAAATTTTATATCGTTTTTAGAAAAATAACATCAAGAGCATAGTTAATATTATGCAGAATAACAGAAGACATATCTTTAAATACTAGTCATATTACTAGTGCCAGGAATCGGTAGTTTTAACAGATATTTTAATGAATGTGTTTTAGATTTTATCAACAGTCATATTTGCTCAGTCGTCTTCCAGTGACGTTATCATCAATGAGCTGGTTCTACGTCATTAGATTTAGTGTCCAGAATTTACCACAAAGTGAACTATAATATCTGATATCAAGGATATTCTATCTGCTTACTTGGGATAAGCAGTGCGATGACTGCGTAAAGATATAAAATTCACTATGTAAAACAATTCATCCATAAAGATGTACTTGATTTGTAGGAAACATGAAGAATTAAATACCAATCTTAATAGAGAATTATTGTTTGTTTGTTTGTTTGTTTTTTGAATTTGTATGTTTGCTTGTTTAAGGTAAATTGTGAAGATAAATATAAAATAAATTGTTTCTTTGCAATAAAAATTTTGTCCATGGTGATACATTTAAAATTATAACATTGCTATATGATACACAAAATATTGGAGATTTTAAAAAGTCAATACATAAATTCATTTTCTTGGAAAGGTGCAGAGCTTATACATCGCATGCTTAGGTTATTGAAGATGAAACTGGTGTCTTGATATAGATGTAATGCAGAATCGAGTTTGGCATTCTCAAGTACCCAAAGAAAATTAAAATTTCACATAGATGGCATCTTCTGGGTCTTCTTTACGCAAAGATTCAACAAAATTGTTCCAACTTCGCGATATTTTTGTGATATAAGCATTTTTCTATTACCTTCATGTATATACTGTACATTTGTTACGTTAGGGTAACCTTTTATCTTTGTAATTAAATGCAGAAAAAATTTGTGTTTAGCATTTCCACGTGTCCTCTCTATGATACCTGTAATGCAGATACTAAGCTGCTTAACTTCGTCAGAACGTATCGCTACTCCGGTACTTCAAAAATTTAATACTCTGCATATTGTCTTTTAATTAGTTTATGTTTTTCACGAAGAGTTCATGTTTAAATTCGCCAAATGTTATTGAATCCTGTAACAAAAGAACTTATTCAATTGCTAGAATCCCTCTTGAGCAGGTGTTGACTAAATGAAATGATAATATACGGGTTATGTAACTCAAGAAAAAGTATCTTAATTGAGAAAGTAAAATTCCATTATTTAGAGAGGAATTCAATCGGACCTAGATTTACCTAGTTCAGGTGACACGTACTGACAGAATCAGGAAAACGGTTTTCTCAAATCCTAAAGTAATTAATTGAATAACTGAACGTAATAGTGCGTGATCATGAGCAGTAGAAGAAAGAAGATGTCCACTAAAGTGGAAATTCCTGAGGGTATGTCGGAAACAGACTTCAAAGGTGAGCCATGTTTTGGTTTAATTCCTGATCTTGCTTTCGTTAGAATGTTAGAGGACAATAATTCTGTATTATAGGCATCACAACGGGAGTCCTGATATTGTTATTTAAAGGCCTTTCTTATTAATCTTTGACTAGAAATATTAACATCGTTTGATGTTATTGACACTAACAAAGATGGCAGCCTGTCTAGGGCGGAGATGAGGGAGGCCGCTAGAGTAGCCGGGATGAACCCCACAGACAAGGAGCTGGAGGACTGGTTTATAGCGGCAGATACTAACGGTACTCTCCCTGACTATTTTTGAAAAAATTGAAACATTATAATCACTTGTATGAGTAATACAAAGATACAATATTTCACATGAAACTTATTATCATCCCTTGTAGGAAGATGTAATAATTCAGTTCACAAACCTAAAATAAAGTACACAAACAATATTTATGTTCCTCCTCTGAAAATTGAGGGAAGGAGATAAGTTTTCTTATACCTGTCCGTACGTCTTTACTTATATAAATGTCTGTAAACCACACTGGTTTTCTGAGTAATAATATGAGATGGAATTGTAGGTATACATGTATGCTATATTTGCACCACATATTGGACTGATAAAGCGCTTGTCTGGCATCGCTTTTGGGGTAATTGGTTCTAAACACTTCTGTTGCTAAAACTTACATTGATTTCTCTAAACTGGATTATATGTGGTGATCATTATAGCACCATAGTTTGATCTGATGAAGAGCTTAGATTCGATGCTTTTAAAATCACTGGGTCATACGAAGGGCATAACTTCTGTTGCCCAAAATAGATTTTTCTATTCTATACAATAGTTTGAGAAAGTTCTGGGGTGTAAAGTTTGTATTAATACTATGTTGTAGTCTGATAAAAAGCTCGGGTAATTCTAGGATCTTTGGATAAAAAGTCCATGACTTCTATTTTTGAAAAAAATGGATTTTGTATTTTCCTGCAATAACTTGGGTTGGAATGATTTTGTTAGCATTGAGTTTGCCACTATTGGGTTCGGATAGAATAATCATATTAAATTTTGCATCCTTGATTTTTCTGATGAAGATTCCAACTAAGATTGCCTTTAGGGCCAATGGGTCAAAATTAAGCGTGTAGCCATTTCTGCAATAAATAAATTTCATGTGCAACAATCTTTAGTTGCATAATATTTATGCAAACCTCATGTGAAATTGATTGAATTTAGGTGATGGCTTAGTTAGTTTGGAGGAGTATATCAACATCATGTCGGATAATTATGTTTCTGTGGACATTGAGCAAGAAAGAATGAAGACTGCATTCAAAGTGATAGACAAGAATGGGGATGGTAAAATCTCCCTGCAGGAATTCAGAACTGTTATGTTGTTCAATAATGTGTTTACACAGGAGGAAGCTGATAAGTTATTCCAGGAAGTCGACTCCGATGGAAAAGGATATCTCAATTATAATGGTAAAAAAGTATTGATTTAGATTTAATACTGCTTCAGACTCGTGGGCTTTCTCCTTGTTTTTATGAAAGAAGATGCTTGAGGCTTATCATTTATTGCTTTCACAAGAAATATACAAGTATTATATATTGTTTTTAAAATGTACACTATATATATATACACCATTTTCAAACAGATAGATTTTCGATCAGATATCTTGTTCTTCAATAAGTATAGTTTTCCAAGAAGTTTTGCTACTTTAACTTAAATTTTATCGCAAAAATTTGAGGTACAGGGTGTTTCATGATATATGTTACATTTTGAATCTTCAATTTCACAAACACAAGAAAAGGATAAGACAAGTGTTTTTATCAACTTGATGCATGTATCTATAAGATTCATTACGTACAATTACCAACTAAAATATTACACATTGAACGAAATCTCATACATGTATGAACATTAGTGAAATTACGTCATTTATGTCACAATGTCAAAAGCCCACATTACATCTTCTAAATGATCTCCACTATTTCAACTACAAATGAAAGTTGCATGCTTCTCGAAATTTGTTTAACCTTGTCATACATTTTTGCTTCGACACAAACTTTATCGCAAAAATTTGAGGTACAGGGTGTTTCATAATATATGTTACATTTTGAATCTTCAATTTCACAAACACAAGAAAAAGATAAGACAAGTGTTTTTATCAACTTGATGCAATCATCTATAAGACTGTTTCTTTTGAGCTCGTTCAGTATCTGTGGTCTAGGATTGTAGACCCTGTCCCTAAAGAACCCCCAAAGAAAAAGGCCCAAAGATTGAGATTGGCGAATGCAGAGATCAAACTCTTTCCTTGCGGTATTGCATTATTGAAAATTTTTTGTACGCTGATAACTTCATATCATATTTCAAAGTTCAATATATGCTGGAAATGCTGATATTGCCAACTTCAATTTCTGAAAACATCTATCTGACACTTTTCTCAGGAGTTTGCTAGACTATCTAAGAGTCTACACTTCACCAAATAAATGTTCGATTATTGAAGTCCCTAGGCTTTCTGGAGTACCGTGTTATTTATCGCATATTGCCCGTACCTGTCCTTTAACCTTGTTACTAGACTTTTGATAAGCATCTTAAAAAGCTTCCATTCTTGTGGAATAGTTCCTTCATCAACTTCTGAATGAATGTTGGCGAAAAGTTTTGAAGAAAAAAAACAGTCTCACAGTTCAGCAATATGTTGATAAGTTCATTTTGAAAAATATTCAAATTATGACATCGGCGTTTATATCACAATTATTATGTCACAATTAATCATTGTGATACCATGATTTCCTTGACTTTTTCATATGGAATAAAAATGCAGGATTTGATGTTTAAAATTATATGTTTTTCAATAGAATTCTGATAGGTAAGAAAAATAATTAGATTTAAATAAGGAACATACGTATATTGTGAAACACCCTGTACCAGACATTTGTGTAAGATTCTAGAGGATGGTATTTTCTATATATTTCTACTGGAAATACCTCATTTGGTGATATCACAATTTGTGGTCTTTATATAATTTTTACCACTTTGAAAACAGTTCAGAATTCACAAGATAATAATTGTTAAAAATAATTTTGGTAAATAACGAAGGGATACAAAAACAGATATCAGGGGATCTGTCGTCAGATTTGCATTCGGCAATGATTTATTACATAGTCTTTTAATATTTTATTATTGAGTATTGAGATTTAAATACTAATAGTATTTCTTTGTTTCAGATTTCATCTCAAACCACATGTATGATGTTCTTTTCTAAGAAACACATTCATTTCCTTGATTGAGTTCGTTCATAAGACGATGTGATATAGAAGAAAAAAAAATAAGTATGGAGTTCCATATACGACAGTCAACTGCTTACTGCCAACTGCTCACTGCTTACTGCCAACTGTTCACTGTTTATAGATAATATTGCCCATTTTGTTATCTTAATATTTTTAATACTTATGCTTGAATAAATCTTACAAAATCATATGATAGCAAGAAAAGAATGGCGAACAATAGTATTGTTCTGTCTACTACTTCCAAGTCAACTTGTGTTTTTCACTAGAGAAATCATCGAAAAACGGAAATTTATTTCAACCCCCATATGTTCATATGTTTACAGACTAAAAACATGAAAAAAAAAAAGTCATTTTGAAATGAGTACAAATAAAAAATAATGTACTTTATCAATCTGATATGTTGAATTTTACATATTATGTTAAACATACAGAGATATTTAAAAATCATTTATCCATTTCCATGAATATTTGAAAATCTGGTGATGTTTTAAAGCCTGATTTCAATTGATAAAAGTTTCTTCCCCCTTATGTAAGGACTTGTAAATAAATACAATTAACTTTTTGACACTGGTTCTAAATTATTGATCCATTACTAATGAACTTTTCTTTGCATTCAAACAAGTTTTAATGGCCAAATTGCCATTTATGTTGAATTAAATGGATGTAAAATGTAGGCGGGAATTGAGTATTAGCGTGCGTAGTTCTTACAATAATAACAAAAATTGGCGGATTTAGGAATTTTTAAATTGTGAAGACAAGGAAGGAGTAAATCGGAGAAAGGAGTACTGTAAATCACTTTTTATTCGCGAGAACTTTATTTTCGCGTACTTACGCGAGACAGTGAGCTCGCGAAATGTCATTATATATATCATTATATATTATACTACGTATAATAGTATTCCTTAAGATTATATAGAGGAATAACAACAATTCGTGAAAATTATGTCTCGCTAATAAAGAGTCAATGACTATCTCGCGAAAATAAGGTGTCGCAAAAATTTAGTGATCTACAGTATTTCATTTTAAAAACAAAACATTTAATTCCGGCAAATAATTCAATAATTACCTATTATTTTCAACAACCTGTATTTGCGATTCACCGTTTTTTTTTTTTTAATTCTCTGCGAGTCGCCCGAGTGGCGCAGTGGTTAGAGCGTTAACTTTACACTACAACAATGAGTTGATCCTTAATTCACGGGTTAAAATACCACTGTGGGAGGTGGAAACTGGTTGTTCGGATGATACCGTCTAAAGCAAGGTCACAGTAGATGCTGGTACGAAGAGGATCCCTCACTTCCCAGTGGCCCTGAGTGCCGAATATAGGTCTAAATTTGCAGCCCTCCACCAGCAAGTGGTGGCGTCTAAATTTTAAAATGAGTAAAAAATTCTCGAAAGGGACATTGATAAACAAAAAAAAAAAAAAACAAAACAAAACAAAACAAAACAAAAAAAAAAAAAAAAAAAAAAAAAGAAACAAAAACAAACAAACAAACAAAAAATTGCGACTATTAATTTTAGCGTCTGAAAAGACATCTTATGTAAAGATGCAATTTAATAAAAAGTTGCAGCTTGAAATATTCACAAGTAAAAGAAGGTCGCACGGATATGTTTAGCACGCAAATAAAAGTTTGTGAGTAACTTTAATTACATCTGATACAGCATATTGTTTATACATCACTGTAGATAAAGAAATTGTGCAATATATAAATTTATCGTATTCATGCCTCCGTCCTTTAGTACTTTCAGTACTTTTATTCTGACGTAATATACGCCTTTAATCTCTCCCCGGTCAGAAAAAAGCTATTAAATTATTTTCCTGTAAGTAAATGTGGGAATAAGATGTTTTGTATTTTTTAAAAGAAGAAATACTCCTCCCCGTATTTATTCCTTCCTCGCCTTCACCGTTTAAAAATTTCTGAATCCGCCAATTTTTGTTATCATTGAAATATGTTTGCTATCATAGGGTTTATTCAAGCATGAGTATTAAAGATATGAAAGATACCAAAATAGGCAATAACATCTATGCGCAGTGGCAGTTAGGCAGTGAGCAGTTGGCAGTTAGCAGTCTAAGCAGTTGGAAGTATAAATAGTTGGCTGTCGTATATGGAATTCCATAAATAAGTGAAGTTTAATCTAAAAATTGTAATACAGTTTTAGTTTTGTTTTTGTAGAAAAACTCTATTAATGTTATATCTTAACGTATGTAAACTTGAAGTAAATTGTAAATGTGATATATCTTTACCTTGCATGTTATTGCATAAAAGATATCCTAATATATTGCATTCCAAATACGCATGAGCGATAAGGAATATATATATATATATATATATATATATATATATATATATATATATATATATATATATATATATATATATATATATATATATATATATATATATATATATATATACCATAATATAATTTACAGGTCTGTATAAATAACCTATTTTAGATCTTTTATTTTCATATAATTTTAATCGTTGGGTTACATGGTTAAGGCAATGTATATATTCTCATTTATAATGAACTTCTTTCGGAGAAATTTGGCATATGGGTGAATTAAAAAATAATGACCACCAAATTTTTTGACAAAAACTCAACTACCCATAACATATTTTCCACTTAAATCATCATATTGTAGATACATTCTAATTCCTGAAATTGTAATAGAATAGACAATGGATAAAAAGTTTCAGAGTTTTTATATGTAAATCTTTATTTGAAAAATGAAAATAACATTGCATCGTAAAAGACTATCTAAAATACATAATAAAAAGAAATTATAGTTTTTTATGCTTCAAAATGCCATTAGGGATATAAATGATAGATCTAAACCTTGATTGAGTTTCCTCTCTTGTATATATGTGGTTTTTTGATCGTTATTTTAAATTTCAATACTGGTTTGAAAAGTTTTATTATGAAAGAAATATGGAACAATAAAATTCCCCCAAAATCACTTTTTTTGTCCATTTAAGCCAATTCTTTAAGTCTAAGTCAAAAAGAATTTTGATATACAAGTTTTCTTACAAAAAATACTAAATTTTGAAGTGAACCTATGTTACATTATTGTGTTGCACTCCTGACATCTGATATGTATTTAATTTAACATTGTTTAAAAAATTATAACGCACAATAATCCATTCTTAGTTTGTAAATCAGTTCGTCGTTTTGATATTTTTTATCATTTACGGCAAGTTTTTCATATTTTCAAGACTTCAAAGCATTATTATTTGCAATGTGTAATATATATACATCGTATTTAAAGGGACCTTGGTACAGTTGCATTGTTTGCGTTTTAAATTTCTATGCTTATTAAAAAAAAATGAAACCAGTGAAATGAATTGAACTTACATGAATATTCTTAGAATTCAATGACAACGACATATTCTTCTTTACATCACGGAAAACATCTGTGTTTTTAAACAGGACACGGGCTCTGTTATTATTAATGTTTACGTTTCACCAGATGTATTCAATTTGTTAAACTCTACACACATCACTGAGCACGGAATGGCAATACTGGTGAGTTGATTATGTCGTTGCAATTCCACGGCGTTCAGCGTTAGTGACGTCAAAATAAAACGTATACCTAAACCTTTTGACCCCCACACCGTGTTACGGTGTTTTGAATGCTGTAGCTTTCTACACACTTTATAAGCAAAATACATGTATAATATAAATATTTAACATTATCCAGTTTTAAGAAAAAGAAATACACACTATATCGAAAAAAAGGCTCGTCCTTCTTTAGTCATACCTTGCAATAAATGTTGAATATTGTGTCATCGGTAACACATATTTTGAAAACTTGAATGAATTGGTAGAGGCTATTTGTATGTTTCTAGCTCTGCTGGTCAAAAACAACAAAAGCTTTTGTACATGTCAATAAATGCGATATAAAGGGATCCGTTAATCTGCCTGTCTGTAATAATGTTTCCCCCGAAATGCTACTGGAACTCCTCCTGCAGTTTTTATTCGATATCAGTATAATTTGCTGTAGAAGGTGACTACAACAAGACACTTAATTCATTTTATCGGTTTTGAAAGGTATTGGTATGATTGCTAAAAATAGAAATGTACGTGGAATGCTTTCTAAATGCCATTTTTGTAACATATTTGTTTTTATTTCGAAAAAAAATAATAAAATAATAAAAATAAATAAATAAACAAATAAACAAAATATATAATTAAATAAATAAAACAAAATACAGGTATATTAGATCTTAGTACACAATGGCTTCATAATTGTTTTTAATTTTTGTTGACAGTATTACAATAGTTTATGTAAAAAATTCTTTCAAAAGGCTACAGCTTCTACGATTTTGGTCTGATTTCAATACAACCTGGTGGACAATTGCACTTAAAGGCTAATAATTTTATTGATTATTGATTAACGTTTCCATAGCCACTTAAAAAAAGAATCTGTGCAAAAATCTTTCAAAATGCTACTCCTCTTACTGTTTATTACAACTTATATAATTTACTGCTTCACGCAGATCACTGAAGGTGCAGGCCTTTTGTGGATAACTCTTGCAAACACGTCGCACGGATTTATAGAAATATCGCCAAAATGTATCCCAGGTGCTATGATACGGAAGAGCATGTTCTGCGTACGAACACTTTCTTAATTGAGACTGGTTATATACTGACAAATAAGTTGATGTTACAAAAGTATTAACATTCTCGTTTAAAGTCCACATTTCAATAACACTATTAACACCTTAATCAATCCTAAAATTTAACTCCTTAAATGCCTTAAACATTAAATTTAATTAGAATCATCGATGCTTGTTTCTCACAAAAAATGATCATACGTATTATGTCAAAACTAGTGAGTGTAGATGGCAGCTGAATTTTTTCTACCAAAAAACATAAGAAAAAAGTGAGAGTTCAATGTATTTTAGGATATCTATAAAATATTTGACAAATTTTGTGGTAAAAAAACTGGATGAAACTGATGTCCTAATTAGAAACAAAAAAGCACCTACGGATGATTTAAACATGTGTTTTTATATATATTTAATCTTCACTCCTTTAAAACACCTGTTAAACCCTTAATAAGCACTAGAACGTGTTAAATATAGAGACGTATTAATTAGGATTATATGGTAAGGTCTGTTCAATGTTAATAATATTTTGTCTCCCTGATCTCTAATTTCAAGATTGACCTCAAGGTAAAGATTCCGAGGAAAAAAGTTCTGACCGAAGATATTAGAGAAAACAGAATATCTGGAATGTGTTATTTTCATAAACAGTAGAAATGCGAATCCTCGTTATGATTCGAAACTTTGTGAGAAAGAACATTTTTCACTGAAAAAAAGAACTAACGTGAAGATCTTATTGGTATATGTGTCTCCGATAACTTGTGAAGGTAATTCGGTGAATAATAATAAGATGTCGGACGATGAACAGAATGACCGAAGCCAACGAAGACGGTTAACAATAAGTGCCACTCCTTATGCAAGAACAGTCAAAAAGCCCAAAGAACTATCGGATGAACAGTTTGCAAGTATAACATCCATTTGATTTTTTGTTTTTTATTTGATTTGGATTTAACTACTGTATATATTATTATTGTATGATTAGATTAGGATACTAGTATTCAACACAGAACTAAGTTATACATGTACATACTTATAGTAAATTATGCAAAATATAACAACCTTATCTTTGTGAAAGGATTTTGAAAATCCGTCAATGCAAGTTGTATTGCTGTCCTTTTATTAAGAAATTGTTATGATCCACTTCTGCCTTTTTTATTTGCATATCAAACGAATTATGTATGATCATGTAATTGGTGTGTTTCAGACATTTTGTACACATTTACCCTGATCGATGCTAATAAAGACGGAAGGATCTCGAAACTTGAGCTGAAAGACGCCGCCTTTCTGATCGGAATGAATCCCACGGATAAAGATATCAAAGCATGGTGGAAGATTGCAGATACCAATCGTGAGTAGTACCGTAGTAGTGATAGGAATATCAGAGCTTGGTGGAAGGTTGCGGACACCAATCGTGAGTAGTATTGTAGTAGTGATAGGAATATTAGAGCTTGGTGGAAGGTTGCAGATACCAATCGTGAGTAGCACTGTTGTATTGAAAGGTATATCAAAGTGTAATGGAAAGTTGCAAACACCAGTATTTTAGTTCAAATATATCACAGCGTGGTTAAAGGTTGCAGATACAGATAGTGGGAGTGCTGTTGAATAATTACGGTGTGAAACTAATGGTTCCTGATATGAATGTCTGTTATATCGTAAGGGTTTTAAGTTGTACATTACTCTTATCTGAATTTAGGGTGTTATATATATGGGTATTAGCTTAGAAGACCAATAAAGTCAGAGAGGATCTCTCTCTCTCTCTGTTGCAACACTAAATACATTCAGCATGTTTCTTTGAATAGATCCTTACTATGCATTAAATTTGCGTTTTAGTTGATGCATTCCTTTTGTATACATGTTAACATTTTTGCAATAGATGATGGTTTTATTGACGTTGACGAGTATGTTGCCGTGATGAAATCCAATTATAGCACATTAGATATAGAAAAGGAGCGACTCAAGGCTGCATTCAAAGTTATTGACAAGAAGGGAGACGGGCGTATTCAAAGAGTAGACTTTATTCATATATTAACCTGTAACAATAGTTCTATCACGAAAGAGGAAGCGGACAAAATGTTTACAGAAGCAGATAGCTCAGGGAAAGGCTTCATTGTCTACAAAGGTAGTTCAAAAAGATTTAGATTCTACATATCAAACTGTATGTACTTTTTTCACAGATACATTACCTCTCCATATGTCATAATTTCACAAATTTTAATTATAAACATAAGAAAGCTTAAATTATAACATTCATTGTGAAAAAAGGGTTATAAAATTTACATACTTTATATAAATCGGTAGTAGTTATGATAAAACAGTTCATTTGGATGTAACTTTATTTTTTAATTTCAGATTTTGTCGATTCAAAGCTATGCACGTCGATTTTTCAGTGAAATGTTTGCTTTTGTTGACCGGTGAATTACCCGTAGGATTATATGCTAAAGGAAAACAACTCTTTGGATTTTTCTAGACGGATTTTCCAGATTAAAGTATTGTTTACATTTGTGGAGTGTCACCTTTTAATTATTTTCAATTGAAATGTGAAAAACCATGTTGTGTTCATTTAGGGCAAAAAGTGATAGATTACTAATTTCTGAAATTTTGTTTTTTGCTTTTTATTTTTTACTTTTACTGAGTCTTCATGTCTTGGATGTAATAGGATTGCAAGAACAATTTTGTTGGTGTTAATTTCCAACTAAAAGGTTTGATTGTACCTTTATTACCGTCTTGATTGGAATACGGTATACAGAGTTGAAGTATTTTATAGTCTTCGCACCATGCACTTCTTTTCTTCTATGATTGGTAGAAAATGCATGATGTGAAAATTTTCAATTATTTCATTGGTTGAAATGTTATGCTATGCAAGGGAGATAATTTTCTGTTGATCTAATTTTCTAACAATATTTTAAGATTTTCAATCTTAAAAATATAAAAAAAAAACGAACAAAAGAAAATTGCAGTAAATGAAACAGACACTTAAATTCTTTATGGCAATTATTATTAAGTTTTTTCCTATATGTTCATGATTAACAAAAACGTTCTTTTTCTGCATGCAAACATTGTAATGTGTGTTTATTCTTTTTTTCCTTCGCTTATGTCTGTAAAAAGCTGTTGAAGAAATATAAAGCCAAGAATTACAGTCCTAAAAATATATTACGACCCCACAGGTGAATGTCAGTTTACCGTTTAAAGTTGTTGCTAAAGATGGCAAAGCTTTTTGAAAAAAAAGAAGCTCTATTTGTAAGTATATATTATTGATGATTTTGGGTGGAAAAGCTAAATCTGTTGAAGCCTACAGTTCTGCTTTTCTTGTAATTTTGTTTGCTTGTTTGTTTGACTTTTTTTTTTCTTTAAATTTAGACTCAAATAATTACATAAGAAATATATCATATATACAACTACTAAAAAAAATTGTGACAACAAAATCTGAAAATGTTAAGATGGTTCACATCGTGTAAATATGCACAGGTAATCGTATTATATAAGATTTATTTATCATGGGAAAATAAATTGCTTTTAAAGGTCTGTGGGAGGCTCAACACCCATTTATAAAATCATTCTTAAAAGACTATTTATCCACTTTGGTTTTTAAGTCAGAATAGATTTTGATAAAACCTGAGTATAAAAGCATTAATTTTATAGAAGAAATTAAGTCAGTTAATCTTAAGATCAATAGTTATCCTAATTAATCTGTCAGGGACTGACCAATATCCTAGCTACTCAATAGAGTGACCAGGGTCTAATTTCACTTGCGCCACTTAGTCTGACGTGTTTGTCAGATTTTTGTTTTGGGTAGTGAAAACTTGAATACCCTTATTAAGATTCTTTTTTCTAAACTGATACACTATCCTATTGGTTTTATATTCACTTCATTTAACATCTGACACAAATATTATTCCAACATAATAGAGGCGTTAAACTAGATATATACATATAAACTGGTTCTAACGTAAAACAGAATCTGTTAGTGGCCAGCACAGAAACAACTTCCAAAAGGAAGTTCGACTCGAACACTGAGTGGAGAGGAACAAACATGTGCACTGTGCAGAAGCAAGCATCAAGCTCAGATTTAGTAGGAGTAATTCGTCCCACAAGGAAGCCACGTAGGAAAGAATCCCTTTCTGCGTGTCTCAAAAAACCGAAAAAGCCGAAGGACTTGTCCGAAGAAAGTTTCCAAGGTGACGTATGTTATGTACACTGCCTGCTATACTAATCAACACATTTATCGATGTATTAGTTTTTGTCAAATGTCATTCCCGGTATCTTCTACAAGTGAAAGAGAATGAAGAAAAAAGTACGTAGTGTACCTATGTTTCGGCTATTTTATACAATATTAAAATACAGAATAAATGTCCTTATAAAGTAAGACAATTCCAAGAAATTTTACTCGTGTCCATAAATTAATTCAAATGTTTTATACCATTATATATACGATAGCGAAATGTATGACAATAGATAAGAAAAACAAGGTTGTGAATATGATTATAATTTAAAAATTATAATTCAAGGAAAAACTCACGGAGAAATCAAGAAATTGTGACATAAATATTTACTTCCTTATGAATCTTTTACGAAAGATAGTTTTTATTGACATTTTGAATAAATGTTTACATATATCATGTATATATAATATCAATTATTAATCAAAGATTAAAATTTCATAATTAATCAATTTGGTAGTCAAGATCAGTTATTCGAAATACCTTATATTTTTTCAAAGCATGTTTGGATTAATTTTCTTTAAACATAAATGTATAGCTGACTGTCTGTTTGAACTATGCTGCTTACATTTTTGCTTGTTTACATTCATTAAAGAATAAAAAAAAAATAACGTTAATCTTTTTTTTCTTTTCATCTTGACAGAAATAATGAACACTTTTCATATCATTGACACGAACGAAGACGGGCGGATCTCAAAGAAAGAGTTGAGGGACGCAGCTTTTCTGATTGGTCTGAATCCAACAAAGAGAGAGTTAGAGGCATGGTGGACAGAGGCGGATAGCAATCGTGAGTACAATTTATCTAGAATCTGTCGAATCATTATTAATCATGGGGAACCAATGTTCGGTGGTCATCCTTTCTCATGAATTCACATAATTTTTATTTTTGGATGTCGTCGGTCGTGTAACAGCAATTACCTGCCGATGAATTTAATTTGGCAGCACTACGACTGACGACATCCAAAATAATTATTCATTGCTTACTCATACATTTAAATTCACTGATTGTCTCTTTTTATAAATTTTAACTTTAATCATCTTTATTATAAATCTAGCGCCCTTCAAAACTGGTTTGGGGAATAGATGGAGGAGCCATTTTGACAGGGAAAGTTAAATACGCAAGTGAATATTGTGAAGAAAAAAAATGAACAAATAAATTTGAAAGTAAATTAAGTAATATAACAATAGTTTAATGTTTTTTTCCTATTCCATTGAGCAAAAACAATACACATTATGGTGTTCCAAATTACTGAAAATATATGGAGCTTCGCTTCTTTGTGTATTCTTGCACTGTGACATAGTTCAGAGTGTTTTCATGGGTGATTGAACGTTTTAGATTTCCAATGGATTTTAATGAAGAAGAAAATACACTGAATGTAAAAATGCCCTCTTGCATGATAACTGTTTTCGTAGTATCATTTCATTGAATCTTCTATATATACAAGTTATCTACAAAATTACGTCCCAACAAACCAGTGCAATTTTTGATTGCCTACGAACATTGACAACTCCCTACCCAACCCCACGAATTAAAGTGAGAATATAAGCTATTAAATGCTTTCTAATAAAATATATTTCATACACGTCTTCCAACAACACCGACCTATCATTCTTTTCTACATCGCAAGGTCTACTAAAACACTGCATTCTCTAATTTTACCTACCAGAGTTTCTCTCCTAAGGTTATCGTTCTTTTTTTACAATACCTGTTTTCTCTTTTTAAGTAATATCTATTGATCATAATAAAGGTAAGTTAGCTTTGTCGTTTAAAAACCTTAAACACTGCTAAACAATATTTGCTAAAGATATTCAATTTTGTTTCTTATTCACACATTTGAGTTCACAATTATACATATTTTGGAAAAAAGTTAACCGTTTGACATGATTTTGATCTTGCAAGTTTATCTGTACATAAGCTTCTATCCTTACTGCAGAGGACGGATTTATAAGCACAGAAGAGTATTTGAACGTCATGAAAACTAACTATGTATCGATTGACATAGAAAGAGAAAGAATGATAGCTGCATTTAAAGTGTTTGACACCAATGGTGACGAGAAAATATCTCTTGAGGAAATGGCATTTGTTCTGAAACACAACGACTCTTTTTCTGCTACTGACATCGAATCTTTGTTCAAAGAGATCGACACCACCAATCAAGGGTTCATAAACTTTACAGGTAAGGGACATTATGCTATTTTACACGACGATATTTTTTAATCATTAACACTAAATCAAAGCCTCTTTTAAATGAAGTTCACTAAACAATTATCAAATATAACACCGAAAGGTAAACTAATATATCATATTCGTATTTTTGATTTCATATGAAGACTTCGTGAATTCATCTCTGTGCACCAAAGTATTCTGAACTTTCTGGAATGGGAGAAAAGAGATGGATAAAGCTTTTGTCGAAGTTGAGTGGCGAGGACCGACCAATTCATTATCAACGGAAAAGAAATGCTTCACATCTCAACAAGGCTTAAATAAAATTTAAGTTATCTAATCAGAATCTGTGGGTCTTTCCAGAGCCCGCACTACCATTTTACACTATCTGAAATAAGAGAAAAAGATTTTCTTACATGAGAGAAATAACTATAAGACAAGAAACAAAATTTTTCTTTTTATGGCCAACGATGTTATGCAACAAAATGATCCTTGAAAAAAAGTTGTCTTCCTGACTTTGCTATTTGATACAGTTACATCAATTTATACTTCAAAGAAAATCTGTTAACACATGTGACCCAAATATTACATGTACAAACTGTGTCATTAAGTGCTTAGGAAGATATACGAATAAATTCCACGTAATGACGATTAAGAGTTATACAAAACAAAACTCTTTTGTTTCTTTAATACGCATTGGAGTCCGATTGTCCAGTCCCGAGGATTTGTAGGATTAATGTGCCGGATAACCGGACTCTGAGTCAGCCATTGTCGTGTAAACAGATAGGTTCTATGCCTACATATTTTCTGAAGGAATACATCAATATGTTGAATAATTTATATGTTTTTCTTATCATAAATACTTTTTGTTACTGTTTTTGCATGTGTGTGTCCATGCCCCAGAAATTGCATAAACTATGAAATAACAACAATATCATATTAAAAAGGGACAGACACCTCATTTCTTTGTTACTTGTCCGATCCATTTCCAATTTTTCTTTACCGATTTTTGTCATTTGTCATCATCTCAATGAACTTAGCTTAGCTTCTTTTTTCTATGTCCTTTTTTTCGGTGTTCTTTTTTTTTTTTAATATGTTGTTCATACAGTACATGTAAATATACTTAACAGAGATACAGTTCAGAGTCCGGGATACTACATGTAAATACAGTGGAAAAAATTTAAATTCGTTTGGGTCAAAGTTTGTCGGTAACAAACATTTTACTGATTCAAGGGGACGTTTCGTGGGTAACTCGTAAATCGTATATATGGGAGATACAATCACCTATCTGTTGACAACGATATCGTTCACTGGGATGACAATTGGTGACCCACGAAATCCACGATCATTATTCCCCCATGAACAATGATGATCCATTATAATAGCCCTTCATGAACTCGAAATTGGCCAAAAAATGTCTCGGAAATTAAAATTTGAAATACTTTTATGTTTTAGAAACAAAAGAACAATGTATAGCAAGGTCAAATATTATCAAAAACATTTGAAGTTCCAAAAAATCATGCATTTAAAGCTGTGATAGTTTGTGACAGCTAAATTTAAGAGCGATAATATTTGCTGTATTTTTACAAAATTTAAGATTTTTTTTTTGCTTTGGGAAACACAGCGCATTTGAGTACATTCATTGTGTTTATATAGACTAGCTTGCACTCCGTGATTTCTGAAGCAAAATGTTCGTAATTTCGCAAGTTCTATGGTCGATACAATGACCTTCTCAGCATATACAATCATTAAGTCGAATGCTGACTGACGTTTTTCATGCTTATTGTTGGACCATTATGTACACATTGAATTGTGTACGGATTTTACCGTTTTCCCGATCATGACAAGGAGCACACGGCGGGTGTGACCTGTTGACAGGGAATGCGTACTCCACCATTGCAGCTGATTGCACCTCTGATGTTTTAAGAAGTTTGTGTTTGCTCTGCTCCTGATTTATATTTTTCATATGGCCTTTCGATCTTGACTACTGTTTGTTATCTCCATATTTGATGCTAAAAGTGAAAGCAGTAACAACTGTGCAGATTTGGAAATTTAAACAATTTTAACCTTTCTGTAATCTTTTTATATTATTTAAGATTATTGTTATTTTAAAAAGATTTTAACATAATCACAGGTGTTTGTTTATGATCTGTTGAATTCTTCTAAGTGCCACTCAAAACGGGTCAAGGAGGTTCCATAATCAACTTTGATCTTTAGTAGCTTACAGTTCCTAATAATATATAGGTCTTACGAAAGAATTATGCCTTACAGAAACCTTCAAGATTAAACTGTAATGCGCTTAAAATTTGAACCTGAAGCACTGTGAGACTTTAAATATCGTATTACGACTTTTTAAATATAAATGTATTCTAAAAAAGGGGATAAGTATTGCTTCGGGAATTGTTTTAGAATGTTTGATAATGGTAGAATGGAGGAATGTATGAATCTATATTGATAATGACGCTATAAAATTATTCATGTGTTGATTAATGGTACTCTTAATGGTTGTTCCATTTTTGCTAATTATACATGGTATAAAAGGATAAAATAACGAACAGTTATCGGATTCATATATTAATATTATCTATTATGATTTCTTTCGAAGATAATGCCAGACGTAGGACTAGATATAAAGTGGAAGGTTTGAACACTGTATCGGTATGGATTAAGGACTAATGAGCCTGTGCTCTAAATTTCACAAACTTTTTATAAACTTCCCAACATTGATATTCATCAAGAGCTATAGCATAAGATTCAAATGAAAAATAGTATGAGTTATGAAGCGCTGTATATATTTTTTTAGGAAGAATGTTTATGTCAGATCATGATATGGTAATCTAACAACAAAGCTTTACGATAAACGTGATGACTTTAACTTTTCAATCGTCATCTTACCTTACTTATGCAGCAATATACCCTCATCACATGCATATGTGGTTTATATCTCTCAGTTGGTTCGATACGCAAGAGTATGCTCTACGTATGAACAATTTCTAAAACGAGGTAACAATTGACAAACAAGTTGATAAAACAAGATTATCAACAGTCTCGTTTAAAGTCATCTTTTAGTCAGTTCTATTGTCGATACAATGATCTTGTCAGCAAACACAATCTATCATTAAGTCAAATGCTGACTGACGTTTTTCATGCTAATTGTTAGGCCCTTATTTACACATTGAATAGTCGATTGATTTTTTCCGTTATTTCCCGAACATGACAAGGAGCACACGGCGGGTGTGACCTTTTGGCAGGGAGTGCTTACTCCATCATGGCATCTGATCGCACCTCTGATGTTTTAGAGGTCCATGTTGCTCTGCTCCTGATTTGTATAGTTTGAATGGTCTTTTGAGCGTGAAAACTGTTCGTTATCTCCATATATTTCATGAAATAAATTTTAATACAGAGAATAGGAAGAGTAATAGTTTATTATCACAACATAAAATTTAGAATATGAGGTGTATATGAAAATAATATTTAAAGTCATACCTATTAAATTCATATTAGAAAACAAATTAAAACGCTGCTTCCAAAGTCAGAATATCACAATAATATATGTGCTTGTAAGAAAAGAGTAAGTCCATTAGCAAGTTATCTTTCATATAAATATTTTTTTAATTGAAAACAAAATGTAACACGAATAAAAATTCTACACATAACGCATTTTTAAAATGGTCCATTAAAAGGAAGAACTAAACCAATTTGTAAACGTTTGAAAACTGGATTTAATATAATAAAACAATTTGAAAAGTATAGGCAATAGTGAATAGAAGTTAATGTTTCCAGGTTGACTAATCAAAGGTCTCAGTTATTAAACTCTGGTGAGGTAAACTATGAGTAATAATAAGAATATTTATATGGAAAGTTATCTCCCTTATCAGAGGGTCGGTCCCCCTCATAAAAATGTTTTTAAATGTTTTAAAAATATATTCAAGAATCGTGTTAGAAAGTCAAAAGGCAATATTCGAGCCATTTATCCAACCATTTTCACTAAATTGGAGGTAATAAAAGAATTAGAAAGACAACATGTCATGGGGCCAGCCGACAAGGTTTGTAATAATATCGTCCTTGTTTGTAAGGCTCATTCTTATAACTTTATATTTGAAGAACTTGGTTTTAATTCTGTCTGGAAATCCAAATTGTACTCACAATTCATTTTCTAAAAACGAAATTCTTGAAAATCACATTCAGTGTTTAATACATTTAACATTCCAGTCAACCAAGGTGAGTAGTTTGATCTACCTACCTATACCATATTACTCAACTTCAAAAAAATCCTTTCGAATAGAAATACATTGCCAGGTCATGCAAAGCTCTTTCAAGACCCTGCCTTTACTCCTCGCAAAAATATTAACTGCTGCTCAGGAGAAACGTCACACGTACTACGGCATATTCTAAAAGTGATGAAAATTAGATGTGGATTCTCAAAAGCTCCAAAGAAATTTAAAATCACAATTTTTTTCAAAAACTCAGTATCAACATCAAGACGTACGACTTTTCTTTTCTTTCTTTTTTTTTTTTTTTTTTTTTTTTTTTACACTTTTCACAGCCATTTCTCCCGATAAATGGAAAAAAAACTAGACAACGGAACAACGGAGCTCAGAAATTTTCAAATCTTGTGATAGGTCATTAACAAAGTTAAACACAAGTACTCTGAAGTTCATTTTAAAAGGATGCTAGAGTTCCTCATTGACAACATTTATCTAGTCTTCGGAGACCAGGTCTTCCAACGAACTGTCGGAATGTCAATGGACACTAATTATGATCCTTTATTAGAAAACCTATTTTTATGTTTCTCTGTAGCCCAATTCAATCAAAAACTGCTACATAAAAAGTAGAAAACACTTGCTGTTACCTTCTATCTACATTCAGATATATCGGCTACATTTTGTCAACTATCAATATTTACTTTCATTCATATGTCGACTCCATATATGCCAGTGAACTCGAAATAAAAGGAAACACAGAGTCTGCCACATGTGTTTCATATTTGGGTGTTTTACTGACTATAGACGATAGAAGCCTACTACCAACTACACTCTGTGACAAATAAGGTGAATTCAGCTTTTCCATCGTCAACTTGACGTATTTGTTTAGTAATATTCCGCTATCACCTGCATATGCTGTTTACATCTCTCAACTTATTCGACACTCAAGACCATGATTTGAGTACAATCGATTTTTGAACCGATGCAGATAACTGATAGTTAAGTTGATGTTACAGGATTTCCAACAACCTTTTTTAAAGTCAGCATTTCATAAATTCTATGGTCGGTTGTTAGCAAATATACCTTATCATTGGGTGCCTTTTGACTGACTTGTTTCATACGAATTTTAGGCCTTTGTTTTTTTTTAACTGAATTTGACTGTGGCATATTCCGTCTTATGCCATGTTCACATATTTGTATTGTTTGAAGATTTTTTTGAGATCGATCATTGTTTCTTATCCTCACCTTTTTCATTTAAATTCAGTAAGGAATACGAATTGTTAACAGGGCAAAAACATTGACCCCAGGAAACCTCTGAGGTGTCTAGGAGGAGTATACCTCCCTTGTCGATCGATTACATTCGCTGTGCACGTGATCCCTCTGTATTGATAAGGTAAACGGAGTAATCCGATGTTAAAATAATATAAAAACAATAGCATGAGAAGTGGGAACAAATATGTCAGTCAAAATACAACTTACGATAAAGTCGCAAAAAAGGTCATTCAAACGACCATTCAATTTGAAAAATGCTGACTTCAAACGAATTAGTTGAAAACACTGTAACATAAACTTAACCTCCCTTTGTTTAAAAATTGTTCGTTCTCAGAACATGCTCATGAGAAGCGAATCAGTTTGGAGACATAAACACCATATGCTTGTGGAATATTATTACATAGATTTGGGGAAGTTGACGATGGAAAAGCTTACGTCATATATTTTAGTCGTTCGTTGGCTATTAACGTCCAAGTATGAAGCAGATTTGGCAGTGACTGTGTTAAATATTAAGTCATATATCAGCTTATAAATACTCAAATCAAATCGATTTTCAACATCGTGTTTGTACAAAATAGAAAATGATGCATACAATACTTGTAAAACTGCGAGGTGAGATGTGGACAACCATAATTGAGGGGGTGATAACATTATGTCCCATCCTAACAAACAAAGATACATAACGGTTTCACTAAATGTTCTACCAAACCTCTTTCTTTACTCCTTTCTAGAATATTAACAGTAGTGAAGGAGAAACTTCAGGAGTATTGTACAACAATATATTTGAGAAGTAGTGTAAATCAGATGTGGACACTCCAAAGAACTTTTGGAAAATTTGAAATCACAAAATTTTACCAAAATCAAAAACATTAAACTTATTTCTATTCTCAATTACAACTCAAGGAATATGCCAGACGATGGGCCAAATATAAAGGGAAAGACCTCGACACTTTGTCAGAATGGATAACGAGTTTAAGATGTATATCAAAAGTATCGTATTGGACAAATGAAAGGCCAATGGGTATCACCAATCCTTCCGCTTTATGTAGACTGGTACTAAAAAAACTATAGGAACAATATAGAATGGTTTCAGCTTATAAAGCTTTTAACAACATTTTCTTCTTTTATAAGGCTAAATACTAATAATGCCTTTTAGAAGAACTGGACTTTAATTCCAGAAATGGTTATCTATCTAACCTATGCTAACAGTTCCCTTTCAAAGGATGAAATTCTTCAAAATCACTTTTCAGTTTTAAATACTTATACTTATTAGTCTACGGAAGTGAATTTTACCGAAACTGGTTTTAAAGTCTTCATACAAATCATTACAAAGATATATAACAAGATCAAGTAAGTATTTTATTAAGCCCCATCTTTATTCCTCACAAATATATTAACTTCTATAAAAGAAAAAAAACGTAAGAGCATTTTGCTGTGACAATTCAAGACGTTGCGTAAATCAGATGTAATTCTCGAAAACTCCAAGGAACGTTTAAATAAATGAAATTGCAATGTTTTCAAAAACCAACATCATCAAAACATGACTTTTTCAAACCTTTATACAAACATTCCTTACGATAAATTAATTTAGAGAAATCATAGACAACTGTTTCTTTAATAAAAATGAAACTCGGAAGTTTTCATATCATGGTCATACAAAATAACCTTATCAAAATTCATTCTGATCTACATACAAGCAGGTAGAACCTCTAATTATATTAAGTTTACTTAGAATGGGGTGGGGGAGGGGGAATAAAGCACTGCAATTAATAGAAGATATTCAATGTTTTGTAGTTAAATATGGAATTAATTTCATTAGTGAGACAGGATTTTTTTAAATATATTTTCACGAGTGCGAAGCCAAAAAAAATCCTGTCTCACTAGTGAAATCAATTCTATATCGAACTACAAAACATAAGATTTTCTGTTCATTATATTTTCTTTGATTTCTCTTTGCCTCTGTCTTTTCATAACACATGCAGTTTCATAGGCTGTGACGTCATAGTAAAGCGGTTGAGACTTCATAGCTTAGCAATTGTGAGATTGAAAACATTGTATCATGGATTTTAGCAACATATTTAGGAAGATATTGGCAGTTTTAGTCTCTATCAATATGGTTTAGTTACTCTCTCTATCTAATGACAGGCCAGAAATCATTTTACTTACTTTGATATCCTTTCACACAATGACAGAATATCACTTTTGTATCCTTCAGACTGTGACAGAATATCACTTTTATTCAATAAATAGATCACAGTATTTCACTATTGAAAATGTAATAATATAAATTATTATGCTTCCTGTCAGTTTGTCTCTATATAATCATTACCCAGCTATTTTCGCATAGTGTTCTCAGGATTTATATAGCGTAAGCATACTATGCCGAAATAGTGCACGGTTTCTTTTTCTGAAAAAATTCGACAGCGCCTATGCCGGGGATCAAACTCACTGCCCTGAGATGGCCAGTCCAACGTACTTCCGATTACGCCACTGTATATAAACGTAAATTTATATATTTGACACAAAGAAAAAAATGAACGATTTTTTTCTTTAAAAAAATTGTCATGTTTCTTGTTCATTTAGCAATACATTTTCAGTTTCACTACATATTGTGATTTTTTTCTCCCACATCACTTTTTAAACCAACGCAGGATAATGACAAATAAGATGAGAATACAGGGGTGTCCTCATTTTCATTTAAAATTAATATTTCGCAAATTCTGTGCTCGTTTTAATGACTTTGTTTGTAAAAATGGGCCATTCTTACTTTAACAGAGGATTTTCATTCAAGGATTATTTCTTTTAACATGTTCAAGATAAAAGAATCAGTCGGATGCGTTCGATCTGTCGAAATGTTCACTTATCCATGGCAACTGATCCCACATCTGGTATTTCCAGCGGTTTATGATTGCCTTGCTGTCTATTAAGTATTATTATAATACAATTTTAAGGTTAATCACTATTCTTTGTCTTCAGATTTTCATGAACATCATCGTAGAAAGTAATAACTAAGAAATTTTATAAAACCCACAAACATAATTCTTCTGAAGCTACAATTTCAGGTGATATTATACTTGAAAATAAGTGCAGATCTAGACGTCCCCCTCCTCCTGCAAAGTAAGAGCTCAAAGTTATGCGCAATTCTGAAAATCATTTTAATAAGTGTTTTCTTTTTCCACTGGATTTTCTTGTAAAATCGTGCTTCTTTAGGTTTTAAGATAGATATTTTACAACAATTGTATTTACCACTTTTTTGTACCCTTTAGATGCGTTGATTATGTTACCTATCAACATTTATCTTAGCTCTTCTTCTTTTGCTACCGTCACGGTAGCTCAGTCGGTAGAGCGCTCGCTCCGTGATCGGAAGGTCGTGAGTTCGCATCTCGGCCGCGACTGACCTAAGTCGATAAAAAAAAAATATAGGTAGCCACTGTTGCTCGGCACTGTGAAGTGAAAGTTGCGGGTCCTTCTGATGAGACCTTAAAAACCGAGACCCCGTGTCGCGGTAGGCGTTGGCACGATAAAGAACCCTCACAGCTCAATGGCCCTGAGTGCCGAGTAAAGGTCTAAATTTGTAGCCCTTCACCGGTATATGGTGACGTCTCTATATGAGTGAAAAATTCTCGAATGGGACGTAAAACTACATGCAAACAATCAATCAATCAATCTTCTTTTGCTCATTGCATTGTATTATGACCTCTATTCATCAACATTTTATATCTTGAAGGTCATCGTTATCTGTATCTCACATATGTCTTGTATGTAGGCCTACTGAACTTCACTAGATGGATATTAAGATCTTGATTAACATTTATCCAAAATATCAAGGATACTGTAATTCTCCTGCTAAATTTATTGTCCAACATCAAACTCTGAGGTCAAATGACAACATGATCTGATTCTTATAAAACAGACTGTGAATCAAATATTCACTCTTTAAAATGCAATCACACCCGGACAAACAGTCTTGGAGTATGTTTGAAATATATGAAGAGTCTACCAGACATTTTAACAGCAATTATTGTAAATTCTAGACCTCACAGAGTATTATCAAACATGGTGTAATCCGTATTCCGCATGATTTCTTCAGACTATGTTAAGTCCAGACCAATTGACGCTCAGTCTAGTCCGAGATTCCTGGGTATTATTTCATTTCATGATGATATTTAAAGATAGAGAAGTGAAATAGAATGTTTAATGCTTAAATTAAGGAATTGAAAGGACTTGAAAATTCTCTTAAAGTACAAAAGGTAAGTCCCTTTCCCCCTTTTGTTTTTTAAAATTCAACTGTCTGACCTTATTTTTCTTACATTCAAAGTTTGAATATCATTAGAGGTACTTATAAATATTCATAATTTAGTAGAATAGAGCAATTTTTTTTATTTTCCTCTTTTGCTAAATTTAATCATTTTTCTTATCCATTTCTTATTTGAATAGCTACATATGTATGATTGTTTACTTCTATTTAAAAAAAATCGAGACAATTAATTAATTTATTTATAAATTTAATTCATATACAAACTTACTGGTCTTATTAGAATTTTTTCTTTAATTTCGTTTAAATTATTCCCAATAATAACTAATATTAATTGGATAACATATTTGTAAACGAGTAGAATCAAGGAGAAGATTTTTTTTTTAATTAAAAACAGTTTTTAAAAATATCTCGCACCTGAATTTCTAATTTTTGGATTTCAAAAATGTATGCACGTATTTTGTATTAAGCTTGATTTTCTCTGTGTTTAACTTCAAACTAATTTGGTTACTTTTTTTATTACAAAAACCAATACACACAAAATCAACTGAAATAATTAACTTTAATACTAAGAAATAATTTTGTTCTATTTATGATCCGTATAAATTGAATGTATTACATTATTAATTTAGATTTAATCAGCGATTGTTTGTTTTCTCGCCCTGAACATTCAAATGTCAGCCAACCACAGACAAAATTTTTATCCATATATCAAAATAAATTTAAAAAACAAACTAAAGAGAAATCGATTCATCCAAATAAAAAGTGAAAATTTATGATATAGGGGGAATAAACAAGGAAACTACTTTAAATTTTTACTAGGTCGACGTATTTCTTATAGAAGGAAACTGCTGAGGTAAAAAAAAATAAACAAAGAATATATTCGAATAAATAAACGATGAAAAAAGTGATCTTTTGAATACTTTTCAGGTGAATTGGGGATACTATCTAAAATAAGTTCATTTTTTTTCCCAGTCGCCCTCGTGGCGCAGTGGATAGAGCGTCTGCTCTAGAGTCGCGAAGTAAGGAGTTGATCCTTACGTCGCGGGCTCGAATCCCACTGTGAGACGTGGAGACCGGTCCTTCGGATGAGACCGTATAAACCGAGGTCCCGTGTCACAGTAGGTGCTGGCACGAAAAAGATCCCTCACTGCTCAATGGCCGTAAGTGCCGAGTATAGGACAAAATTTGCAGCTCTCCACCGGCAAGTGGTGGCGTCTCCATATGAGTGAAAAATTCTCGAGAGGGACGTTAAACAACATACAAACAAACAAACAATTTTTTTTCCAAAGCAAACCTCTCCTCCTTAGTAAAAGCTACACATTCAAAATAAAACTTCTTTATTCAGATTTGTTTGTTTTTTTCAAACTTGGTCGAACTTTTAAAAAAATCAAGCATTTAAAATTTTTCACCTGAGAATTTGAAAAATAGGATTCCCAAACAAATGATGAATCATTTGCCATTTATAAAATATATAAACCTTGTACTTTGAAAATTTGAAAGACCTGCTGACAAGCAAAAAATAAAATAATTTGAACGCGCATCTTAAAATACTTCAGTTTCTTACTGATATGACAATTTCATGAAAAAAAAAGACCAATCCTAATTATACTGGGAACAGCATGTGTGTTTCAAACAGCTTTTGAAGCTTTATAAAAAAAGATAAAAATTAACACCTGAGTAACATTTGTTTGCTAAAATTGTATTGATGGGAAAAATACTCGTCATTAAATAACAGACTTAAGAGTATCATTATAATTTTTTTCAGTCGGGGGAAACAGAAAAGTTCATATTACTCCACACAGCTGCACAAGAAAATGTCAACAATGTCAACTGCGCCTACTTGATAAAGACAAAACGACTTAAAAAGGGGGGACGTTTTCTAGGCCACGCCAATAATTATAGTGTTATATGTGACAGTGTAAAGCATTAGCGGATTTCTTACGCATGGTTATCTTACTAACAAACATTAACACATTACTAAATAAAAACCTAAAATAATAATCTCTTAAAGAGTTATAAATTAAGCTGATAATCTTGGAAGTATTTAAATATATGCCCGGCCTTATCAAAATAATTGTAGATTAATATTCAGAAAAAAGAAAAGAGTGAAGCAAATTATTGAAATTCAAACTTCGAACGACATACGAGTGTGTGAATGTATTCTGAAAGAATTTTATGTTGATTTTTACATAGTTAAGGTAAGAGAGATTTTTTTTTATGGAAAATAAAGCTTTTGTTCCCCTTGTTCGTTAGATTAATAAAAAAATAAATAAATATTACTTACTTTTTGCATAAATAAAGCTAAAATATAAAAAACTTAGTCTTAAAGTTTTGAAATATGTTAGAAAGAAAGGGCTTCTTTAAGTCAATTTCCCCACATTTTTATGGCATACAAATGAAAAAAATTCCTTAATTAGTCGCTTCTTTCACTTTATCAGATACAAAATAAAGTCATTATTAGTCAAGAAAATTCAAAAGGGAAAAGTGAATAGTAGTTATAAAAAAGAATCTGTTTTTGAACTGTAAAAATGACGAAAAATCAATAATTTTCCAGAAATAGTCTCATAAATCGATTAATAAGAATACTACAGGGTAAAAAAATAAAATACGCACAGCATAACCAGTTACCCGATATAGTGTGAGGATATGGGAATTTCCAATAATGATCGAAAGATAAAAGAGCAATAATCTAAAGCTAAAACTGTGTTTATCATTTCTAGATCTTGACTGAACTCTAAAGAGAATCCATCGTTTTGAAAGGAATGTAAATGATAGCACCATATTAGAGTTTTGCATTGAGCTGGGAAGCACTCTTCAGACGTTGCTGATTTATCATTACTCTAATTTTTCTTGGATTTCTGCAAGGCAATAAGTTCTATGTGACTATTTTCTAACCGAAAATAGTGATGGCCAGGCGGACGAGTCAGATAACACCACATGAAACAGTCGTCATACCCAACGATCTTACTGATAAACAGTTTGAGGGTAAGTACAAACTATTAATACCTATAAAAGAAGAAGTCAATTGACAGGGTCGTTGCTAATTTTTTTTAAACTGTTGTATTTTATTAGTTTCATCTGAAAACAATACATTGTACAAATGAAATAGTTCAAGTACAAAGATGTAGATAGTGCCGGGTGCGTTAAACAAAGTATCCATACAATTTTAAATAAGCACTGTATGACGTAGTGGGGTAATACTTATGGTTATATTTTTACATCCACTTGATATTATTTCCTTTATTTCTTATGGAAACCATTGCCATATATCAGTCAGTAAACGCAACTTAGCATGTCACCGCAAAGATTTCTTGAAAAACGGCTCTTCCATCAATTATGCATACAACGCAACTAATTTTACTTTAAATATTTTTTTATACAGATATAAATATAAACAATAAAATGTCTTTCTTCGTTTGTTAGTGGTTACGCTGGGTTTAACGATTCCTCGTCTACGCTTCATAAATAAAACATCGTGTTATATCAACTAATATGTCTTTTAAAATTGGGTCATTTCATGTCTTTTGATTAAGTACATACCTACGCAGTGTACATTTATTGCCCCGCATGTGTTCTTTTCAGCAAAAATAATTTTTACAAATTCTCAGAAATTAGTAACAGTTATAATACATTTATAGAATATGGTGCTTTTTAAAATCCAGAAATTCGATGAAATGGAAATTCTATGAAATCATGTTAAATTAAGGAAAACTTTAAAAAAAATTAAATATAAACAATACATAATTCCAATCCTGTTACAAGGAAAACAAAGCAGTAATGCTAATGACACAAAGCTGTTTTAACGTCTAAACACATTAAGACACATGGGACATTTCTATATGGAGGAAAAACATGTCAAACATCATGTTCAAACAATTCATTTATGTCAAAGTTTAACCGGTAATCAAGTATATAATATCAATCTCTTGTTCGTGTGAATAGCATTTTAATGATCAATTAAAGTGAAAAAAGATTTTCGAAGTGCACACACGTAGAAAACAATAAGGGGAAAAAAAAGAAATAATAATGATTATTCAACAGTGAAATACTGTGATTTATTTATTGAATAAAAGTGATATTCTCTCACAGTGTGAAAGGATACCAAAATGATATTCTTTCACAGTGTGAAAGGATATCAAAGTAAGTAAAAAATAATTTTCGGCCAGTCATTAGATAGAGATAGTAATTAAACCGTCTAGATAGAGACTAAACTGCCATTTTTCCCAAATATGTTGCTAAATTCCATGTTACTATGTTTTCAATCTCACAACTGCTAAGCTATATGACGTCTCAACAGCTCAATTATGACGTCACTTCCTATGACTCTGTGTTAAGAAAAGGAAGAGACAAAGGTAAAATCAAAGAAAATGTAATAAACAGAAAATTCAATGTTTTTAAGTTAGATATGGAATTTATTTCACTTGCGAGACAGGATTCATTTTATATTTTCACTCCTGCTTTGCATATCCAACTACAAAACAATAAATATCCTCTATATCATCAGGAGAATCGCCATTTCTCAAATTTATTCATCCATCTATCAAAGCAAATCGTACATTTCTTTATTTATAATTTCTTAAATAATTTACCAGAAATAAAGGAATCTTTTAATAAGATAGACCTGAATGGAGACGGGAGATTGTCAAAGCGGGAGTTGATGAAGGCTGCAGCAATCCTTGGTATGAACCCAACCGAGAAAGACGTCAACAATATGATGAAAGACGTGGACAAAGACGGTGAGAAGTTATACCACAACAAGATAAACTAAATAGCTTATCAATGAAATGATTTTACTGATAAAACAACAGCGCGGTCAACATATCAGTTCATCTATGAAATGAGTCACAAATAAAATATATATATACAACAGGGAGGTCAACATATCAGCTTGTCCATGATTCGAATTCACAAATAAAATATTAGTTATTGTACACAACAGACAGGTCAATATCAGCCTATCTATTAATAGAAATATACAACAGCGAGGTAAACATATGAATCCGCTAGGAGTAATATTTATTTGGTCGTAAGTGTATTTGATCTAAGAGACCATTAGATCTTTATCAAAAGAAGTCTTTTTATTAAAGGACTTTGGGTATACAAAAATTGATTTTTTTTTTAAAATCAATCTGATATTTATGTTTAATCTGAGAAAGAGAGATCTAGAGGAAAAGAAAGAGAGATCTAGAGAAAAATACCTCAATAAATCAAAACCAAACGAGACTAACTCTTGTCGGTGTTCTGTGGTTAATAAAATTAACATAATTATTATCATTAAACAAATGGACACTCCACTGAATGATTTACGTTTTGGATAAATATTATGCAAATTTTGCCAATTCATCAAATTATTAAAATAAAGGAAAACCCAACATTTATGTGTCTCAGAACTGAGAATGTACAATTTGTTTATCAACATATCAATGTTGTATTAGTGATAAAAAAAAAAAACAAAACATTTTGAATCAAGACAGGTCTTCAGATAGTAAAATTTAAACTTATGTAATTAATCGATTTTAATCTGACATATAAGACTACATAAATCATATTGCTTACAAATATGTAAACTCATATCCTAAGATAAAATCAAAGCAAGTGACTTAATTTGTATACAACACGTCTCTAAAATGACGTATTTAATTGGGCGCATTAAGCCACATTAAATGAGATTAGCTACATTGTCGACAGTTACTTATAAATTTGTCACAATGACATTGACAACATTACCTGTAATGTAGGCCGTTTGATTGTAATACTTATGGAAATTACAAACACAGGTGTTAATGATTAGAGTGTAAAAACTTCTAAACCAGAATTGAATAAATCGCCAACTAATCATAGTCTAAAACGCTGTACACAAAATAATGTAGATAATTAAATAAAAGCCTTAATAAACAAATAAAAATCAATATTATCCCTGCAATCTTAATGGAAGAAGTCCGCATGGCGGAAAAACGGTAAGGACATTTCGTTTTAGAGCCGTAAAGAAAGGAGTTGATCTTCTTGGTTCTCCTTACCTTTATCATTGTCACTGAAATGATTTCTGTTTACGTTTTGTCCATAAAAACAATATTGTTAATTCTTAAAGCCTAAAGGTTTTATACTATGTCTAGAATAGTGATGATATATGTTAATAGATGCAATAATATATATAAATTAAACCTTTCTTAATCATTAACTATACTATTCATTGATTCTTTTTTTCTCTGTTGATAAATTAAATAAAATATGAAAAAAAAATTGACTATGCAATATTACACAGTTATTCCCACTTTGGGATTTTTAATTTTATTCGAATGCGTACAAACTGTATGTAATGAAAAAAGAAAAAAAACATTTATGACTTCATTTTTTTTCTTCAAAAAGCACAAATATTGTATTTTTCACTATCTCCTAGCATAGAATTTGGTGGGTAGGTGTGTGAGTGAGTGTGCGTTACGAAAGTTACATAAGTAAAATCGATGTGGTATCTTGCGAAAATATACTCCGCTTGCTGTGCCATTGTTTAATCTTTTTATCATTTCATTTTGGAACAAATATTTCTTGAGGTTTCGACATATTTGTTGATATTAACGGATGTACTTTTTTCTCTTTAGGCGATGGTTTTATCAGTTTTAAAGAATACCTCAACATAATGAGAGAGAATTATAAAGAGGTGGATCTAGAACGAGAACGAATGAAAGCGGCATTCAGTTACATAGATAAAGACAATGATGGCTATGTGACGTTAAAGGAACTCAAAGTAGTCTTATGTCACAAAAACCAGGATATAACCACAGAGGAAATAGAGGAATTCTTTAAAGAAATAGATGCAGATGGAGATGGAAAGATAGACTATGAAGGTAACTTGATAATTATAAATTGTTGTATATTCCCACAAAAATGACAAAATTACATTTTTATGTTTTAGATTACTTAATCAGAAAATACTCTCCTCAATTTGATAAGTTGGAAAATTACTGAGTAACCTCTTCTTGCTATTTAATGCAAAAAGTACAAAATTGAAATGAGAAATCTGCTTAATTTTGCGATTTTGATACAGAATAATAGAGTATTTTCCATTAGTTTGGTTGTTGTTTCCTTTTTTACAAAACAGGCGTTACTTATGCCTAAGGAGAATTTGCAATTTATAAATACTGCTTCTACTACTAATGTTTTTTTTCCTTTTTTTCAAGAATTCATCGAGTCCGATTTATGCAATGCTGTATTTTGACCCTCACATTGCTGGAGAAACAAAAGAAGGCAAGATTGTTAAGCAATGTTCAAGCTTTACAAAAAGATTTTATACACCATGTCGTTAAAGCTATGTGTTAAGTTTGTTAAAATTGATTGATATCAAATTTCTATGTGTAGGTATCAAGTATAGCAGTTACTAGCCTCCTAAGTCAAAGTTTTTATTGACAAATTTATCATCGTCATCAATGAAATAGTATACAGTTTAGTTTGTTTAAAACTAATTTAATCAAACTACAGGTATTTTGATTTAATGTCAGATATGGGAAATCAGAGAGGATTCAATGTGATCTAATGTACATGCATATATAAAGACAGCATGAATTCCATTTATGCAATATTATACAAATGTTAAGAAAACGTTGAGTAGTGATTATATGTTGAATAGTAATTATATAAAATTAACAAAGTAAATATGTAATAAAGTTTTAAAGATAGTTATGTAAATAAAAGCATAAGTGTCCATTCCATCTCAGACTCAAGTGCTGTCAAGTGTTTTTTTTTTCTTTGAGCTAGGTTTCCCCCCTGAATTCCATATTTTCTAATGTTTTACTAAGATTCATTTTTTCTAATTATCTACCTTTGCAAATAATGTATTTAATCACAAATTAATGAATCAAGAAGCAACTACAGTTGAGTACATTCTAATTCCATAAGAATTGTTCATGTCTGTTATTGTTTGACTTTAAAATTGTATGAACATGTTTATTTTTTACCTGAGGACTAATCATATCCTCCTTGATTGAATAGTCAGTTTGCATGTGGATACTTCTTTATAAAATTGTTTATAACAGTTGACATGTAAAGTTCCAAATACTGTATCAAGGTCTTATTTACTAGTTTATTTATTCAGTTTAAAACAATATGAACTTAGAAATGTCTTTTTGTTTTTATTCCATAATTATGCGCGTATGTCTACAATAATCACACCATAATACATATGATAGAGGGCACACGGCGGGTGTTACCGCTTGACAAGGGATACTTACTCCTCCATGGCACCTGATCCCACCTCTGATGTTTTAGAGATTCGTGTTTGCTCTGCTCACAATTTGATCTGTTTCAATGGATTTTTGAGCATGGTTACTGTTCGTTATCTTTATACAATAATTATTTTATGTGATTTTATGTGAATGTATACGTAATAATCATTTACACTTTGAATGGATGATATCCACACACTACACATTCCCATACTATCATAGCCCTAGATTTTTGTACTGCGTCATAGTCACCAATTACAGAACTTATCGTCATGAACTTGAAACAAGAAAAAAAGACACTCCGACATATAAACAAGAGGCCCATGGGCCACGACGCTCACCTGAGTAACTTTGGCCTTGCTGTTTTTCATCTGATTTCCACCCCCTCCCCCTTGTAGTACTTATTGTGGCCCCGCCCTAACCCGAGGGGTCAAGATTTGAACAATTAGAATCTGCACTACCCCAGGATGCTTCCACTTATGTTTCAGCTTTTCTGGCCAAGGGGTTCTTGAGTAGAAGATTTTGAAAGATTTTTTCTACATATTTCAGTGTAAAACTTGGATTCCCTATTGTGGTCCCGCCCTACCCCTGGGGTCATAATATGAACAATTTAGAATGTACACTACCCCAGGATGCTTCTACATAAGTTTAAGCTTTTCTGGCCCAGTAACTCTGTCCGAAATTGCTCGATCGTACCCAGAACAGAACTTGGCCTAGAAATTCTTATAATAAATTTGTATACTATTCCAAATTTCATTTCAGTATGTGCAACCTCTGCGAAGAAAATGAACAGAAACTGCAAATAATTGGAATTTTTCTAAGTCCAAGGGGCATAACTCTGTTCGAAATTGCTTGACCGTTCCCAAAACAGAACTTGACCTAGATATTCTTATGATAAATCTGTATACCAAATTTCATTCCAGTATGTGCAACCTCTGCGAAGAAAATGAACGAAGGGGGGCATAACAATTTAGAATCTACACTACGCCAGGATGCTTCCACATAAGTTTCAGCTTTTCTGGCCCAGTGGTTCTTGAGAAGAAGAATTTTAAAGACTTTTACTACATATTTCAATGTAAAACTTGGATTCCCTATTGTGGCCCCGCCCTACCCCCGGGGGTCATGATTTGAACAATATAGAATCTACACTACCCCAGAATGCTTCTACATAAGTTTAAGCTTTTCTGGCCCAGTGGTTCTTGAAAAGAAGATTTTATTAATGACCCCACCCTATTTTTGTCTTTTCTTGATTATCTCCCCTTTTTTAATTTTTTTCCCTCCGTATGTATTACATATACATGTAACAGTTCCAAGGAGACGAACGATTCGTATTCAGAAGAGAAAATAATACTTTAAACCTTTAATACTTTAAACTCTAAAAAAGTGATGTGGAAACATAATCCATGGATGAAAATTCAGAAAAAAGAAGCAATTCTACCTCAACCGTGAGTAATCAACTAAGGCAAAAGAGTCAGCCTTAATTAAGCGATTAAGCGCCGTGATAATTCTGAGAAAAAAGAAATAAGGTAGAGATACGAATACTGATCTGATCCCCCCAAAAAATCTACAAACGAAGAGGAAAGACCCCAGAAGAGAAGGATGTATGGATTTCAATAGTTTTGAATGTGTGAATGTAATGCCTGTTATAAATCGCAAAGTACAAGAAAGAGGCGATCATATTTTCTTCCCTGGAACAGTGTATGATCACAATCGTCGTGGATGTTGAGAAGGATGACAAAAATGAAACATAGAAAAAAGTCCCCGAAACCACAAACTCTGCTCTCGGAGTTTTTCTGGTTTGTTTCAAAATATTATGCGCGAAAGCCATCTCTGCCATCATGCGAAAATAACTAGATTTGTTTGAAACTGAGTTGTGGGTAATGAGATACAACGGTGAAATATTCACTAGAGACCAGCTAGTAAATGGATACCCTTGTCACATCACCTTGGTTTAAACAATATTTATTCAGAATACTGAATAGATTGGGCAACAGGCATACAATGCCTATAAATACCCTCTCTATACAAGAAGTCAAGGTTAAAAATACAATGAACTGAGCTGAGTGAATATATATATATATATATATATATATATATATATATATATATATATATATATATATATATATATATATATATATATATATATATATATATATATATATATATATATATATATTACCACACACACACACACACACACACACACACACACACACACACACACAGAGAGAGAGAGAGAGAGAGAGAGAGAGAGAGAGATTTCACCTTATCTATCAGTAGCCTACATTGAATTAGAAATAGTTCATTCGAAGAACAGGCTCTTGTACATCGAATCAGTAGAGAGACGTATCCACCATATGATAATGGTTTTGCCTACATAAATAAAGAAAGTTGAAAAAACAATGTTAAAAGTTTATTGTTAGTTGCTAGTTTGTCATCAATAACTACATAAGTAATATGTCCAAATGTGAAACAGTAGAATATACATGCAATGTTGAATCAACTTCTGAATAAATATGAATTTTGTTAATAGATAAAATCTAATATTCTAGAAAGTGTCCGTTTGATCACAAAGTCATAAACAAACAATGACGACGTCATAAAAATTTTCAAATTAAATAAAAGTCCTCTAAACATTTAAATTATATCCTTTATTTTTTCTGTTAAATTTGACAAATGATAGTTCGATCATATTTTTAAAAACGTTATTATGCTGTATTTAATCATACTGCACTAACTATTGCGCATTGAAAACTCAGGTTAGTAGACTTATATTGAGAAAAAAGCCTACATAGTGCAAAAAATCGTACAGGGTTTTTTAAGTTGGATATAATAGCAATTTATCACAGCGGTGGTAAAAATATTAATTATTAGTGCACATCCTTGTTACCTGCGTAACGTTTACATGTTTAAGAATGCAGGCAACAAGTTCCCTAAGGACGGTCAGAAGAAATATTAAATCATAATGACAGAATGAACCGCTTAACGTGAATAAAATTATTAACCAGGTAAACAAGCTCAGGTGCTACGTTACAAACTTGCAATGAACAAATATGAACGTCATCTAAGATCAATTAAAAAAGAGGACCTAAAACGGATATCGGCGAAATTAATATTGAATAATTCCAATCTTAATTTTATTTATTGATTTCCTGTGTTTTGATTGGACGAGAACAAATTCAAGAAAAAGTTTACACATCGATAAATTCTCAATCAGAACTTTCTTGACCTATCTTTTATTGTAAAAAAAAAGAAACAAATCGTTACTTCTATTCTGTGTTTTAGGTAAACAATTACAGAAACTTGAAATCAAATAAAAACAAAACTGACGACGTACAGGATTGACAGACGGGAATATTATGTTTATGTCACTGTCAGATCACGAGTGTGAATTTTAAATCTCAGAAGTCATATTCTCGACGTTCCTAATAGTGCCTACAAAACAAATAAGCTCACTTCTCGGTAGCACTGTGATAGGAAAGAGAAACATACCTTAGACTCTTGCCTTATTAGCATCAAATTCATTTTTCTACATCCTATGTTCTGTCCCGTCTTTAAACAAACCAGAGCAAATCAAGGTTGTCGTCGGTCTGCTACTTTTGAAAAGTCTAACCAAAATACAATTTGTGAGCAAAGGAAACCTCTGAAAACATCATGAGATTAAGTGCCATGGAGGAGTAAGCATCCCCGGTATGTTGTTAGATGGCTATCAATGTCTTTCTCTCGTATACCAAATACGAAACAGATATGTCAGTGTGTCTTTTATTTCGAATTCAGCTGGATATATCAAATTACTATGAACGAAAATGAATATTGTTAATTAATGAAATGTAATAGTTATATCTAAATAACAAACTGAATACTACAGCAAGAGAATTCTTTTCATTTCGAAGTTTTCTGAAATAATTCTGCTTCATAAGAATGCTAATAATGAGAAAAAACTATTACCCATGGTAATTTAAACAGACTGTTGGAAAATCTGTTCTCCAAAGACTACATAGATATTGTAAATAATGAACTCCAGCATCTTTTAATATCAACCTCAGACTACTTGTGTGTAGAATAAGAGTGTTTTGTAACGAAGTAATTCTGTAGATGACAGATGACAGAAAGTTTCTGTTTTTATTGAAAAAGTAGTTGTCTATGATGAAAGAAACGTTCAGTCTTCAAATTTATATGTGATAGGTTCCTTTACACACACGCAAACACATATAAAAATGGTATTTGAAGACGCAAAAAATAATTTATTATATATCAATGGGTTTGTAAAATACCCCCCCCCCCCCAAAGTAGATAAATAATTAAAATTAATAAATTGATGCATAAATAAATACAATGCTATATTAAAATCAAAAGTTACCAGTGCATCATTATGATAGCATTAACAGAAAATTTGTTAGAAAACAAAAATTGATAATTATGAATTTATGTAGCAGCATTTATTTTTGTTTTATTGAAAATGTTGAAATATTGATAAAAAATATACCATTTTCTGACGATTTTCTGACGATTGAGCAGTGTGCATTTGTTCGCTGTTTGATGAAATTGATCAACCCGATATATTTCTGTAGACAGTCTGTAACAAACCTAATATTTTGTTTGTTTGCTTCTTTACCTTCCCTTCGAGAATTTTTCAATCATATTAAGACACTACCAGTTTCTGGTGGAGGGCTGCAAATTTAGATTTGTACTCGCGGATGGGCACACATAGCACTTACTTACAGTCTCATCCGAAGAACCGATTTCCACGTCAGACAGCAGAATCGAACCCGCGAAGAAGCAACTCCCTACTCTCTAAACGCTCTAACCACTGTGCCACACGGGCGACGACAAACCTGATATGTAATTTCAACTGCTGATTCTCTCAATACAGAGGGTTAACTACGGGTGTCATCAGAGGATGTCTTAGGCCATTTCAAGTTTTTTCAAGTTTTTCATAGGACCATTGACTCAGAGGAAACAAAAATAAAAAAAAATACAACCAAAACAAAATGCACCAAAACATACACATACAAATATTCGCAACATAATTCACTGTGTTTGGATCGGTGTCACATTTTTCACATTCTTTGTCAAGCTTTGTACAAAAGATTTTGATTTTAAGTACTAGTAGTTTTAATTTAAAAAAAAAAAAATTGAAAATAATTCTCAAATGATTGATGAAATATTTTTCTAATAATGTTGTAATATTTTTCCTATTGGCGTTTTTCTAGGAAAGAAAGATATATTTATGATTGTAGTTTTAGTTTTTTTATTCTTTGTCTTGATATATTTTTTAAGAATTCAGTCTTAGCCTCACAAACCCATGAACATATAGGTAGGACACAAATTCAAGATACAGAATCAATTAAGCTATATATAGCTATAGTAAAAAAAAAATTCTAAAAAGAGTAACACTTGTTTTTAAGATCTCTGGATATCCTTTTTACAAATCTGAAATTCATTAACAGTTTGTAAACGAGTTCTATGAAATAGTTCAAATTATGCTGGAAGTTTCCTCAAACGGTCAAGTTCAAGTTTACGTGATTCACACTGCGATTACAATATTTTACACACTTATTGGCAGCTCATGTTGTAATATTCAGGAGAGTCTTTGATTGATTGTTGACAAGTTGACATCTATTAACGTCTGGGAAGTTTACTGTTTGTTATTTATTGTTTCAAATTGCATTTCTTATTCAATAACGAAGTTTGGGAAAGTTTGTTTGACAAAGTAATAAATTACTGTTTTTAAATATCCATTTTATATCTTTTGTCAAACATGACTAACAGTACACAGATGTAGTCATTAGGAAGGAACCTAAATTGCATCTTTTTATTGACGTTGATTTATGAGTTTGTTTTATTATTTTATGTCTTTCCAAACTTCTACTGGAAATACCTGATCATAGTTTTTTGAAGCTGATTGGAATATCAATTTACATAATAGGACCATATTCGAAACAGGTTTCACTGCGTCACGAATCCCATTAGATCTAAAAGAAATGAACCAAAATATAAGCCAACTACCATGACTGAATCTAACTTTTCTAAGCAATATTTATATTATATGTAACATATCAGGTTCTTCCTTAAGCATTTGATCCATTAATACCATTTCAAATTTAACAGCTACATACATGTAAGCTATACAATGCAGGATTGCGTATTGTTAAAATGTTTTTGATATCTCATATTTGAAAGTGGACATCTGAAACACAATCAAGATAACTGTACATATTGGCAACACAATTACTGTAAATGTTCTTAAAGCAGATCTATGAAGTCGAGATAAACTCCTCTCTGTAATACAATAGAACAATCTGTTATAAAACAAAATACGCGTAAAGTTAATATTAACATATGCTTTAATATTGCTTAAAGATATTTATTTCATAACGAGAGTGGAAATTTGAATAAGATTTCCGTTTGTTGAGTAGACAACGGGAAACCATTGGAGATTACAAAAACCAAGAAGTCTTACCACAAATCTTCTATGTTTTGCAAATCTATAACACAACATTAAACAAGCAATCACTGTATATTTTTTGTGGCAACTTGACAAGGATCAGCGGTCATTATGAACATCAACCTTAAAACACTATTATTAATACATGTAATTTATCTTTTATTCAAATATATGTGTAAACAATGCGAAGATTAATTAAAACAATCTTTATTAACCTTGTTGTGTCCAATCTTTTTTTGGAATCAGAATCAGTCAATTATATCAATGTTCTATAAATAAGCATAACTTTTTTCTGGATTGCTTTATGTCATAATTCAAATCAAACATTGCGCCCCATCGTGTGCTATAAATAATGTGTGCGTGAACCTAGCATGATTTATAAAGATGCATGGCGTAAAAAGGTTCATTTACTTCTTAATTTTGCAATTTTTTGCCACTCGATAATCATTTTAAAAAACTTTTTTTAATTAAGACTTCATATTAGAGCGTGTCACCCTTGCATTTCATTTACATATTATAAAAACTATTTTATGAAAAAAGAGTAAAATAAAATATTGCCATCTCTGTGCCGAATATAAACAATACCTTAGACTTATAGTTAAACATACCTTGGACACAGACAATTCTTAATTTAACATTCAATGTAACACATTGAACAATGCAAATTTTGAGCATATATAGCAAATACAAACTTCAGAAAATATCGGAAGTGGGATCAGGTGTCATGAAAGAGTAAACATCAGAAGTCGACCGATCACATCTGCCATGAGCCCCACAAGCCCCACGAGCCAGCTGGAGCCCCTTGTCTTGATTTGGTAAACGGAGAGATCCGTAGGAATTCAGAATGAAAATAATGACCTTGAATGATTTTTCAATTTGTATGATTGATTGATTGATTATATGTTGTTTTACGTACCGTTCAAGAATTTTTTCACTGATATAGAGATGTCACCATATACCGGTGAAGAGCTTCAAATTTAGTCCTTTATTTGGCACTCAGGGTCATTGAGCAGTGAGGGATCTTTATCGTGCCAAGACATTGGGCCTTGGTTTTTAAGATCTCGTATGAAAGACCCACAAAGTTCACTTCAAAACCCCGAGCGCTTGGCGAAGGAACAGTTGCTACCTATTTTTTTTTAGGTCAGTCGCGGCCGGGATTTGAAGCAACGACCTTCCGATCGCGGAGTGAGCGTCAATTTGTATGAAAAACGCAAATCAACATTCAACCTCATTCAACCTTGCAAATATTAACTTTAAAATGATTGTTGATACCTTTTATCACCATCTCATTTGTCGGTAGCCTGTCTTGTTTATGAATGTTCCTACGTTAAACATGCTCTTGTGTATCGAATCAATTTATTCACCTGGCAGAATAAAACTCCATATGTGGGTGATCATGGCATATATTGCTAAATGAAGGTGACGATAGAAAAGTTAGAATGCATATGTTCAGATACAAAAATGTCATGAGCCTGTTGGTCAACATTAATTTTTTTTTTTAAATTATATTATTTTAAAACTTAGAATGTCTACAGTAACACCATTTTCACGAATGGAATTTGCTAGGTGACTTTGTAATGCGTTTAACGTATTTAACGTATTGCTTTTCAATTAATTTTGAAAATGTTAGGTTCCCTAAGCCCACTAATTCTTTCAGAGATTTTGACTCCATATATGGAAAGATCTGTCGGGGTAATTAACCAAACTGCATTTTAATGAAGTTAATTTTCTTTATTCCTCTACCGTATCTGAGGTTTTAAAGGACCAGAAAGAAAAGGCCAAGTTTGTCCCCTTCTTTGACCTAAAAATCAAATCAGAGTCAGAATTGCGATACTTTGTGATTGAGAACTTTAAATGATGCTCGTTTAAAACCAACATTATTTTTTATTGAGGCCACAAGATTTAACCGAATTTCCTCAGTTCTGTTGGAATTCTGCGAAATTGCAGTATACTTTTCATTTTGGGAAAACAGAGCACAAGCTTGCCTTTCTGAGATGTATATACACAAGATGTATCTGATACTTCAGCATGAAATATATTAATCTGATAGAGGGGCAACCTTGTACTCTGTGTTTTCTTTTAAAAATGTGCTTTAAAAAGATGAAAATTTAAATGCGAATGGGAAATTTTGGAAATTGACAAGGTATAAGATTCGTTTAATGTAATATTCGGCCCTGAGAATTTCCAAAACTTAAAGTTTACGCTGAATCAAAACTTTCCTTGAGGTTCCATGTCGCATAAATTAACATCAAAATAGCACAGCGTTATCGTAAACTATGACACTTTTGCATTTATAAAAAAAAAAACAAACAAACAAATCTGTGTACAAACATACATTGATAATTTCATGAAAATATACGCTCTCTGAAAGAATTTCGAGGAATATTATTTATTTTTTGCATGGGGTCGAATTGTCCTTTAGTGATTTTCTTGTGACCTCTGTGTATTCCATCACGAAGCCCCTATCTTTAATTTACCCCTAACAAAAAAAGTAATCGCTGTAAAGGAGAAACTTCAGATGTACTGTGATACAGCATATTCTAGAAGTGATGTAATCTTTTATTGATCACAATGCAAACCCATTTACATGTTCTAACTGTCTCGGGTCAAGATAGTTAGCAAAAACAAGAATACAGGATAAAAAATATTAATAACATTTCTACAAATGTCACGATCTTTTTTTCAAACACAGGACTATTTGGTAACTTTAAAGTAATTCCATTCTTTTTAAATCACTTTTTACATAAGAAACATATTATTTGGTTTAGTTTTGTTCTAACATCTATAAACATTTTAAATTTTTATGTCGTATAATTATGCTAGAAAAGACACATCGGTATTTAAAAACAGTAATTTTGGTATTCCGTTCAGAACTAAAACCAAAGATTACATGTTTCCATTGTACATCAAAATGTAATGCTGAACTAAGATTTTCCATAATATTTTAACACTTTCACAGTCATAAAGTAGATGTCTTATATCTTCAGCTACATTACACATATTACATGGAGCCGATAATCTATATAAGCATTTAAAAAGAGAACTGTTACAACACAATGTATTATTTAAAAGTTTGTAATTAAATTCACATAGTATATATTCATCATAAAGATCTTTACCTTTGTTTCTATATTTATAATCTATTAATACTAAAAATGTGCTCTCTTTTGCTATAGAAAATAATTTTTAAACAATAATTGATGACCTGGAGCTTAACATTTCTTAAAAAGAGGGTCATCGTAGAAAAAATAACATTTTTTACCTTCAATACACTGTTAACCATTGATAAAATGAAAATAGCACTTTATTATTATATGAATAAAATCTATGGAAATAACGAAAAGTATTCCAGTAAACAATACAGACTTTGGAGCAGAGCAAACACGGACCTCTAAACATCAAAGGTGGGAGCAGGTCAAACTCTGTGGTATCTTTTATTTCCAGCTCATTGATATATATCG
This sequence comes from Saccostrea echinata, assembly GCF_033153115.1. Taxonomy (NCBI): domain Eukaryota; kingdom Metazoa; phylum Mollusca; class Bivalvia; order Ostreida; family Ostreidae; genus Saccostrea; species Saccostrea echinata. The sequence goes on from NW_026889763.1 coordinate 15,566,760, forward strand.
TATCGACATAAGAATGGAAATAACCATTGTTAATTGACAATACGTCGTCGATATACCTAAATGTCGAGTTAAAGGCCACAACAAGTGTTTTCTTCTTTTCACGTATAAGATTTTGAACAAATTCTGCTTCATATGAATACAAAAATAGGTCTGCTAATAACGGGGAGCAATTGGTACCCATGGGAATTCCAATAGATTGCTGGAAGACCTGGTCAAAAAAACCACATAGATATTGTCAATCAGAAACTCAAGCATCTTTTTAATATCAACTTCAGAATACTTGTGTTTACAATCAGAATGTTTTTTTTTAAACAAAATAATTTTGCAAATGACCAATGACAAGGTAAGTAAATTGTAAGAATAACACGGCATGTTGAATCATTTTTTTTTTTATAAATTGCAATTTTTAATATTTTATATTCACGTATCTAGTTCGATTTTCATTACAGATCAAAGGACAATTATTGTAGTGTTTAAATTGTCCACTATTATTAAAAAGGTCCTTAATATGCGCTATCCTGCAAAAAAATTTTTTTTGTTATTTTACCTAAACATATTATTATTCTATATTGGTTGTTGAGCAAAGCTTACATTAGATAATATAGTCTTATCGATATATCTTTCACAATCATTAAAACTATAAAATACTTTTTCATAAAAAATTGGAAGGTTTGAAATAAGTCCGAAGGTTTTGTCTCCGATGGAGTTAATATATAATTGATATCAACATTAAGACGATTAAATAGTCGTCTACTAATTCGCTAATGAATTAATTCTTTTCTACTAAGAATCTAATCTAAGCAGTCTTTTAAGCGTTCAATTCCAATTCAATATTTACCACACCTATACCGCCATCTTTCCATTTTCCAATCACAGTATCTCTTGATTCTATCGCTTTTGTTCCCTATTTAGTTTAATATGCTAATTTAAATTTACCGAATATGTTCGGGATCGGGCATTGGTAATATTGAAAACATATAAATTACATGTAGTTATAATGTAACTAATTACTTAACAACACGTGATTTCCCAAAAGATGGTCATTTTTCTGTTTTCCTAGATTCAAAGAGTTTTTCCCTCATATTTTGAAAGGTTTTTAACCAATTCCAATCATTCCACTGAACTTCACTATGGCTAATGTGTAAACCTAATCATCGAACAGCATCATAAGTTACCTGTATGCTTCCTTCGTCGGTGTATTTATCTGTAAGACTACGGAATTATGTATATTGTGTTTTACTAAAATTTACGTTTGAGCCAGCGTGTTAACTCAACTCTTCAACAGTCTTGACTGCAATATTTAAAGAAGATATATCTTTTAAAGCGAGTTTGACGTCATTAGCATTTTGAATATATTTTATATCTTTTTTCATGTTTGATACATTAACACCTTTTATTTCCTCGTTTGGAAAATGGTAATTCTTGTGTTTCAAACTCACTTAAGAATACGTCATAAAAGAAAGGTCCGATTATTTTCCAAAAAAAAAAAAAAAAAAACCATTTGTAAAATTCACGTTGTAATCCATCAAAACCGGGATATTTGTTGCTTTTAGATTATAAACCCTGTCTGTACATTAATTTGTTGGAAATGTGTCACAAAGCTTTCTCTTGCGATCATTAATTATAAGTTTTGGACATTCAATGTCTTGTAAATATGACAAAATATTTAAATCATCAACAGATTTGCTTGCATATACATTTGCATAAAAAGACACATTTCCTGAAAGATTTCACTATTACTTGCAACGGTTTTATTATTGTTTCATGTCAGATGTTGTTTCTCAAAAACTGCAAAGAACTTTTTGAAAATTTAAAATCACCAATTTTGTAAAGTCAATACATGTAAATGTATAACATTATACCGTATGAATTTTCTGCACTTTATACAACCATACCTTATAATAAATTAAAAACTAGCCTTTTTCTGTATCATAGACAACTGCTACTTCAATAAAAAAAAAGGGAACTCGGAAATTTTTTTTTATTTTGTGATTGGTCATTAAAAAATAACTTTAAAAAACACTTATTCTACACATACATGTATTTACTCTGAGGTTGACATTAAAAGAATACCTGAGTTCCTCATTTATGTAGTATTCGGAGACGAGGTCTTCCAACAAACTGTTGGAATTCCGATGGGCACTAGTTGTGGTTCCTTTTAGCCGACTCGTTTTTATATTCTTTTGAAGCAAACTTTATTCAAAAACTTCGACATGGGAAGGAGAAAACTATTGCTGTGGCCTTTATCTATATCAACGATGTTATCATTTAACATTAGTTACATCCATTCATATGTCGACTCGATACATGTATATCCCAGTGGCACTTAACTTGAAATAAAAGACAGCACACTGTCTGCCATAAGTGTTTCATAGTTGGGTGTTTTACTGACTATAGAAGATAAATACCAACTAAGAACTAAATCGTATGACAAAGGAAATGACTTCAGCTTTTCTAATGTTGTCAAATATCCTTATTTATGTAGTAATATTCCGCTATCACCTGGAAATGGTATTTACATCTCTCAACTTATTCTATATTCTAGAGCATGTTCTGAGCACCATCAGTTTTTAAACCGAGGCAGAAAACTGGAAGATAAGTTAATGATACAAGGATTTCAACATCATCATTTAAAGTCAGCATTTCTATAGTCGTTTCTAACTAGATTCCATGGTCGTTACAATGATATTGTTAGCAAAAAAATTGACTACAGAATGTTCCTTTTACTTATCAATACATAGGGCTCACGGCGGATGTGAACGATCAACAGGGGATGTTTCCTCCTCCTAGGCACCTGATCCCATCTCTTTAATTTCCAGGGGCCCGTGTTTTATGCTCTGTTCGCAGATGTGCATTGTTTGTAGATTTTATGTTTAAATCGATCATTGTTCGCTATCTTAACCTTTTTTCATAGGATCAAAACTCATTTGGTAATGACAACAGGTTTTTGATCATGAACTAATGCACTGTCCTAAACCAGAGCCAAAAAGGGTCCTAGCCTTTATTGTCCATTAACAATTTATAGAAACGATGGAAAATACAATTGTAGGTGAATTATTTTCTCTATCACATCATTAGTATGCACAACGTTAACCATATCACTTTAAGAGAATCATTTCTATTCTCTCCTCACGTCGCTTGGAGGATTTTTAAACCGCTGTTGCAATAGCAAATAATCTAATATATTCATGTATGAAGTTCAAGTATCACAAAAACACATAATATAACATATAATACTCTTAATGATTTGTTGTAAATTTTATTCTTTTTTTGTTTTTTATAACACATTTTTTCTCTCCATAATTATATCTGGGAATTACACACGTTGTATCCTCGTCATCCATTTGTTGAAAGGGGCATCATTCCCATCATACCTGGATTAAGTGGGCTAGGCATTAATGCCACTCGCCGTCGGCGGCCACCTAATTGCAGTAGTTGTTGAGCAAATGGCCTAATGTCGATCCCAAGACGACTTCCTTGTAGCAATGTTGGGCATGGTAAAGGTGAATTTCTGTTAAAAACAACCAAGGACTCTTAAAATTGATACACTATCGCCAGGTCGGTGTAATTCTTTCCATTGTCAATCAATTGCTAAATACACGCCTTTTACCACGAGAGAGAGATAGAGAGAATAATAAAAGGTTATGAGGTTACCCTGGAATATCAGGACGTATCATCAGACTTGGTTGGAAGGAATGAATAGCGCCAGGAATATCCTTTACAACTGAACACAAAATCTTGGAGTATGTGGTCTGTTTAATTTGAGAAAGCTGAGCTTCAAAGGAAAGAAACAAGAAAAAATGGAAAGTTATACTTATGATTATATATAAAGTGCCTTCATTTCATTGATTTAATTTGATTTGAACATAGCCTATACAAGCCCTCTCCACAGGTACAAGGTCCATTTATTTTAACATCATACTACATATTTTCATTTTATATTTTGTTTCATGGCTGGAAATAATTACCTGGTGTAAAAGCAGACAGTGGGTTTTCGGGGAAAGTGCGCTCGTACCAGAAACGGTCACCATGTTTGTAGAGGCTGAACTGAAGGGCGATGAGACATTGGAACGTGGGTCCTAGAATGCTTCCCGGTCGAGGAGTTTCAGACAAACCTCCAGCAAAAAGATCAATATCGTCTGGGTGTCTAAATAAATTAAAGTAAGTCAAATAAATTTTAAACAATACAATAAAGTAAATTTTGAAACTCTGTCCCTCTCCGAATTTTGAACACCCCACCCACCTTCTACGATTTTAGCATCAACATATATTATTTATTGTAGCTTTTACAATGGAACGTGGATTGTCCATGTAAGTTTCATCTACGGCGATTAAGCGATCAATTTGTTCGATACAGATACACAAAGGAACTTAAACTGAACCAGTACAACTTACATGTAAGTTTGCTGAAGCGCAGATGCTGCCTGTGGAGTATGATCGACCAGTCCCCCAGGGACAGTAGCAAACAAAACTGCTCTTCGAAGTCCACAGAATTCTCTGTAAGCATTGTAGGAGGGTATACCGTGATCTCGGCCTCTCTGTATGTTCAAAGCTCCCAGATCAAAAGATAATGTTTCTGATGGGTTCATACCAGGAACAGGTGGAAATTCAAACAGTCTATTCCTAATTCCATCTACCAAAAATCTATCAGATCTTGATTTAGGTTCCCTTGACATCCAACGTGTCATAAATTCATATCCTCCGTCATACATTAAATCTGGGCGCTCAAAATGCCTGTGGACGGGAAAAGTGACAGAGGCTCCGTTCCCAAATACATGACCTACAGTGTTTCTCACCAAACTGTGACCCATACGATAAGCTGCAACACCAAAGGCATTAATTGTTCTAGGATCTATTGTAGGGTTATAAACTTCTGCATGTCCAAACGGCCTTGATCGAAGGTTAAAGGCATTCATATGAAAATCGTCAAGGACGGCGGGTAGAAATTCGTTGTATGTAACATGTTGAAGCTCTGCTATTACTATCCTCTTTGCTTCCTGGAAAAGAGTCTCGTCATCTGTGATGCCAGTGGCTTGTCTTAATGCGTCAGCAATGAGATTATGACGTCTTAACCACGTGATGTGTGGAATAGTTAGAGTTGGTGTCTCGCTGGGTCTGTGATCACCTGATAACATGAAAACGGCACAATTACTACAAAGCACTCTCTTAATCTTGTATTCAATAAATTATATATATCAGGCTTTATCAATACCTGCTACAAAACACTGGCGCTCTGCAGGAGGCGCCAAGGGAGGGCAGCCCTGGGGATGGGGTGGCAGCAGATTCTGTTCGTTCTCGGCAAGTCGTCCCCCGACTAGTGTTAGAATTAATGGCTGTTAGTTTAAATTCTTGTTCACATATGATAATTTAGATCAGTGTATATCAAAAGGAGAAATGTAGATAATTACATTACTTAAAATTAAATATGATAAAACATTGTATGCAAATTTAAACATTTGACTTTCGTTTGGCCATTAAATCATTTAAAAAAAAATAATTTATTAAAATAGTTTTCTCCAGAGCATTATCAACTGTGCTTACCGCCTGCTCTTAATTGAAGTTCTTTGCTGACATCAGAATCATAAATCATGGACCCGTCAACAAAAGCTGTTCTCTGGTTGATTTGCTGACGGACACCTACAAATAACAATTGTAATAGTACCTCTGAATAAAGAAGATGGGCGAACAAGGGTGAAAAGCGAAATGCCTATAGTGCAACACACATGAGGGTAAGAAATTGAATCTCACTTATAACAAAATTTTCTCTGATATTCCATCTGACATTAAAGTATACTTTATGAAAGATATCCACAATTTGCAAAAACCTCACCAAGATTGAAATTGATTGCCTACGAAATAGACAACATACACTAAAGAGGGCAAAAAGGACCGTTTTCTTATACTGTAACTAAATTTTTCGATATGAGTGGGTCTTTGCTCCATTTTTTTTAAATTTTATCCTTAGAGTTTGCGTAAAAATATACATTTTTTGGTTAACAGAAACTTGCAGCAACGACCCACCATACCTTAAAAATACATTTTATTGACACAACACTCGCATCTTTCCGAGAAAGTCCATTTAATCAAGGGTCATATCACAAACGTGATTTAAATGCCACTATTCATCAGGAGTTGTTTAGCGTAGTTGTTAGCGTGTTAGTCTCAAAGGAGAATGATATAACTGAAGAATTTTATTGCTAGGGTTCGAACCCCACGAATACCACATCCTTTTAAAATAACAGAATAATTTTGCCGAGAAAATTTCCCCCAGAAAAGTTTTTTTTATCATAATTCTAAACTCTAGTATTTCCTAATCATGTTTTTTTTAAATTTTACGTTAAAGAAAACGTTTAAGAAGCCACATAATTATACCGAGGAAGATTTTTTTCTTTGATCTTTCAAAGAATTTCGACTGACCGTTTTCACATCGGATGGGCGGCGATCCGGCATGACGGACAACGTTCATACAGGTTTTATCGGGTGGGAAAAATGGATCCCCTGCTTCTACAACAATGCTAAAGCAAGCCTCTGGATTCTGTTGATTCCTATAAAGAACAGGTGAAGTTCAACATGTATTCAAACTGTGATATAATCTATCTCAGACATCAAGTTTTTTTGTACATTGCATTAATAATCTAATGTTAAAATTCGAATCATTTTAAGTCTTATTATTATTAATCATTTTAGTTGGTAAAATACGAAAATCTGAATAATATACGTGCATAGTAATTTTATCAATAATCATTAAGTATTATTGTCATTTATGAAAATAATGCAAATGAACTAATAAACTTTAGAAAAGGTTTCATTTTTTATTACAGTTTATTTAACACCGTTTTTTGTTTTTTGTTTTTTTTGTTTTGTTTTTTTTTTTTGTTTTACTCACATCATTGGCATACAACAGTCATTATTAGACACTGAAATTAAAAAAAATTGCAATGAGATAAAGATATAAAATGCTAAATTGGCAAAGTTATATATATATATATATATATATATATATATATATATATATATATATATATATATATATATATATATGTATATATATATATATATATATATATATATATATATATATATATATAATATTATATATATATATATATATATATATATATATATATATATATATATATATATATATATATATATAAATTACAAACGTTATACAAGTACGAAGTACGTACATTGCTCTGAGGGCGTGGCGATGACGTCATGATCAATGAACTGTCCGTGGTGAGTGAGGTAGGTGGAGAATGCGGCACTGACAGGGGTCATGCCCCCTCCAATAAACCGAAACACGTTGTTACTAACAGTCCGAGCACTTGGCAGAAAGAATGGTTCCCTAACAGACCTGATGCGTGGAGTGTTGATCACTGTAAATAATATGACGTGAATTACAATCTAAAAGTTACAGTAGATATTGATTGTTTGCTCCCCCCCTTCCTCTTTTGTGTTTTCTTTCCCTTTTTCTTTTTTGAACAAGAAAAAATATTTTTCCAATTCCAATTATAGCTCTTGTTATCACTATATTACTTCTTGTGCAATGGTACACCCTTTGGTCATAAGCATTAAGACACTCATGATTGAATTCGTTCCATTAAAGGTTTCCATAAATAATTTTCTGGATACTAAATAAATATATTGTTGTCCAGTGAGCATTATCTCTGAAATATAAATTTGAATCAGGATAATGGTACATCAGTAGGATATCAACAACATATTTGAGTTTGAATTTATTCAAATCAAGGATTTCTTACTTGGAGCCAATACAGCATGTCTTTATCTAACTGTCAAGTGACCTTGTTCTTTGGAATCTTACCCTAAGTCTAAATCATGGGAAAAATGCAGGCCATGGGCAATAACATAAGTTTAAATCCTTCTAGATGAGGATTCAAGAATTATGTTTCAGACAAAATTGTGTGACACACAGACTTTCAAAAGCAAATATTTATCTTCCCGACTGGTGAAACATACCAGTAATAAGAAATTCTTTAAATATGCCGAAAAGGTAGATTTCTTTGTGATATAATTTTTAATTTTAGTCTATTTGAAATGTGATTTGAAAGTTTAACAAAAGTACTTAACAGTTGTCGTAGGCAGCGGGTAAAACTCGCTGTTGTGGAGTTTGTGCTGCTCCCAAGATGGTATCAATTAAATTGTTACATTGTCCGTCTGTTCGTCGATATGGATCACTAACATCACAGACTGGTCTCTGAAAACAGAATGGATCGAATGCTCGTTGAAAGCTTGATGTAACCTGAGGATCTGACACTGCTCTCTGGAAACCGGCCGCTGTTCCTCCTCCAATTTCCGGGCTAAAGGTTGAAGGAAGAAAGAGAGAAAAGACTCTTGTACATTTTTATCAATATTTTTTCCCTAGATATTGTAGAATCATTTTAATTAGTGGCAGCCGATGTTCGTCGGCTATGAAAATCCTACTGCTTTGTGGAGACAGAATTTCGTGGTTACCAGAATCAAAGAATCAATGCGTTGATAAAGTTATCTCTACCCAAAAAATCCATGTCTTGGTCTCTCACGAACAATGATGATTCCACAGTATTATTTACCACGTTAATGAATATTGAATATATCCGGTCCTTAGTTCTATTAACATTATAACATCATATCCTCTCATAAAATAAATAGGAGAATCATTAAGTACAATGTAAAGTACTATTTCATTTTGACACTTACTTTCATTTTGACACTTACTTTCATTTTGACACTTACTTTCATTTTGATACTTACTTTAGTGCTATGGATCTTGCTGCAAAGGAGGCTCTAGTTGATCGGTCATTGAGCAGCGCTGTGGTAGCTGGGGCATTACTCTGGGAGAACCGAGCTAGGGCGGCGGCGGCACCAGATCCGGCAGGGGTGGGGAATGGTACAATTCCCCCGCTGGTTGTTCGACCTACAGATGTACAAAAACAAATTAGCAGGCATACATACACAGCGACTTTGTCACCTGTCTATTGAACAAGTCTCTAAGTAACATTTATATACATATTTTCATAAATATTTTTCACGTGCATAAAGTACGTATTTTAAATTCTTTCGGTGACATCGTTTGCTTTAACAACCCCCCCCCCCCCAGTACTTCTTTAATTTCATTTTGAAAAGAAAGTATATGATTTGACACTCAATTCATAGTATTGTGCAGAAAATACCACTAGTTTACGAATGTCATTTCGTACATTCTCATTTTTTATATTATAGGAAGAATAGGCTTAATAAGTGAGTTATGATTTTGATAAAGGTTTTTTTTTAATCTTTACCAGAAATTTCCTTGCAATATAAAGTTGAAATATTTATTTAAGTAAAAACAATCTCCGGATTATCTAAAACTTGATAAAGTGTTTTTAAGCTGATGATTTAGTAATCAAACTCTGACAATCAGTTTCATTTGTTGTTAACCAAAAATGAAAAAAAAACTAAACGATTTTTGTCTGAAAAAGATTACTTGATGTATAAAAATACCAAGAGTAATACATTTCTTATAAGAATAAATGTGTCTTATCTATAAAAAAAGTATAAATACATTTATATAAATAAAAATTTTATTTATCTAATAGCTCTTTCGTTGCAGCTTCATTAAACATTAAAAGAAAAATCCCTAATATCATTTGTTGTTTTCCTAGACCGAGCTATACAGAACTTTGGAAGATTTCCTCCACAATAAATTACATGCCTAACTGTGAGATACATGTACCACAAGATGTCTTCCGTTAATTCCCAAGGGTACCAATTGCACCCCGTTATTAGCAGACCTATTTTTGTATTCATATGAAGCAGAATTTGTTCAAAATCTTATACGTGAAAAGAAGAAAACACTTGCTTTGGCCTTCAACTAGACATTAAGATATATCGACGACGTATTATCAATTAACAATAATTATTTCCATTCTTATGTCGATACGATATATCCCGGTGAGCTTGAAATAAATATTTGGATATTTTACTAGAAAAAGACGTTAATGGTAATCTAACAACCAAGTTTTATGATAAACGTTATGACTTTAACTTTAACAATCGTCAACTTCCCTTACTTATGCAGCAATATACCTTCATCACATGCATATGGGGTTTATATCTCTCAGTTGATTCGATTCCCAAAAGCATGTTCTATGTATAAGCAATTGCTAAAACGGTTGTTATTGACAAGTTGATGAGACAAGAATATCAGCAGTCTCGTTTAAAGTCGTCATTTCGTAAGTTCTATGGTAGATACAATGACTTGTCAGCAAATACAATTTATCATTAAGTCAAATGCTGACTGACGTTTTTCATACTAATTGTTAGGCCATTATTTACACACTGAATTGTCGAAGGATTTTTCTGTTATTTCCCGATCATGACAAGGAGCACATGGCGGGTGTGATTGGTCGGCGGAGGATGCCCACTCCTCCATGGCACCTGGTCCAACCTCCGATGTTTTAAAGGTCAGTGTTTGCTCTGCTCCAAAATTTGTATTGTTAAATTGACTTTTGAGTACTATTCGTGTTGTAAATAGGAGAGCATGGCAAATGCAATGCTTTTTTCTCATAGTCACCCATCAAAAAGAAAAAAAAGTTTCAGTAAGGCTTATGTGTGGTCCCTGGTTAGTTTAAAAAATATTACCTTAGAATTAAATTATATTATTAACTGATGTCGTTATTCTTTGAGTTAACATCTGAAAATGTCAAATAATATCTAATTATATAGACAACACACTAAGCTGGGGTGCCTTGATTTTCATAAATATCGAAAACAATTGTGACAGGTGCATACATCACAGCCTTCGTCAACATCATGATCAAGCGCAGATTTTTCAGAGTCGAGTTCGAAATACAATATGTATATTATAGGTATAATATCTTTGTTGAACACAGTGCTCACTGTTTTCTGATTGAAACTATTGTTATTTTGAATTTGTTCGCTGACTTAAATCTCTTTATCACCACTACTTACTTGTTCGGAACCTTTTATTTTTCGGTGTTCTGATAATTATAATACCCAAGGAGTTCGCAGTAGCTCTGGCGAGATTTAGTCAAGTCTGTTAAAGGATAAGGAACTTTCAAAGACAAATCTACTGTCAATCGGAAAAATACAATGCCCATTTTTTTCATGCATTTTATACATGAAAAACAAAATGCCCCTTATTACCTATTATCTCCTTGCTCATATTAACAAACATTTGTTTATAAAACGTAGAATTCTAGGTTCCTCAGAGCCATATTGTGCGGCAATTTGCATCTGTATTCTTTTGTTATACTATTACAAAATTGATATAACTTTTTGAAAGGTGTTGTCATATAGGTAATGTACAGGCAAAATATGAAAGCCCTGTCTTCTCTCATTCAAACATTATTAATAATGTAAATAAATGGAAAGAGACTATAGGTTAAACTTCAATGTCAAAATCGCGAGGTCAAAAACGAGAATACAGTCGAAAATGCTTTAAAACAATATAAATACCCTATCTTCTCTCATTCAAAAGTTATCAGCGTTTAAAACATTTTGAAAAATTAGGCCAAACTTCAAGGTCATGGGGTTAAAAGTCATAGTACATTTAGAAACGTCTTGTCATAGGTAATGCACAATTCAAATATGAATGCTTTCTCTTCTCTCCATGAAAAGTTAGCCTCGATGAAAAAATATCGAAAATTTAGTCAAACTTGAAGGTAAAGGAAACGGATCAAATATCAAAGAGAGTTCAAAAACTTCTTATCACGTGTAATGCTCACGTCAAACATGAAAGCCCTATCTCCTCTCATTTGAAATTTATAACCGATATATTTTTTTTTTATAAGGTGCAACTTTAAAGTCAAGGTCACGGGGTCAAAAATAAAGCATATTCGAAAACGTTTTGTCACAGGTAACTCGCATTCAAATGTGAATGCTCTATCTTCTCTCATTCAGAAGTCTCTCCAATGTTATTTTATTTTTAAAATTAGGTCAACATTCAAGGTCAAGGTCAAGGGACCAATATTAATACATGTAGTTCATTTTAAAATGTCTTGTCACGGGTCTTGGGATAGGTAATGTACATTAAATTTTGATAGCCCTACTTCTTCTCATTCAAACGTTATGACCAAGGTAAATGTCAATTTAGAATTTTTGAAAAGTAGATCAAACTTCAAGGTCACGGGGTCAAAAACATAGTATATTTGTCAAAAGTAATGTATATGTGAAATATGAAAGCCCTATCTCTTTTCATTCAAAAGTATTGACTAAGGTTAAAGTTTTTGTGATAGACAGACTGACAGATGAATGGAATTTAATGTCCCATCGTTTTTTGAAAGAGCAATAGTTCCTTTTTTTCTGTGACAAAATCTTGCAATACCTAGGAGAGTCATCTTCGCCCAATAAGCTAAATTTGCAATACGAAAAATGCTTCAAATGAATTTGAGTAAGTCTGGTCATGCTGATTTGGATACATTATTTTCAACAGATATATATTCCCTGTAAAACCGCCCTTTTCACCCGATCCGAGCACGGGGGTGGAGGGGGGGGGGTTATCGTTTGATCATGAAAAACCAGAATATTCTATTCAAATATAATATATTTCTCATATAAGTGTGGTCTTCTTCGATCCTGTGAATTTTACGAAGAAGCTTCAAAATGTCTCTACCCTTTTATCACTTTTAACATTCATTTGTTTAATCCTAGAAAGGGACATTAAGCCATGGTCATCTTTAAAATAATGTTTGATTGCCCTCTCCTGACTCAGGGTTAAAAGATTGGGTCGTTAGGTAGGTGGGAATTTTTTTCCTGAAAAAGTTCAACATCAATGCAGAATTTTCAAAATAGAAATACGAAAAAATACTAATAAAATTAAAATGCCTGTTGTGGGATGAGAAAATTCTGAAATGAATATAAAACGATAATCGTTTTCTGGACGTTAAAAAAATTGAGTCGGGCCATTTTAGCCAGGGTACGCAAACACATTTTAAAGATAGCCCAATTTAATATTTTTTTGCCCAGGAATACTTAATGTCAACGATGGTTGAAATCAGCATCGAGAGTTTCCGAAGAAACTATTAAACCTGTGAGAAACCATTAAACGAAAAAACTTTGGTCATTAAAGTTCATTTCAGAGTTTAGCTCAGATGATCAAAACGTGAATCCTTTCGTGATATCACATTTTTACGGAAGCCGGTAGGTGCCAGGTAGAAAAATATTTTATCTGGCGGCCGCCAGATAAGTTTCTGGCGGCCGCCAAATAATTATCTGGCGGCCGCCAGATCTTTTTATCTGGCGGCCGCCAGAAAATTATTTGGCGGCCGCCAGAAACTTATCTGGTGGCCGCCAGATAAAATATTTTTTCTACCTGGCACCAACCGGCTTCCGTACATTTTCATTTGTATAACTTGTTCCAAAGATACAATTTATGCATATAAATTGAGATACAAAAAAATTAAGACGTCTGATTTAAATTTTTTTTTTATTTAAAAAGTGAAATATTGAGATAACGATCAGTAATCAATCTCAAAGTTTATTGAAACAATACAAATCGGTGTAACACTGTAACACAATGAGCGAGTAAATTATAATTTTAATTAATGTATTCATTCTCTACAATGTACTTATTGATATTTTAATATTATTTTATGAATGATAATTGATACTATCAGTGTGAAGAGTCACCGACATTTGCCCTTAATTATTAACTTGTTTACAAACTCTGGAAGACTGGTAATAATAAGAACGTCTTCATTTAACGGACACTCCAACAATTTGTTTTTACGACATGTTGTTCACAAACATTGACACTTTCCAGTCAGACTTTGGGGAAAGATGCGCTGATCTAATTTACGACAAGTTCTCATAAACAAAAGACACTGTCGTATCCAATAAGGAGATAGAACTTTCTTGAGAGGCGGACTATATCGGGAACAGAGCAAACACGGACCTCTAAAAACATCAAAGGTGGGATCAGGTGCCATGGAGGACTAAGCATCCATGTTGTCTGCTCACACCCGCCGTGAGCTCAATGTTATGATCGGGAAAACGGAAAAATCTGTAGACAATTAGCGTTGAAATAATGGCCTTACAATAAGTATGAACAATTCCTAAAACGAGGCAAACTATTGACAAACAAGTTGATGAAACAAGGATATCAACAATCTCGTCTAAAGTTATCATTTCGCAAGTTTTATGGTCGATACAACGACCTTGACAACAAATACAATCTATTATTAAGTCGAAGGCTAACTGAAGTTTTTCATACTAATTTTAGGCCATTATTCACACACTGAATTGTCTGCGAATTTTCCGTTCATTTTTTCGATCATGACAAGGAGCACACGGCGGGTGTGACCGGTCGGCAGGGGATGCTCACTCCTCCATGGCACCTGACTCCACCTCTGATGTTTTTGGAGGTCCTTGTTTGCTCTGCTCCCGATTTGTATTGTCTAAATGGACTTAGAGCATGAATACTGTTCGTTATCTCCATATTTCACAGATGTGTCAGACTCTGTTGCTTTTTTTTATTTCAAGTTCAATGGGATATATCGAGTCGACATATGAATTGAGGAAAATATATGATCATCGATTATTCATGAAGTGACGGTTCTGTTTTCATTTACTACATGTATGCATACAAACCTCATCTCCCTTTGCTTCGGTAAAGAAAAATGTTACTGTGGCCGTTTGTCCATTAGCTTCTTGTGGAAGAGGGCATGGATGGGCAAAATTTACATCCTTTGAATATTTTCTAATTTATTTATGAAAACTACTGGTACTTCCCTTAATAAATCCATCAACGCTGAACTAGTAAAAACAGGCTTTTCAAGGCCATATGTGTGAAAAAATTCTCAAACATCTTCCATCAATGAAACATACCACAGTCATTTCATTAAAAGCGTGTTCGTTATAAGCGTGTTTTACTGCGTACAGATCAATAATTTAACATTTAACATACTTTTACCTACTTTATATGATAAATCATTATATTTACAAACATAAATCTAAAAACTATAGTAGAAAAATACATAACCCGCTTAGGAGAGGTATGCATTTCTTTCCTGAAAAAGTTGCAACTGTCACTATACAGCATTTACAAAGAAAGAAAGCGTTTTAATTGTTTTTAATTACATGCGTTACTGATAGGATAAAAACATTTAAAACTCATTTTAAAAGAAAATCTTTTCAAGTATGTTGTATTCCTGGACAAAATCTTTTACATAGTAGTGGTTAGTCATAAATAGGCCATGTAGTATAAATTGTTGACCCCGTTTTAAGACAAAGGTTGTTTTCAAAGACAATAAGCTATAGCCTGAAGTAAAATTCAACTGTCCAATATTGAGTGTGTTTTTTTTCAAGTCAAGAGTAATAAATACGAATGCATACGGCGCATTTATATTTCAGTCATGTCCTGTTTCAATTGCCCGCAAGGGTTACTGGTTCCGATAAGACTGATGCGGTTTATATTGCATTACATGAATTATAAATTTCATCATTAAGGAAATAAAAAAGATAACTATGAAACCATTTTGTATTAGGTTCTTGATTACCAGCTTTACTTGCTTGTTTCAATTGCAATTGCTTTATTTGTTTGTTTGGTTTTTTTTGGTTTGTTCTATTGTAACAATTGTATCAATTTCACCTTCAAATTGGATTTATTGAATATTCAAGGAATATTAGTTTTGTAAGTGTTATTGGTGTGTAAATCACACAAATTTATAACCAAGCATTTTTATGATGCGCGCTAATACTTCAAAAAATTTGTCTACATGCAAGTCTATGTGAACTAGACTAGTAATAATCACAAACTAATAAATATTTCTTAAGTTTATATTTCACACATTTTTTTTTCAAAATACAGTGGTGATTTTTGCTGGTATATATCGTTATATTTTCATTACCATCTAGGTGGCCTTATTGTGACGTCATTTTTGCGTTTGTATGGACAGAAATAATCTACATGTATCTGTTTTAAAATTGTTTTTTATTCCACAGAGGGTCATACATTAAGGAACGAAAACATTCCCAAAATGAATCTATTTAGTGTGGAGAAAGCAGAGATATACAATTGTGACAACCCTGAAATATTTCAACAATTGGCCTTTGGTGTTCCAAATATTATTATTAAAAAATTAAACGTCATCATTGATGCGATTTTAAAAAAAAAATGATCAAAGAAAAAAATGATGAAGGGGGAAACCAAAGTCGTCTTGGTTGTTTAAAGGAGAATAACTTAACATTTTCATTATATACAGTAAATATACTAACTTGCTGGAATTTGTCCTACACCCCCAGGAGCTGGGGCGATTCCTCCCTGACCCCCAAAAGCTGTGATGGGCGCTCCTCCCCCTACACCACCACCAAACGCACTTTGAACAGCATCGTTCACAATAGAATCAATGGTTCCCTGTGCATCACAATGGTAAACCAGGGCAGCACAAATTATTACTATATACACTTCCTTCATCCCTCTCGTCTGTGTTTGAACCGTTTAGAGAATTCAGTTTAAACATTTTAATGGAATGGGAACTGTTTTTTGACCAATCGCAAGGAGTTTTAAATTGCAGATCAATTTCAAGAAGAAATTTTCTTTCCGCATTAGACATAATTTTTAGTATAGATTCACGTCCAATAAAATGCCGACTATGATACACTAATATGCAAAAAGGTGGAGTGTATATGACGTAAACAAACGAAATCTGTTTTAAAATCAATGTTTTACAACTTTTTGCTCCGCCCCATATCAATTTGAAAATTTAAATTCAACCCACGTTCAAATATTTCCGACTAGCAGAAGGTTATTTCGATTGTTTGCTTGCTGTTTCGGAAAGGCGTCTGTAAGTTTAAAAACTAGCTCTGATTATTTACTTAATTAACACCTTTCATTTTGATTTATATTTTTTATTTGATTTAAGACGTTGATTGCATCATTGACTGTTGCATGAAAAAGCATTTTTGAAAGAGCTAAAGCTACGAACCATCAAATTTGGCCCTGTGTTTTTCACAAAAATAAAGTTTTGATTAAACAAGAGTCCTATACATTAAATGTTAGAGGACAACATACTTATTTTCCATACGTAACTTATTTTGTTAAATAATGCGCCATTAGGCACGTGCGACGGTTGGAACGTGTGATGGTGTGATAAAAGCGTTAAAAAATGCCGATTTTTCGACAGATTTTTCCAAAGTTAGTTGTGGCCACAGTCAAGAACAACTTTTATACTTACCATAGATATAGATATTGCCGATACAAATCTTTATGCTTATTATCGTTGTTGTTCGTGGGTGTGGCCAATATGAAATTTGATTTTATATTTAAATTTTAATGCATCAAATAATCACTAATTTGTGAATCAATCGTTAACATTTAATTCATACAACAATAAAAAATTATAAATTTCACAAAATACGCGAAAAAAGCAATTTATTGTTCGTTTAAAACGCTTATTGTGGAAAAAAAAAACCCTCAAGAATAAACATTTTCTAAAATAAATATCTGGCAAAACATTTTTTTTTATTGTGAATACATGTAGGTCCATTATATATGACGTTACTAATAATACGTCAGTTATGACGTCATAAAGGCTCTGAACTATTTGGAATGTTGCTGAAAAGTTTTTATGCTCTGGAATGCTGTCATTATTTGTATGATTAAAGCCCAACTGGATGATACCATCAGATTATTAATTATCAGAAATTCACGCCAAATTGTTTTCTTTACTGCCCTTAACACACCCACCCCACCCCCACCCCCACAATACCTGCTATTTTAAAGCTGTTATTAGACCTACAATTTTATATTTAAGCATTTTTTTAAATATATATTTATTTTTATTTATTTATTTTTGATATTCTTGCGACAAGTTTAATAATGTTGTGCGTGTTAACAGACATGACTCAAACTGTAAACAAATTAAAAGAGAATGTAGCAAAGATATCACGCTAGACCTCTGTAAAACAAACGAAATAATAAAAACATAGCTTGCTGTGCAAAGTGAAAATTAAAAAAAAAAAAGGAATTAAAAAACGCATTTGGATAATCATCTACATTTCGGCTAAACAGAATCTAGGTCACGGGCGCGGGTTCATCAAGTGCAAGTGTTTTGACGAAACCCGATATCGATACACACATGCATATATACTATAACTATATTCTTTTGTACCAGCATATATAAGCTATCGATATAATAACTGTATATTTTAAAAAATCCTCTGAGATGATTCTTATGCATGTAACACAAAAGGGTGAATTTCCATCCTGCTTCGAAAGCATATATATTTTTCAATATGTCTGCATTTAATAAATTCGAAGAGAGGATATTGATGATGCATGTGTACATATAACACATAAGTGATTTTGTCATCATTTGTGAAACATAATTCAGTTACACCCCAGTGAGCAAAAATGCATAAAAAATATCAGAGTATGTCTTAGAAATCCAGTATAAAATGTTTATGCATCTTTTACTGTGCTCCAAATATTTTATTGTTACTATCACAATATAAATAATTTATGCTTCTGATCGTCAGATAGTTGGGGGTAGTGGTTTTAAATCTATTTAGACAAAATAAAGAATAGAAATAAATAAAATAAAGTACACTACATATAAATTACTCGTAAGTTTTTTTTATCTGCCACCATTTCTTCATTGCGACTGTAAGTATGCAGTTTTGTTTTATCTTAGAATTCAGCACCATGAAATCTTATAGAGAGAGAAAGAGAGAGAGAGAGATTCCTTAAAATGTTTTTAAAACTCAAAACAATAAACCAAGAATATATTCTTTGAAACGTATGGGCGTAATTTGTTTATAGTTGGTTATTTTATACCCAATGAAGTAGATTTTTTTTTTATAATACATGAAATAATAATATTTTTTAAATCTATTGTCAGCTTATTCTGATATAGTACACTTGTACCTCCTTCCTCAGTATTAATTAATTATTAGTATCATGATATGTAAAAAGGACTTATCGGGGGGGGGGGGTAGATCCAAGACTTCCAGTTGAGGTTGAAAGAAAGGGGGGGGGGGTCACAAACTAATGACAGCAAAACTTGCAATTAATGTAATTATTTAAAGTTTAATCCCATAAGCTGTCTTGAATTTAAATTTCTTTATTGTTTATTAATTGAAATCAATCTAGAAATTGAAAATTGCTTTATACTTTCCTACTCCTCTCATTTTTTTTCTCAGTGAGAAGGGGAGGGGTGCCTGGTGCGGCGCCACCACTGTGTACAAAAACTATTTCATAAAGAAAACTGAAAAGAAAATATAGGGACAGCTCTTATTGTTTCTGAGGGTGTTACCTTTTTAAGCAAGATTTTGTTGAATTGAATTCTGAGGGTGTTACCTTTTTAAGCAAGATTTTGTTGAATAAAATCAATCTTGCGCTGATTGCAGGACAATAAGACAAGGATAAATGAACACCTGTACATGTCTTTCACTTATGACTGTGACCCACATCATGGCCGTAGGAACCGGAAGGGGGGTGATAATTTTGCCGATATAAAGATTACTATCATAAACATAGATACTATATGCTTGTGCCCCTCAATAAAAACGTCTGATGACCTTTTTTTTTTTTTTGCTCGTCAGGAAATTTTTGGTAGTGCCTCCTCAACTGTCAACTGAAAATGTATGGCTGAGCCCCCCCCCCCCCCCCCCCCAATGAATTTGCTTCCTACGGGCCTGCACATATCAGCAATATAAATGCAGCTCTACTCTTTTTATAAACCATAAAAACCATTATGTGCAATGAAATCGAAAGTAGGAATTTTACACTATAGTTACGTATGCTAAAAACGAATATTTGCTCAAGTTTAATTATTTTGTACATTTACATGAAAAATAATCATATAATTTTCGCAGATTTCTATCTTTACTAATTCCTTGCAATTAAGATATTTGGGAGAGAAACATTCGAATATTTTGCAAGAGATGGGGGGGGGGGGGTTCTAGCAAATATCGATAAATATAAAATAATGAACAGGGCTGATTTATTTTCTGCTTTAGCCTTAAATTAGTGATTTTTAACAGGTTTATCTTTCTTAAGAAAATTTTTTTTGGAAATGTATTCCATATTATTCCAAAGAAACTCACATTTAGGGCGACAATGTTTTGATGAGTTTTGTTTGCTTATTAAACCATTCTGATAAGTTGCGACACCCCTTTTCAATTAATCTATGTCTCTGTTTCGAAAACGACGTTCAAAATATTGTTACAAATGAAACAAGTCCTTCCAACTTTTTACTTCCTCCCTTTTTCCAAATCATTTAGAACTTTTATATCTTAAAATACTCGCAAGTTAAGGATCTAAGAATTTCGCATTAAAAGTCTATTTCCATTTAAACAATTTTTTTTGCAATTACTTCTATCCATTTATTGAATTACATTGTAGTTCTTCAGTTTAGAAACATTCGTTTTAAGATCATTTCAGGTATCTCGTTATTTTTTTTTTCTGACTGCCCTCTTCCCCACTTTGAAAAACAAACTTCGTACCTGGACGCACATTCCAAAGATCAGCTAATATTTGCAGGCGTGTAGGAAAAAGTCCGGAAAACTAAGTTGGACAGGCTATCGTCATTTGAAGCAAGTCGTATGTTTTTTTTTAATGATGTTCAATACTCAATACTTACATGTAATTAGGAGCGATGCATCGCACAAAAATGTGTTCAAGGGATAGAAATACAATGTTCCTTCTTAAAAATTTTATTAGCATAGGGACCAGGTAGAGTGAAAACTTTCCGATACAGTAACACAGATTATTTTTACTGTACATGTATCTATAAATTTCAATCAGTTAAACACGCAGTTGCCATCAAGACTGCGATGTGAAATCAATTTCCAACTGTCCTTAATTGTCTTAAATTAATTATGAAGTTTATTAGTAAGATAATAAATATCTATCCCAATTAATACTAGTTTTAATTCAAAGTCACATATGTAAAATCGCTCAAGGTAATTTTTCCGCCCTACGACGTTACGTTTCAAAAAATGACGTTCTACTAGCATTTTTCTTTTAAAACACCGTCATACTTCAAACTCTCTTTTTCCAAAAATATAATCGATATCGAAAAAAGAAAAACGGCAAAGAAAAGCTAAAAGTCTACACTATCAATTGACAAAACCCCGTTACTTTTTGAGACAGGGCCATTTTTGATGGTTCGTGGCTCTTGCTCTTTCCGTTTTAACTTGAATATCAAAAAAAAAAAAAAAAAAAAAAAAAAAACTCATGTTTTATCCGAAGTAGCAGCTCTTAGTTTACTATATATGTAGAACTCACTTTCTACTAAAATCAATCTCGCCAAGTGGCAACACCACAAATGTGGTTTGATATACATCTATAAAATCATCTTATGATAAAATTAAATATATCGTATAACTCTGATCTGATAATTTTGATAAGGAGAGAATTTAGAATTTTTGTTTATTTTGATTTTCGAGTTTAAATGAGTTTTCTTCATTGATTTTTCATTTCTAAAATGAATTACCACAATTGAAATTTTATTGAATTATCATTTCATAACTGCTTTTGCACAATGTCATGCTTGGTAGTCTGAAGACTTTATTTTGAATAACTTTGATATTATTAATAAAGCATTTTTGAAATTTAACCAGATATGTTATTCTTTAAAGCAGTGGTTACGTAATAATGACGTTTTTATATTTCACGCATTAATCTGGTGTTATTTCACTGATAAAATAAATTTCAATACTATTTAATGCTTAGTAATTCTAGTTACCGAAAAAGTCTCTCCGATGTTGACTATAACATTCGATGTTTTTTGAGAACAACAATGCAGGTACATAAAAATCCTCATATTTCAAAAGCTGTTTACAGGAAATATTTTGGGATGCCAAAACAAAACAATTGCTGTACTTTACGGTTCTATATAAAACACCTCTTCAAATCTTTTTGTAAAAAATATCAAGGTTTTTAAAAACGCAGTTCAGTATTTAAATCAGAAACACAATTAAGAAATTATTTTGAAAATTATGAGAAAAGTATTGTGCTAATTCTAATGGTAATCGGCAACCTCAAAACGATTTCTGCAAAATTTCCATCCACACATTCTGCTTAACCACTTTTACATAAATTTGCAGCATTTACACATCCGATTTTTTTTTTATCAGAACTACTTCGATTCTCTTCAAGTAAATTTAAAACACTGGGCTTTGAAAGTGAAGATTGGAAGTGATTTAAAAACGTTTCATACATAGAACTGTTATTGATTGTTGTATTTTAACAAAATATATATGACGGTTGCACAGGTACTTGTGGACACTCACAGGACCCCACATCACCACCCCCAATATTTAATTACAGGCTAGTTTGGCTTTTTTAAAAATTTAATCATGATAATAGCAAAAATCTCTCAGGTGTCATCACAATACATAATACAGAACCTGCAACGTTATTCTCGACATGATACACGACACGATAATATACACTCACGATACGATAGGTTACACGCACAACACGATAGAATATACGCACGATACGCTTTAAGAAATGGCTTTCAAGGAAAACGCAATTTAAGCTAATAAACGCGAAACACGATAAAAGCAAACCTGATAAACGAAATACAATAAATCGAATACACGATTGGTAATTTAAATTACAAACAATTATTACAAAACAAGGAAATGTTAATAATTGCAAAAACATAAAAAGCCATTTATCGGCTTAATTCGCATGCAAATGAACATCAGGTTATACAAGTAAATGACGATGAATGACGATAGGGATATTTTGAAATGACTAGGACTGTTTATAGGAAACGCATACTTTTGGTATTTGTATTCATTATTTTCCCTCTCTATCTAACAGTTTGGTATTAATTTTGCTTATTTCGTGGAAGCAACGGAAGTGCATAAAGAATGCATTACGATTTATGATAACACCCGAGACAATTTGCTGTTTAGTGATTTGACATAATAAAATCTCTCGGGTATTTATGTCACAGGTAATACATTCTTTACGCACTTCCGTTGCTTTTACTGAAGGATTTCACAACGTACTGATTGGATTAATTGTGGTATTCTTATGCGATTCAAAACTAATTTATTTGCATAATCGAAGAAACATATGAAGAGACAAGGTAAACCAAAATCTAAGTTGGAGATATGGAATAAAAGCATGTTTTTAAAACCCAGAAAAACCAGCGGTGTATAATGTAAACAAACTGCAGTGACATTCCTTTCTTTCTGATAGTTGTATTGTGGGGTATTTTTTGTATTGAACGGTTATTTAGGGGTTTTCCTATTTTTCGTAAGGTAAACATGATAAATTAAACGTGTTAAATATAATTCATGAAAAACAGTCGAACAAGCCCTTGTTTTGTATATCGGGGGTTGGGGTAGGAGGTTCCTGTCCACAAGTACCTAGGACGCACCGTATGATAAAAATCGAAAACCTGGTAGGATACACACACGATACGATCGGATACACGCACGATACGATAAGATACACGCACGATGCGATAGGATACACGCACGATACGATAGGATACACGCACGATACGATGACCTAAGGATAAACGCACGATAGGACAAGATAGGATTGCCAAGAATAATGTTGCGGGTACTGTACATGTTTGGCTTACCTCCGATGCTTTAACCTAAGAATTTTCTGAAACACTGTAATTGTATTAGGATAAATACACGATTCTTATAAGACACAAAGCCAATTTAATTGCATAATCGAAGGCAGAAATACTTAAAAAAATGATTATTGAACAAAATAATATTAATTTTTGTTTTCATACTGTCTGGCTGTCTCTCCATAGATAAGTAAAAGGTTTCTTTTCTTAAAGAAAAAAAAAACATTTCAGGGATGAATTAAAAGAATTAAGTTGTAAAGTAATTCTTGCTCCTGTAAACATTAAATATATTAACTCAGAATGTGCAGGTAAATTTTCTTAGGACGTCTTTCTCAATTAGTGTGCTCACCTTGTTTTAAAATTAGAACAGCTGCTAAAATGATAATTATGTGCTCAATTCAACACGTAATACCGCCTTTAAACACTGGAGAAAATTCATTTACTTGTCACTCAAAGGTAATTATTTGATATTGTAGTAATTTATCTTTTTTTTTTGTTACAAGACTCTATATACTCGTTATGTCAAAGTTAGTCAGCAAGCAAACGTTGACCTATTTTTGTAGGATTTGTAGGACAACAGCTGGTTGACCATGAAACACCTATGACCGCTTTATGCTTCATTATTGGTCTATCAGAGTATAGACAAGTCTTTTTTTTACCTGAAGGAATCAAATAATAGTTCTCATAACGCAGTTTGGTTTGAAGTCACCAAGTTCTATCGTCGATACAATGACCTTATCCGTAAATACAATCTATCTTAAGGTCAATTGCTGACTGACGTTTTTCATACTAATTGTTAGGCCATTATTTACACACTGAAATTTCTACGGATTTTTCAGGAGCACCAGGCGGGTGTGACCGGTCGAATGGGGATGCTTAGTCCTCCATGGTCCTGATTCCGCCTCAGATGTTTTTGGAGATCCGTGTTTGCTCTGCTCCCGATTTGTATTTTTTAAATGGACTATGAGTTTGAATACTGTTCGTTACCTCCATATTTCATACATGACTACTCTTTTTTAAGGTCAGACGGGACTTTCCTCAGTAATTTAAAACCAGTATACATGTAGAAATCACAAGATAATATGATCATAAATATGTTTGGTATATTACAAGAAATCCAAAATCAGATATTTTAGGAACATATCATTAGACCTTAAAATTAGATATATCAATTAGGAATGAAAAGGGGAAAAGCAGCAAATGGAAAATATTTAATTAAAGTTAGTGTGATGTATCTGTACTTGTTAAAGCATCAACTTTTACTGAGATCAAATTTATACGAATTAAGATTGATTGATTTACGTCCCATTCCAGATTTTTCACTCAAGAATGAGACGTCACCATATACCGGTGAAGGACTTCGAATTTAGACTTATACTCAGCACTCAAGGTCATTGGGCAGTGAGGTTTTTTTTATAGTGCCAACCCCAACAAAAATTTAATAATAGTATATAGTAAAAATTTTGATACTTTGATTTGCTATGAAACTTTACTCTGTAACTTTTTTTTTTTTTTTTATAGATTTCAGAGCTTAAAATCTCTTAAATTCGATAAAAGTGATGTAAAATTTGGAAATAATATGTGAATATGTAAATAACAGTTCCATTCAATGTAAAAAAAAAATGTGCATGTATGAAATGAAGAACAAAAAATTTAACAATCTGAAATCCATAGTAAAAATACTTTTATTTACAATAGTATAAAAACTTTGATACTATAGTAAGCTATAGTTAACTACAGTATTTTTGTTTGGGAACGCCTACCGTGACACGGGACCTCGGTTTTTAAGGTCTCATCCGAAAAACCCGTGACTTTCACTTCTAGTGCGGGGCGCTTGGCGAAGGAACAGGTACTTCCTATATTTACGTCTTCGGTTTGACGCGGCGCGGCGAACGAGAATCGAACCCGGGCCTCCCGATCACGAAACGAACGCCCTACCACTAGGCTAATGTGACCGATAATACGAATTATGAGGTAAAAATGTAGAAATAAGGAAGAAGTCTTTAATTTCCGTGTTAATGAGGATGATCACTGTCCTGGAAGAAGGTATAATTTGTTCCTTAGCATAGTCTGTTGATAACGAACAGCGATTAATGCTATAAATTCTATAAAGAATACGAATCGTGGACATGGCAAAACATAGAAACCCCCGAAAAACACCTGAGTTTGGATCAGGGACTCGTAACATAAAGCCTGCTAAGTTTTTTTTTTCTTACGTTCGGCCATTAGTATGACAGGCGTAGCTTTAGGAGCTTAATCAAACTTATGTTCACAATTTTATTCATTTATTGATAAATATATCATAAATTAAAATTTTAGTCATGTTTAAAATATATATTAAAGTTGACTTCCTTCCCCAGTATAGGTTATAGTAGATTTTATATTCAATTATAATACTATTGAAATAATTCTTAATATTGAAAATATATCAGGGGTATTGTATACACAAATAGCAACAAGGGTTCGCTGTAAATATATGACTTTTGTTTGTTACTCGAAGCAATTGATCCGACGTTTTCAGTTTACCTACATCTGTTACTAATGTTCAATTGCTTTGTTTGTTTGTTTGTTATTTAACGTTCCTCTCGAGAATTTTTCACTCAATGGAGGCGCCACCAGTTGCCTGCGGAGTGCTGCAAATTTAGATCCATACTCGGCACCAGGGCCATTGAGGACTGAGGGATCTTTTTCGTGCCAGCACCTACTGCGACACGGGACCTCGGTTTATACGATCTCATCTGAAGGACAGGTCTCCACGTCCCGCAGTACTAGTGGGATCAACTCCTTACATCGCGAATCTAGAGGAAACGCTCGTACCACTGCGCCACGCAGTGTATGGAAGAATGGAAGAAGTATAAGACGATACGTAAACTGTGATTTTCCCCCAATACATTAGTGTATATCAGTAAGCAAAATCTATTGTACAATTGTTTATTTATAGTGAAAATATAACCTGTTTAAGTATCTCAACCATATTACATTCTGCATGTACATGTATGCCATGTTAAGAGTGCTATTAGAATCAATGTTCATTAAATCTGTTTTTTCAAACTATTCAACTTAAATTAACATCCCGCTGTTACTTACTTACTCTCTCCGTGCGCCAAAGACCCCCCCCCCCCCCACACACACCACCACCACCACCACCACCTCTAGCGGCAGCCCAAGTTTTGCTTGGAATGTAAAATCTTAGCATGCTTCCATAGTTACGGTCTTAAGAGTTTAAAATTGTACTTAAGTCATAATTAGGCATGGTCTTAGACTTAAGTGCTCTTTATGCTACGATACCGAGGTGCATAGCAATAAACACCCCCTGTCCCCCAAATAAACATCCCCTGTCCCTCAAACACGCCCTCTATGGCCCTTCTGTATTTATCAGGAAAAGAATATTTCGTTGTCAAAATTCTATGAAGTACAAATTATTGGCCTAACAATTAGTATGAGACATAGTCGAAATACAACTTACCCATAGGGTATTATTTGGAAACATGGTCATATAAACGAACATTGTATTAGCGAAATACTGACTTTCAACAAGGTAGTTAAAAGTGTTCTTAAAACTTGCTCTAATATATCGAATTGGTTTGGAAATAATTGGTTCTGTATTTGGGCTGATCTGAAACACCATATGCAAATAATAATGAAATGTTACTTAAAAATTAGGTAGGTGAATTTGAAGTCATTCCGATTATCAAATAGTTGTAAGTTGCCAGTAAAGTCGATTCTAAGTTAAACATCTACATATAAAACACTTTGTTCTGTCAGACTCTAAGATTTTTTTATTTCAAGGCCAGTGGAATTTTTCGAAATATAAGACGTATTTCATACCAATTTTTAGGCCTTTGTTTTTATATTAAATTTGACTACGGAATGTTCCGTCTAACTGATCAATTCATAAGGCTCACGGTGGGTGTGACCCAAAAAGGAATAATTACTTCTCCTAGGCACCTGGTCCCACCTCTGAAATTTCCGGGGGTCCATGATTTATGCCCTATTTACAAATTTATATTGTTTGTTGATTTTTTGAGATCGATTACTGAAAGACAAGCCCTGAAAGGTAAGGAGGATCTGTCCAAACTTGATACACCATTGAAATGAAACATAGGAGATTTTACACTTGAAGAAATTAAATCAGAAACTTACCAGTAAAATTAATTCTGGATAAATATAAATAGCAATTTATTGTTCAAAAGAGCAGCTAAATTCTACGTTATTGAAGCACTGAATGATTAGTGCTACAAATAACTGTCGTAAATCATAAGCATGTACTTCTTTAGATTTTTTATTTGAATCTTTTTGCCACATGGCGTTTTATATATTTTTTCTTATAAATGTTTCAATGTCATGACATTATTTCACCACTATGGAGCGTTGTTTTTACACAGTAAATGCAAGGAGTTGGTGGGGGAAATCTCTTTTGAAATGTAAATATTTTCATAAAATCCCATATACTAGTAATCACTAATATTTCTCTTTGATTACTCAGAAAAGAAAAAAAAATGCTTTTCTCCGCCAAACCCAAAATAAAGCACATTCATGTACTTATGTCAGTTACGTATAATACTAGGTCTGTGATGGAATTGTTTAGTACTTGCATTTAAAATTGTGATATGACGTGAGGTAGGCAGGACTTGAATTGAAATTTCACCATCTATTGATTTGTTGACTGGATTTGCCCTGTTCTTTTATCAATAAGGGATCTACACCCGGGTTCGAGCTGTTTCTCAGTCCTGTTATTCGGGTATGATTGCTTATCATTGCTTTAAACAAATCAGGAAACCCTTTATTACATGAAATATAGAAATATGATGATAACAAATAGTTATCAAGCTCAAAGGTCTATTGAAACAATACAAACAGGGAGCAGAGCAAGCACAAACCTCCAAAACCTCAGAGTTGGGATCAGGTTCATGGAGGAGTAAGCATCCCCGAGTTGAGTGCAAGTGTTTTCCTCTTCTCATGAAGTTGTTGAATAAATTCTGCTTTATATGAATATAAAGATAGGTCTGCTAATAAAGGGGAACAATTGGTACCCATGGGAATTCCGACAGATTGTTGGAAGATTTGATATCGAAAAACTACATAGATATTGTCAATCACAAACTCGAGAATAGTTTTAATATCAAATTCGGAGTACTTATGTGAACAATGTAAAATGTTTTTCAACAAAATAATTTCATGTATATATTATAGACATATTTGTTATTGAACAATGGAGGAAATATCAGAAAAGGAAGGGAAAGAAAATAAGGAAAAGTTTTAAGTACAATTCATTCATCTGCAAAACAGAGAAAGAGTACAAGGAGAATAAGGTTTAAAAAAAAGACTAGTTATATTTCCTACTGTTTTTTTTATTAATATATACAATTGTTAACAGGTATGAGCAAGTAAAGTGATATCGCAAAATTAAAGTTATATTTGTCACTCTCCATAATACTGACCAGGTTTTTATGTTTTTTAATGAAGTGTTGTCCTTTATTTCTTGCTTTAAGTTCTCTAGTCAAAAATTAATTAAACTGTTGTCCTGAAACTCTCGGCTTATTGTCTTGCAGTTTAATTTCCAAATATATTAATAAAATTCATTGCACACATCTAGATTTCTCACAGCTTTTCAACAGACGAAAATTTCAATTTTTGTAGAGATGAAGGGGTTGATGGTTTATATCATTTTTGATTCTTTTTTTTTTGCGGGGAAAATTTGTTTTCATTTTCTTATTTGCTGCTGAAATTAATCAGAACCATATCCAAATAGTTTCCTTGATCTGTGAACTACTTATTTGACAATGGTAGGTTGAATGAATAATTAACCTATGATTATTAAATAACAGACGTAATGAAAAGTCATGTGTGTAAATCGGTATTTCAAATAAGACTGATGCCACCTTATCTCACATGGCTGTGAATAAACATTTTAGCTTTCACAAATTGTGAAATAAGGAAGAGTATTTGTACAATTGATCTTCACATTTCTTGCGATTTTACATTATAGAGATGACGTAGTCACTGGTTTTAATCTTTTTCCTTAAAGAGACTTGATATAAAAAGTTTTTCCTCCAACCTGTTAATATTTTGTAACTTTGTTGTATTCATCAATATGTATAAAACTATCCAGCAAATGACTAAAATTTGCAATTGTATTTACTTAAAGAACGTTTACAAGTAAGATAAAACTTTTGAGTTTTGACGGACATTCTATCCTTTATAATAGAAAATATTTCGAAAATAAAAGGTATGTTTACGATTCCTCAAGACCTTGCCAGGTCTCATTTTCTAGTCTTTACGATTAGCTAAAGTCAGTTTGATCCACCTTCTTTTTTTAACTCAAAAATGTCATTCTAGTTGCCTGTTACCCGCTCTCTCAGAAACAGTCTCTCCTTTCCTCCTTTTAAGAGTTTTTACCAAAAACAATTCGAACAGATATTTCGGGTTGCCTTTAATAGCTTTTTAGATAAACACACCCACACCCTCTCACTCACAGACAAATATTATATATATATAAAATTCATATTTTCTTGAAAAGTGGTATCAAAAGAAGGAACAATTAAGTACTTGTGGGAAGTTAGACACTTACTGCACAATCAAACAAAACTTTGGGCTAGAACCTTATTTATTAATCTTAAGAAAATTTGAGAAAAGGAAGATTTTAACAAAATTTCGAATCTCTGCTCACAATCTGATGATTGAAAAAGGTCGACATAATGGTATACCAAGAGAAGAGAGAATATGCCCCAATTGTAACTTAAAAGAGGTAGAAGATGAAATACATTTTCTTTTGGGTTGTCCATACCATAGAGTCTATCAAGAATTAATTTACTCTCCATAATATCTCTGAGATCTCATCTTTTTAATAGTATGTCTAAAAGTAACCAATTTTTATGGTTAATGAACTGTGAAGATGTTGATGTGCTGTGCAAATTTGTGTGAATTTATAAGTCATGCGTAGTCAGACAAATTCAAAGTCACATGTTGATCTTGACTTTACTTACATGTACTTTGATTTAATACTTATACTACAGTATGTTATGTTGTTAATATGCGTATGTTGTTGTATACTCTGCATTGAGCAGAAGTGGATTAATTAAAATAATAATACTATCCTTCAGCACTGACTCTTGCTGTCCATTGCAGTTTAATATAATTTACACATGCCATTCAACATACAATTTTTTTTAAATTTTTTTATATTATTATTATAATTATTATTATTATTGCTATTATAATTATTATAATAATTATTATTATTATTAATACTATTTTCCATAGATTATGTATCTGTTTATTCAACATGAGGCAGAAGTGGATTTCTGTGTATCTTTTAGCACCGACTCTTGTTGCCTCTTGTTGATGTATCAGACATTTTTTATGTGTTCAGTTATATGTATAATATTAGTAATAGTAATGCACATGATTGCACATTAAGTTGTATCAATTAAGAGTACAGATACATCTTAAATCAAGACAACCTATGTCTACATATGACATTCAAAACACCACCAATGTACATGTACTAAATGGAAGAATTGCTCTTCATTATATGTTGTATTCTGTCTGTTATCCTATCTGTAATTATACATGTATGTTATATGTTTAGGCCCATTGGGCCCTGATTTGGTAATAAATCCTATTCTATTATATATATATATATATATATATATATATATATATATATATAGATATAGATATATATAGATATAGATATAGATATATATAGATATAGATATAGATATAGATAGATATAGATATAGATATAGATATATATATATATATATATATATTTATATGTGGGTGGGTGGGTGAGTTTCTTCATAGGAATCATTCTTATAATTTCTTCTTAGTCTCTAGTAAATCAAGACGCTAGAGGCGACATGACATTTCTGTGTGATCGTCGAAGATAATGACCATTAAGAGAGAGAGAGAAAGAGAGAGATAGAGAGATAACAAGACTGCTATGTACATTTGTCCTAAACAAATGTTTACACATTTTAATTATTAGATAATTTTATTTAATTCAAAGATACATGCCACAAACTAGCAGTGCATTTCAAAACAGTTTGATACAAAACACTGTGACACACAAAAGAAATTATAAAACATGATGGTTTTCTATACCATAAGTAAATTCTTTTACGTTTATTTTCTAGGTTTGTTTTTATATTAGAATTTATTTTTCGACAGAATTGTTTTTCTTCTTACAACGTTCATTTAATCTTATGAACATTTTGTACGTTTACAAAATTATAGTCTCGTGAGATTCGTTCATGTTACTTTAAAAAAAACCCTGGAATATTTCAGGTAAGTATAAACATTTTCAATTCAAACACATTAAATTATATCCAAATACGAAATCCCAACAATTTCTTTAACAAGAACAGAAAATGGCAGTGATGCAATATATTCTTTTATTATTAATATACTTTGGTTCTCTGTGTTACTCTTCTTCCGCTCGGGATCGAACTTCCTTTATTCATCAAAGATATAAACCCTGCGTCATCATTTAGCGCTGTAGCAGTCTGAAGAATGCCGCGCATGGCTGGATTTATTGGACTTGGGCCCCACGGAATTTGACCTCGACGTCTCCGGCCGCCTAATCGCAAAAGCTGTCGTGCAAATGGTGTTATGTCAAACCCAAGACGATTTCCTTGCAAAATAATATTGCATGGGAGCGGGGAATTCCTGGTAAAAGAAAAAGATGAGAATGACCCTCTCTAGAGAAGACGATGTTACATAGCTCTTCAATTTGATATACTGGCAATTGACAAAATACCGCTCCTGTGGAGTTTATGATACCAATACCAGGAGTATCTATTTAGACCATCTACTGGTTTGTAATAGTCTTATAATAGTGGAAGGACAATTGTACCTTGATTTGAAATACCGTATAAGTAGAAATTTTAGCGAGAATTCAATTTTGGCATTTTAGCGAGGATGTTGAGATCGCTAAAATTGAATATCGCTAACAATTCATTCTGCATTACAACGTACCATTGTCTTTCTAGGCATCATTTAATCGCTAAAACTACTTCTTGCTAAAATGTTATGCTTATTTGTAAGGACAAATCGCTAAATTTGCGTCTCGCTAAAAAATCCACTTAAACTGTACTTCATCTAATTTTTCATTTATAGAATTATATATCCAGAAGTTTTCCATAACACTGAAATCAAACCAGAACTTTTGAAGGAGAAGCGGTTTCGTTAAGTCGACTCGTGTTCCAGCTCCTACTGAAATCGGTCCAAAATTGTAATAAGCTTTTTGAAAATGTTTACTGACAGACAGACGGACGGCGAAAAATGAAAGATTAATTGTCTTTATATGCAACACAGAACCAACATGTTTGAGAGAGAGAGAGAGAGAGAGAGAGAGAGAGAGAGAGAGGTTACCCTGGAATGTTAGGACGTAACATCAGACTTGGTTGGAAGGAATGGACAGTGCCAGGAATATTTTTCACTACTGAGCACAGAATCTTTGAGTACCTTGTCTGCTTAATTGTTTCTAATTCAGCTGAAAGTAACAAACAAATACCAATTAGCCATTAAAATTACTAAAATAAAACAAGAGGCTCATTGGCCACAACAATCACCTGAGTCACTGTGTACAATTCTTTATCAGAAGAATTTTTGCTCAATATTCCTTTGTAATACTTAAGTCGCCTACCGTGGCCCTTCTCTACCTTACCCGTAACTCGTAATAATAAAATTAAAAACTTGTACATTACCTGAGGATGGTATGTTTATATATTATATATACTGATCATGCCTTTGTCATTCTTGAAAAGATTTTGAAAGATTTTTTTCCTATATCTATATTCCTATAAAAAAAAATATGGTCACCTATTGTGGCTCCAACTTACCCCCAGGGATCATGATTTCAAAAAATTTGAATCTACACTACCTAAGGATGCTTTCATATCAATATGACTATCCATCCCTTTGCTGTTCTAGATAAGAAGATTGTATAGACATTCCCCCCCCCTATATTTTCCTATGTTAAACTTGAATCGCCACATGTGGCCTACACTATCCTTAGGGTCATAATTTGAACAAATTTGAAACTACATTATGTGAAGCTTTCATATAAATTTCAACTCTTCTGGCCCAGCTGTTCCTAAGAAGAAGATTTATTTATTTTTTCAATACATTCCCTATTTAAAACTTCAATTGCCCACTGTGGCCAAATTCTACCCCAGAGGGTCTTGATTTGAACAAATTTGATATTACACCACCTGAAACTTATTCTATATCAATATAACTTTGATGCCTTTGCTGTTTTAGAAAAAGATTAATAAAAAGGTATTTTTTCCTTTATACTCCTATGTAAAACTTTAATCGCCCATTGGGTCTCCACCTTATCCACTGGGGTTATGATTTCAACAAACTTGAATCTCGACTACCTGAGAATGCTTCCATATCAGAATGACTAATTATGCCTTTTCTATTCTAGAAAAAAGATTTTGTAAAAATAGTCCCCATGTTAATCTTTAATCGCCCATTGTGGCCTTACTCTTATACATCCAGAGATCATGATGTGAACAAATTTATGTCTACATTATGTAATAAAGCTCTCACTTAAATCACATTTCTTCTGGTCCAATGGGTCTTGAGATTTTTAAAGACATTTTCCTTTATATTCCTATGTAGTCCTATTTTGATCGGCCATTGTGGTCCCACCCCACCACCGGTGGGTCATAATTTGTTCAAACCTGAATCTACACTATGTAATGAAGCTTTCATATAATATCCAACTCTTCTGGTCTAGTGGTTCTTGATAAGATTTTTTCATATATATTCCTTTGAAAAACTTTGTTCACTTATTGTGGCCCCATCCTACCTCCGGGGGCCATGATTTGAACAAACTTGAATAGCGCATAGGTTTAAATTTTTTGGCCTAAGGCTAAACTGTGCTCAAAATGAAATGAAAATATAACAATTTATATAGACAAAGAAGTCAAGCATCAATTTTTTTTTTTTGAGACTGGTTCATATTTATCTAGAACAATTAAACACCTGTTATATGTAACTTAATGTGTTTTTCAAACTTGAATGCAAATAAAATATGCCTCCCTTTCAGAAAATTTTACTATAACCTGAATTCGGCGTACCATTTTTTTTACTTTCAAACCAACAAGCAGCTTGGTAACTGTATTGACTTACTGATCTTAAATATGATAATTTGTTTCAACAATGCAAAATACGAAAATTACCTTGCGTAAAAGCGGCCAGTGGATTTTCTTGGAAAGTGCGCTCATACCAGAAACGGTCACCATGTTTGTATAGACTGAACTGGAAGGCTATTAGACATTGGAAGGTAGGTCCTAGAATGCTTCCTGGTCGAGGAGTCTCAGATATCCCACCGGCAAAGAGGTCAATATCATCAGGGTGACTGGTGAAAAGAGGAAAAAAACTTTTTAATACAAGCAATTTTTGAAAATGACCTAATTCTTGATGTAATCTTATTCTCAATGGCTCCTCTATAAAAAGTTTATACTTATCAATAAAGCGTATACCTCTAGACAATAATAAAAATACTTTTGAAAAGAAAATGTGTTGGAATTTTGCTCCACAAATAAAATTGTTGTCGTCGTTAACTTTTTACAATTTCATCTTCTTCAAAACCAATCGGCCAATATCTACCAAACTTAGCACAAAGTATTCATGGTTGAAGGGGATTCAAGTTTTCCCTACATAAATGAAGGACCACACCTGCTTCCAAGGAGATAATTAAGTAAAAGTGAACATTTTGTGGGGTTATTTAAAAGTCAATCTTCTTCTCAAGGACCACCGGATCATAAAAGATGAAATTTATCTGAAAGCTTTCTGACAGAGTATAGATTCAAGTCTGTTCAAATTATGACACTCGGGGTATTTTATATGGTGGGATATGTAGGGAAAATCTTTAAAACATTCTTCTCGAGAACCATTGGGCCAAAAAGGTTGAAACTTATGTGAAAGCTTCATTAGGAAGTGTAGATTCAAGTTTTTTTTAATTATGACACCAGGAGGAAGCGTGGGGCAACACTGGAAGATCAAAGTTTACACAGGAATAAATGGGAAAATCTTTTCCCCAAGAACAACAGGGTTGATGAGTCTTATTTTAATAGACGCATTCACAGGTATTGTACATTCAAGTTTTTTTTTTTAAATCATGATCCCCCGGGGATAGAGTGGAGCCAAAATGGGTAATCAAAGTTTTTATAGTAGGAATACATTGGGAAAAAAAATTAAATATCTTCTGCTCAAGAACAGCAAAGCCATGATTAGTTATATGTATTGAGAAGCATGTATAAAAATATTCATCTCAAGAACAGCAAAACCAGTATTAGTCATATACATAAACATAAATAAATCAATAAACGTGTAGCAGTGGACGCGTGGTTGCTTATATCTATGCTGCAGTGCACTTGATCCTTATTTCAGAACATAGTATCCCCCGTCTGTAAACCTTATACAGTTGAAATGGTTATCCTCTTCGTCGTATCAGAATTATTTTTTAGCAATTCAAATCAGTTGTTTATAACTTTGCTATTTTCGAAAGAGTTTTAAATGGATTCCACGAGGGGTTGTCCAAACCTTAGAAAAATAAATATTGCATGCATTTGATGACAATTGCACAAAATGTATTTCTTGTTCTTACATAAATTGCCAGATGCCATCTAGCTTTTGTATGAATTTTTTCACAGTGAAACTTTATAATAGAAAATCTGATACGCTTTCTTACCATTTCCTTCAGTATGATATAAAAAGATAAGAAATAGTAATCAAGCTTAAAAGTCCATTGACACAATACAAATTGTGCAGACTAAAGCAAGATCTCTAAAACATCGGGGGAGGGGATCAGGTACCATGGAGGAGTAAGCATAAATCAAATATGTTGTGTATCAAAAAGAAAGTCGGGATTGTAAAAGAAATAGGTGAAGATATTGAACATTGATAGACCTCAAGAACCTACAAATTTACCTATAAGTTCGCTGAAGTGCAGATGCTGCCTGTGGAGTATGATCTACCAGTCCCCCAGGGACAGCAGCAAACAAAACTGCTCTTCGAAGTCCACAGAATTCTCTGTACGCGTTGTAGGAGGGTATACCGTGATCTCGGCCTCTTTGTACGTTCAAAGCTCCCAGATCAAAAGATAATGTTTCTGATGGGTGCATACCAGGAACAGGTGGAAATTCAAACAATCTATTTCTGATTCCATCAACTAGAAATCTGTCAGACCTAGACTTTGGTTCCCGTGACATCCAACGAGCCATAAATTCATATCCGTTATTAAACATTAGATCAGGGCGTTCAAAATGTTGGCTTACAGGGAATGTCTGGACATTTCCTAATCCCCTATCGTGACCTACGGTATTTCTCACCAAACTGTGACCCATACGATAGGCTGCTACACCGAATGCATTTATTGTTCTTGGATCAATTTGAGGGCTGTAAACATTAGCATGTCCGAATGGTCTTGATCTTAGATTGAAAGCAATCATATGGAAATTATCAAGGACGGCGGGTAGAAATTCGTTGTATGTTACATGTTGAAGCTCTGCTATTAATATCCTCTTTGCTTCCTGGAAAAGAGTCTCGTCATGCGTGATGCCCGTGGCTTGTCTTAATGCGTCAGCAATGAGATTATGACGTCTCAACCACGTGATGTGCGGAATAGTTAGAGTTGGTGTCTCGCTGGGTCTGTGGTCTCCTATCAAAAAATGAAAAATTGTTTTAGTGTTTAAATTGGTTTAGTTTAGATGCAGATAGAGGTAATGACTGTCAAAAAGATAAATTGTACTTAAAACAAATGGCAAGGATAAAAGAAGATATTTCTTTGGTGCAAAATTCAATTTCTAAAATGAATTTGGGGACTGGATAGTGTTGAGAATACGAGCACATAAGCCAAAATATAAAGATTAGCAAATAAAAAAAATTCTGTATTTTTGTTTTCACACCAATACACTTAATTTTGACAAAACACTAAATGTTGAAGGAAATTTGCCTCATTGCACGAAACATCATATTATCTTTTACTCCTGAATTAAATTGTAAATTTTTGACATTCATTTTATCAGGACACTGAGGGCTTTCTGACAAATAGAATAAAGCGAGACAGCTTGAAATGAGAATTTGACTATACAGTTGTCCGTTTAATGACATGATGAACGCAAAACATGATGATAAATCTATTAACCTTTTGATCACCCCTATGTTACAGTATCCAAAATAAAAATGTGTTAAATCAAATAAAAAATTCAGAAGGTTCCAATATACTTTATAAGGCAAAAAAACCACATATTGAATACATGTGTACACATATTTCTTATGAACTAATGATGTGTCAACTTTTCTTTAAAAGTGTGATCAGGTATGAATCTTAAAACATGGAGGGAAGATAACCTTTTTCCTGTTTAATGTGTTCATAACCTTCAAATTACCATTCGGTTGATATAAAAAAAATATTTTCGTTCTTACTTTTAGAAAGATATAGTTCTCAAGAGGCAAAATAAAAAGAGTCAGACAAAAACGACTGTTATGCGTAATGCCTCTCCAGAACCTATTGAAGAAATATTTCAACAATGTCATTTGTTATCTCCAAAATGTAAATCTGGTAATTAACTTTTAGATTATGAGAATGATAAGCACTTAGGAGTGTAGTCTTAAGTTCATTACCAAATACAGGGTTTGATGACATTTATCACTTTTAACCGAGGATGTATCTCAGTGCTATCTTTCAAATGTAAGAATATATTAAATGATTAAACACTGGATTTTAAGAGTAAAAGATTGATGCCTCAACTAAATGTATTTATAGAACAGTATATCCTTTCTCTAATATCAATTAAAGGTCGTTTATCTTGTCCTTGATGAGATGGCTTGCGAGGATACTTGTCTTCCTTTGTTTATAACGATCAGGAAAAATAAAACACTTTTTATCATTGTGGAAGAGGGATGGGGATGGGAGTTTTAGACCTAGTTAAGTTGTAAAGGGCAGTATCTAGCATAGAGAAATAATCTATTTAGTTAAAACCATTATTGTATCCAAAAAAAAAAAAAAATATAGAAGTGAATTACGTTTTGGTCCAAAACTTGTCTTTAACAACTTGAACTAATTCTTGGTTACATGCATGTACGATAAAACTTGTCTAATCTCCAGATGTTGTATAATCCGAAATCCTGTCTAATACGGTGTAAAATTTAAGTCCTTTGCAGTAAATTTAATTGTTTTATATATTATCTATTACGGAATGTTGTCTCATCCGGCCAATTTCTTTGAAACCACTGGTGTCCGGATAAGATAAGTTTTACTGTATTTACTCTCAATCCATCTTCAGTACTATTACAATTATTCAATGTAATTTCAATATACTTTATTGATTCCAAATAATTAACCCATGTATGTTCTTACTTTTACTAAGTACAATATTTTGACTTTTAATCCAGTACAATCACCAGCTATATTCTGTAACTTTCGTCATCGTCGTTTTCCCCCTGATCCCTGATTGTTTTTTTTTTTTAATTTATAAAACTTAAATTACCAGCTTCATCTTTTAAGAACTTTGTATTTCTTAGATTATCTCTTGAATTATGTTGATAAGTAACTGCTTTAGGCTAAAGTTACCTGGTCAGCTGTTCGAGTTATAACAAGAACTGATTTCCTGTAATGTGTCTGCATGCATGCATTACATAATAAACAATGGAACAAGTTTGGGGTATTCACAATTATGTATAGTATATCTGGGGGAAAATGAATTTTATGCCACTTTTGAAAAAAAAATCGCCATTGGCGAATTAAAGCTATCTATAACCTGAAAATATTTTTAAAGGCGTGAATTAGATTTGTTATAAATTAAACAATGTATATAATACCTATGTCCATAAATCCTTATTTGTTTAACAGAGTCTTTGATACAAGAGAAAATAACACAAATGCTAATCAGATTTATTTATAATATTAAACGAAAAAGATGAAATTCTTAGAAAAAAAGAGAAATTTGTAAAAATTAAAACCCAGAGGAAAAATAAAAACAGTATAGATACGTTATATATAAATGTAAATCAATGAATGGAATATAAAAAATGATTACCTGCTATAAAACAGTGAAAATTAGTCATGATTTCTGCTGGACATCCTTCTGGGTGAGGCGGAAGAAGATTCTGAAAGTTTTCTGCCAGCCTTCCATAAACTTAAAAGAAAAATATCAGCCTATCATTTATAAACAAAAAAAATGAAGGTAAAAAAACAGACAATTCTTTAATCAAATCAAATTTTTAAAATGGCAAAAATCAGAGACTCTGAAAACACCAATGGTGAAATCAGGTGAGAAACCAAGGAGGAGGAAGCATCCCCTGTCGACCTGACACACCCATCCCATTTTGATCAGGTAAGTGGATTATTCCATGCGTTAAATTAGTATCAAAACAAAAGCCTTACAGTGAATGTGAAGTCAGTCAGTCGAAATGCGACTCAAAGATATTTTTTTTTTTTGTTTTTTTGTTTTGTTTTTTGTTTTTGCAAATGAGGTCATTTTAACGACCACAGAATTTGCAAAATGCTGAATTTCAAGAAGATTGTTGAGAACTTATCAATATCAGATTGTATTCAGTATTTTGTGTTTTACCTCCTGATCTCAAGTCTCGCTCAAGATTGATGTCAGATCCATAAACCATAGAACCATCGACGAAAGCTGTTCTCTGATTTATTTGTTGGCGGACACCTAAATATATTTTTAGAAAATGAATATCAGATCTTTATAACAAAATGAAATTGACATAAGAACCTCTCACATTTATATTCACAAAAGGAATGCAATGTGCTACATTCCTTATTCTTAAATAAAGTAATTTCTTAAATAGAAGAATGGATATATATACATATATATATATATATATATATATATATATATATATATATATATATATATATATATATATATATATATATATATATATATATATATATATGTACGTTACTAAGAAATAGTTGAAGATATATAAGGCCCAAGGGCCTAAGGCTAAAGCAATCTTGCTCCTCCTGTTCTTCAAAGGATTGTTTTAAAAAGTTTTAAAAGCTTTTATCCTCGATATACCCCCAGAAACCACTTGACTCCAAAGGTGTCATGGCAAAACAAATCCTGGATCCACAATACATTGGGATTCTTTTTTTTTCTTTTAGAAAAGGATTTTGTGACTTGTTCTTGTATATTTTAAATGCATATTTCAATCCTTATGGTATAGTGGCCCAATCTAAAGCAAATTTGTACTTTAAATAACACTTATTCTACATTATATTTGAAATGTTACATAAAAATATAAATAAAATATTGACCCTTCTAATCTTTAAAGGATTTTAACAGATTTGTCCTTTATTTTTTTTATATATAAAACTTTGATTTCTGTTTGGCCCCCACGATACCCTAACAAAAAAATACTATAGTAAACTATAGTTAACTATAGTTTACTATAGTTAACTATAGTACCAAAGTAAAAACTTTGGAACTTTGATATACTATAGTAAAAACTTTGGAATTTTGATTTACTGTAGTGAAAACTT
Organism: Saccostrea echinata; assembly: GCF_033153115.1. NCBI lineage: Eukaryota > Metazoa > Mollusca > Bivalvia > Ostreida > Ostreidae > Saccostrea > Saccostrea echinata. The sequence goes on from NW_026889763.1 coordinate 15,607,839, forward strand.
TGGAACTTTGATTTACTTTACTAAAAACTTTGGAACTTTGATTTACTATAGTGAAAACTTTGGAACTTTGAATTACTATAGTTAAAACTTTGATTAAGTACGATAAATCCCGTGGAATTATGTTTTTGATTCCCATTCTTTACATTTTATGATATTTCAAGTTTAAGATTCATAAAAGCTTTAGAGAACATTTTAAAAACCCGACCCCTCCCCTAAAAGAATAATGTACAAGATATGAATTTTAATGTAAAGGTTGTCGCTTGGGCCTATAAAAGAACAATATTTATTTCAATATATCTAATTTTAATGTTATGCAGATGTAACGTAAGTATTTTTTTTTTTGAAAAAAAAATAATATATCATAAAAAAAATGTCATTTAGAATCAAAATATCTGCTTCATCAACTTCAGTCAACGTGTATTTTTTTAAATTTATAAATGTAAATATTGCATTTGAATTAACTACTTTGTATATTTAAATAAAGATGTACAACAAAAACCAACCCCAACCAACCCCATATCCACCCCCTCAACTAAAACGGCTAAATAATCAAAAAAAATATAAAAATACAAAAGTTGTTAAACTAATAAAAAACTTTGAAATTTTGATTAAGTATAGGGAAAACTTTGAAACTTTAATTAACTATAGCAAAAACTATGGAACTTTGATTTACCATAGTGAAAACTTTGGAACTTTGATTTACTATAGTAAAAACTTTGGAACTTTGATTTACTATAGTCAAAACTTTGGAACTTTGATTTACTATAGTCAAAACTTTGGAACTTTGAATTACTATATTGAAAACTTTGGAACTTTGATTTACTATAGTAAAAACTTTGGAACTTTGATTTACTATAGTAAAAACTTTGGAACTTTGATTTACTATAGTGAAAACTTTGGAACTTTGATTTACTATAGTTAACTATAGTAAACTATAGTTAACTATAGTTTACTATAGTATTTTTTTGTTAGGGTATCCCTAAGGGCCCTAAGGACCTCACTCGAACTTGAATCTGCATTAATTGAGGATGATTTGACTAATCATGGTCTAACTGTTTTTTAAAGATTATTAAAAATTTATTCTGTATACATATACTACTGAATTCCAATGTATTTTTCAATTCCCCATTATGGCCAAAACCCTCATTTAGGGGCAATGATTTTAAAAAATCGAATCTACATTACGTGAGGATACTTGCATATTTATTGTACTAATTACGACATGGCTGTTTTTAAAAAATAAATTTACGCTATATGTTTCCATGTAAAACTTGGATCTCCTATTGTGGTCCCCCTTTACCCCTGGGGACCATGATTTACACTTTCTCAGAACGTGTTCACATTAGTATCATTTTCTCTGGGTCCAGGGATCTTGAGAAGATTTTTTTAATGAACACAGTCTGAATTTGCCTTTCATTGATTATCTCCCCTCAGAAAGAGGTATTTGAATATATTCAAACCCCTTAGCAGAAAAATATTTTTAATCAAGTTTTTGACAATAGACGAAATGACAAAGTGAAAGAAGATCGACAACAGCTGTTCAGAAAAGCTCACCTGAACCTTCATTTCAGGTGACCTTAAAAGAGGGAAAGATAACTGAAGAAAAGCTAAATACCGTTTTCACATCTTAAGGGAGGAGCACCTGCATGACGAACGAAGTTCATACAGTATCGATCAGGCGGGAAGAATGGGTCTGGTTGAGGAACAAATATGTTAAAGCAGGCATCTGGCTTCTCACTATTAAGAAAAATAAGTAGCCATACTTGTATAGTAACAAAATTCGCAAAACAATTCAGAAAATACTTTTTTCTAAAAAACAAAAGGCATTGTAGAGTTACCTGTTGTAGAACTTTTACAGCAAAAAATAATGATAAAGTCATCCTGATTTTTACACAAGAATATAATATCAAAAATAAAATAAAATTGTTTCGCATGGCAGATATTTTAAGCAGAGATAAAATAAGTGGTAAAATGTAAGGATAACTTCCCATCTTAAAACCTATTTTTTCTCATCTCGAACAGCATGTTATCAATACATGTATAACACGTCTATAACCATGATAAAGAATACCCAAAATAATAGGCAAGAGGCGATAACCAATGTCATTACTTACAAACCAAATTCAGATTACAGAAGAATTTTAAAAAAATGATCATGCACTAAGAATGCAAGAAATATATCCAGAATAAAAATATGATATAACAATATATATCTAATTGGTTAAGGGACGTGTATGTATGTATGCTTACTTCACCGGAAAACAACAGTCTAAAATAGCCCGGGGATTATCCACAGTTCCAACTGTAAATAAAAATAAATAAACTGAATCTTTTTTAATTGAAAATAAATTTAATGATATGAGTTATTGAAAATTAATTCGTTAAACATGTTTGCTTTACGTTGTTCGGAGGGCGTGGCGATAACGTCATGATCAATGAACTGTCCGTGGTGAGTGAGGTAGGTGGAGAAAGTGGCACTGACGGGGGTCATGCCCCCTCCCAGATACTGAAAGACATTGTTACTGACTGTTCGAGCACTAGGAAGGCGTCCACCAGTGACAGAGCGGGTCCTAGGGGTGTCGATGACTGATAAAATAATTTATGATTAAATCTACTTAAAACATTTGAATTTTTATTGTTTTATCTTTTATTTTCAATTTTTACTGAATGAATTAAAATTTTGTCAAAATATTTTACCAATGTCTTAAAGTCCAGTACTTACAGTCGTCATACGCTGCAGGTAGAACACGCTGTTGGGGCGTGAGTGCGGATCCCAGCAGAGGTTCAAACAAATTATTACATTGTCCGTCTGTTCTTCTGTAAGGATCACTTACATCACATGCCGGCATCTCATAGCAAAACCGATCAAATGCTCGTTGAAAGCTTGCTGCGATTTCTTGATCTTGGGCAGCTCGCTGTAGTGCCACTCCCATATCCCCCTGAGTCCCTCCCATGCCACCCTGAAAAGCTGCTCCGGTACCTCCAGCTAAACTGTTAATTAACAAGGAATCAATATTATCAGCTAAACTTTTAATTAACAAGGAATCAATATTATTAGTATTTTTGTGCAAACTTCTAACTGTAACTACATGTCTTGATATTCAGGGTACTTTTGTTTATATGTTTATATAGTCGAACGGCTTCATGTAAAATGAATTGCCACAGTCGTGATGTCAATGCGAAAGTGCAAACATAGATGTAAAAAATAAAATTATGCAATTTCTTTTTAAGATAGTAGAACTTGCTTGAGGTTATTATTGTGGAGGCTTAAGAAATCACAAAATGTATTGGTTTGTTGTTTAGCACGGTATCTTATTTGAAACTATTGTGTGATTATAAATTTTGCAAGGCTTTACTTATCACAAAAATTGCAAAAGTTTTTAACCATGCAAAGATTTCGAAATTAACAGTATTGATTTTTACATGCCTTATAGTAACTTATATTTTGGTTAATTAAGAAAATAGCGGAAAATTCTGCAGTAAATTTATTCCTCTTGCTCTACTATGAATCACACTCGTGCATTTTGAAATAAGTTGAAATAAATGCAATGCTTTCATTTAACTAATGAATTTCAAATTTTCGAAACATGAATTTTTAGAACTAGATTGTAACAATTACCATTTATTTTGATTTTGCAAATTTTAAAATTGAGTTTTATCATGGCTAATTTGAGTCAATTTTTCTACAAATGTTTTTCGGCAGGTACCGACTATTTTAACTTGGAAATGCCAGTATATTATTAACAAAAACCGATAGTCCCCTCCTGTTTCACCGGTAGGGGACTAATAAAATGGCATTTAGTGATATATTTGCCTTCAATGAACATGAATTCACGTGAACTTTTATTTCTTTCCTACTTATCCCAAAAAGCAAAAGCATTTACTGCCATCCAAGTCATCATCACTGTAAACAACGTTACTCAAATTGGCGAACATATTTACTCGGCTTCAGAAAAGCTTTCACAACCTGTTTAGTTATTATATGCTATATATAATATCTACTACCACAAGTAAAGGAGAACTGCAACATTTCGAATATTTTTTGGAAAGAGGGCAGACTAAATATTTTTTATGAGTCCTTCTTGAAAAAAGCAGCTTAGAAGAAAAGAAAGGAAAATGTGATTGATTGATTGATTGTATGTTGTTTCCATTCCAGGATTTTTCACTCATATAGAGAAATTCAAATTTAGACCTATACTCGGTACTCGAAAATGTAAAAACAAAGCCAATATATTTATGATGAAGAATTCTTAGAAGTAAAGATGACAATTGAGTAGAATTACAAAACCATTGCAAGACGTGGATGCAATGAAACCTCTTGAATGTAGAAAATACGATCTCTTATAGAAAACCCTATAGCCTTCCCTAACTAAGATTACAAGATTAATTTTTTTTTGCTATTGAAATGCAGCTTTTCTCTTTTGCCATCATACTCACATAATTGAATTTCTAGAAAAAAAAATCCTACATCAAAGATAAGAGACTCGTTATGTCAGTACTTTCAGATCTTTTTATTTCGTTTTACGTTGCTGGACTAAAGTTCTTAGTCTTCGTGTAAAGTTGATCACAACCATCTGTTGAGCATCTTTGAGAGAAGAAACCTATAAATTGAGGGTATGACACACACTTTCTTTATCTTATTATGTATTAACAGACACTAGTGAAAATATGCCAGATTTTATGAAGGGAATATTTTTTTGCCTTATATAAAAAAAAATCTTGCAAATTGACAAAACCTTTGATTTCTAGATATGTGAGTGCAAAAATCAATTACGTTTCTTGCTTCCTTCAGTCATAAATGTAGTTCTCTGTGTCCACAGGAAATAGATTTTTTTGTACCGAGGACATATTCTTACTTATGATAGGTAATGACAAGGAAAATGCCTTGTTAGAAAGGCTGAATGCACATACATGTGTATTAACCAAATTCTAAAAGCTAAAACAAACATATGTATTCTTCCTATTCTTCTTGGTGTTAATAATGAACAAACCAACTGCCTTTACACATAGTAAATAAAACGATATAGGAGACTTCACTGTTAAAGCCAGAATATCAGTCCGGATAAGACATTTATGTCACAAAAGAAGGAGAAAACAATGAAAAGAAGAGGGACATTTAAAACAAAGTGAAAGAAGAGATGAGGCGATTATAACGTCTTAAAAACTGTTTCTGTGAATTATGGAAAATTCAGTGAACGCAAACTGAAAATAAAGGTCACTCGGAAAACAGCAAAAATCATTGCCCTCAAAACCAGCGATGAAGAAAATAGGTACACAATTAAAAAAAAAAGAACTTTTTTAACAGGAATTCAAAAATTGACAGAAAAAAAAAAAGTTCCAACTTGCAAGGAACCCAGTGGCTTATCTATAAAATGTTCTTATATTTGTTTACTTACCTGTAAAAAATATTCGTCTTCAGACAATTAATTACTTGTATGTTATAATGAATTTTAAAGTTAGAAAATGGCTTTAAATTATACTATTTTTGTAACAAATATTTCACATTTTTTTCTAGCAGCCTATTTTTAGAAGAAAAAAAGTTGAACCTCAGTCCAACATTAATATTTTCTGATTTCACATTTTGTGTTCATTAAATTGATGTATATTGCGGTTACATCAGTTTTATTAATCCCGTTATTGCTGCACGAACTTTAAATTTCACCGCTGACAGAAAAGAACAAAATATTCTGTCTAAAATTAACACATCAACAAAACTGTATATTTTCCTCAAAACACCAAAAGTTGATCACCCAGATAAATAATGAAACCAACGTAATACAAATGTAAATTGTTAATGCTTACAAAAACTTCATAAATATAATTAGAAAAAGATAATTACAGAGAATTTTGATTTGAGACTCGATGGGTGAAATAATTAAACAATAAAATGTTCTCTTTGTTTGTCTATACATCGATTAATAATCGCACTACTCCAGAAAATGGACTTTATAAAGCTTATATTTATATCCGTCTTAGCATAAGTGAAAGTATCATATAATCGATCCGTACTTAAAAATGCTGGAAGAGCCAATTGCACAATTCCGCTGATCTTTCACACTCCATACAATATCTCTCAAACGAGAGGGTTCAAAAAACGAATTCAATCAGTTAAGAGTAAGTTTGTTTATTGCTTCAGATAAACTTTCATTTCAAAAGAAATAACGGAGATAAGAATCCGACAAATATCCTTTTCTGATTACAGGTCTTAACATGTAACATCTCAGATGAGGTTATACTGTTATACTCTTAATCGTGATTCTAATTGCAAAGCATGAAATGTGCACTGAATTACTATCTACATGTAACTATAATTTTCAAAGTGTTCTCCTTGCTCTTAAACAATAGGAACGTATTTAATTTTGACAAAAGCTAAAAACAATTATGACCATGAAATGCCAATCCTTTTGTCTTTGTGTGAAAACTGTCAATATTTTTTCATATCTTTTATAATACATGTACAAACCTTTGTGCAATCCTTCTTGAGGCAAACGAAGCCCTTGTTGATCGATCACTCAGGAGGGCATTTGTAGCCGGGGAATTACTTTGGGAGAACCTGGAAAGTGCCCGGGCAGCACCCGAGCCCCTTCCTCCCACTGGTCTAGGGGCCCTGCCGTCAGCAGTTCGACCTTAAAAATAAGTTTTTCGCAGTATGTTAGGAATGAAAATTTAAGGAAAGAAAGTACTATAATTTAATCAGAGCTGGACTTTTATCATATGTCCATTTACATAATATTTTAAGGTAATACACTTTATCCATCTTTTGATTGTTGTGAAATTCTCTTTTGTAATTGAGTAATATTGAAGGTAATTAATATATTTATAAATTTTAATTTCTTTTCTTTGTATATTCAGTTTATTGTTATACACATGGTTTAATTAACTTATTAAATTGTAGTGTTATTGACACTAAAGCGTTCCTTTGAATATTTCCAGTAGGCACATATTTAAGGCAGAAAATGTCAGCTAACGACAAAACTTTTCAATTACAAAGTCAGTTGTTAATCATCCTCCTTTATATGTCAGAGGTCGGACAACCATTTCATGTTTAACTTTAACGAGACCGAGTCTAATTCGAGTGCGCATGACTTTTCGCAGGTTTTTAGTTTCATGCAATCGTAGGTCCATCATTACACTCTCTAAATATTGTAATTTTAATACAAAATTAATATTATATTATATTGTCTGAAACGAACGTATATGGGTCTTAAAATGAGCTTTTAATTAAGACAATAATTAGGAATAAACGCTGAAATTGCTTTCACGACGTAACCGTTTTCCGGTTCTGTAAGCAATGCATGACGCTGAAGAAACGCATGACTCGCTTGAGTATTCAAGACGTCCATGGACATTTTATGAAAAACTGTTGACAGAACATCAAAAGAAATATAACAGCAATCTAAACATTGTTATTTTTACCAAAATAATTCATCTGTGCTGATACATGTATATACAAATTGTTTAATTTAGAGGTAATTGGCATTTGGAAAATTTTTTGTAATAATTCCTGGACCAATCCAGATAGTCAACTTTTTTGAAATTTCACAATGTGTGACTTTTTACAAAAACGTTCATGAATTCGACTGAAAAGGAAATCCCAAGGGCAGAAATACAAAAAAATATGGGGAAAATGTGATAATATGGCGCTTTTCCAACAAATTCTCGCATAGGGTCCAATAGTAAAATTTGACAACTTTTGAAATTGCCCCCTAAGAAATCGGGATGACAAAGGTTCGATTATTTTATCTTAAAATAATTAATATAATTGTAAAAACTCATTCAAGAAAATTTATTAAAATATCTAGGGTGAAATATATGAAGATAACGAACAGTATTCAGAAGTTCATTCAAAAAAATACAGATCAGTAGCAGAGCAGACACGACACGAACCAAAAGCATCAGAGGTGGGATCAGGTGCCATGGAGAATTGAGCATCCCCTGCAGACCTGTCACACCCGCCGTGTTCTCATTGTCATGATCGGTAAATAACGGGAAAATCCGTCGACAATTCAGTGTGTAAACAATGCCTAACAATTAGTATGAAAAACGTCAGTCAGCATTTGACTTAGCGGTAGATTGTATTTGCTAACAAGGTAGAACTTACAAAACGATGACTTTAAACGAGTCGATTGATATCTTGTGTCATCAACTTGTGAAATAATTAGACTCAGCCTCGTTGATCATTTCCATAGTATTTCACAGAATTGTCAAAGTGAGTTAACAGAAAGTACATTGTATTTAATTCTACGTATACTGATGAAATCTCCATTCGTTCAGATAATCTTTGGTATTTCTCTTACGTTATTTTGACTTTACCGTATAAGATTTACACTTATCAGATTTAAATTTGCTGATGATTAATTATTTATTTGCTAAGCATGCCGTGCACATTTTGTACAACAGCATTATTCAAAAACCACAATCTTTACTGCAGGTTTGAAGTCAAAGCAGGATGTAAACTTAATCACTAAGAAAGAAATAATAATAAGGTACTTTTTTTCATAAATCATATTTTTATTTTTTAAAATTCTTACTTGCTGGAATTTGTCCTGCTGTTGGAGCAGCCCCTAGAGCTGGGGTGCCCCCTACTGGACCTCCAAAGGCAGCCTGCTGTAGACCAGCCCCGCCTAAACCTCCTGTTCCACCACTAAAGGCAGTCTCTACAGCTTCATTTACTATAGCGTCAATAGATTGACCAGTAACACAGGATATCAAACACGTAAAAAGTAACAGGGAACATGGTGCGTCCATCTCTCTCACCTGTGTATAAAAAAATTACAGAAAATAATGAGGATATTGTATCCTTTCAATTTGTTTCTGTTGTAATATGCAATCACTTTATGATAAACATGATAACCTCAACTTTTCGATCGTCAACTTCCCTTACTTTTGTAGCAACCCAGCTGTACGAAATGCAAGAGCATGTTCTACGTTCGAACAATTTCCAAAACGCAATGGGCTTTTGACAAATAAGTTGATGATACAAGGATAACAACAATCTCGTTTTAAATCAATATTTCGCAAACTCTATGGTCGATACAATGACTTTGTTTGCAATTACGATCTGACGACAGGTATAAGAATGACTGATGTTTTTCAAACAAATTGTCAGTCCATTATTTTTACATTGCATTGTCTACGGATTTTCCGTTTACCCGATCACGACAAAGAGCACAGGGCGGTTGTGACAGGTCGGCAGGAGATGCTTTTTCCTTCATAGGACCTGATTTCACCTCTGTTTTCAGAAGTTCGTGTTTTCTCTGCTCATAAATTGCCTTGTTTAAATGGAAATTTGAGAACGATCACTGTTCGTTATCTTCAAATTTCATCACGGATGTTTCGCACCTATGCATGGTTCGCCCCTCGATGTTTCGCGCCCATTCTGTTTCGCGCTGAGATGGTTCGCCCCATGATGTTTCACTCCAAGTACATAAATGTGCTACTGAGTTTAGTTCATTTAACAAAAATTTTAGATTTTAAATATATGTAAATATAGATATTTTTGGAACATTTTTTTTTAATTTAAGAAGATTATATTTGAAACAGACGTAAATTATTTGTCTGTGTTTGAAGTATACATACATAGCATAATTATGAATTATTATAACACCGTGCTAATTATGTATAAGTAGATAATCATAATACCTCCATTTAATAAGTAATTATTGCTGGCTTATTTGATTAATAATTTAAAACGGATGAAAATGTGATGAAATATTTAAAATAAAACGTGGGATGTTTCGCACCCAAATCGGCGCGAATCATCTTAGCGCGAACCATCTCAGAGCGAAACAGAATCGGCGCGAAACATCCCGGATTCGAGGTGATCAGGAGAAACCTAAAATAGTCTTATCACTTCTCTGGCATGGCAACTCCTTCTCATATTTACTTCAGAATAAAAATTCAATGAATACTTAAGGATACAAAACTCAAATAAAATGATGCACTGATTGATATATATTATTTGAATGATTTTAAATGTAAATGACATAAGTAATAGTCGCCCGTGTGGGCGCAGTGGTTAGAGCGTTTGCTTTAGAGTCGCGGAGTAAGGAGTTGATCCTTACCTCGCGGGTTCGAATCCCACTGTGGGACGTGGAGACCCGGTCTTTCGGATGATAACGTATAAACCGAGGTCCCGTGTTGCAGTAGGTGTTGGCACGAAAAAGATCCCTCACTTGCCGAGTATAGGTCAAAATTTACAGCTCTCCACCGGCAAGAGGTGGCGTCTCCATATGAGTGAAAAATTCTCCAGAGGGACGTTAAACAGTAAACAAACACACAAAAAAACCCATAAGTAATAGATTCCTAAAATATTTTAAAGTGTTCAAAAATGCAATTTTGTGCCATTTTCAATTAACAATAGTAACCTCCATTCATATGTCGACTCGACAAGACAGCATAGAGCCTGTCAAATCTGTTTCATATTAGATGTTTTACTGACTATAAACGGTAAAGACCAACTAACAACTAAATTGCACGACAAAAGAGATAAATTCAGCTTTTCTATCGACAACGTTGCTTATTTATGAAGTTATATTCCGATATCACCTACCGTTCACGGTAGCTCAGTCGGTAGAGCGCTCGCTCCGTGATAGGGAGGTCGTGAGTTCGAATCTCGGCCGCGACAGACCTAAGTCGATAAAAAAATGGGTAGCAACTGTTCCTTTGCCATGCGCTCGACACTTTGAAGTGAAAGTTGCGGGTCCTTCGGATGAGACCTTAAAAACCGAGGCCCCGTGGCATTGGCACGATAAATAGGAGTAAGGAGGAGTAAGTATCCCCTGTCAAGTGGTCACGTCCGCCGTGAGCCTTAGGCATTCATTAAGTAGACGGGTAATACGTAGTCAGATTTAGCGTAAAACAATGGCCTAACAAATCGGTATATAACATGTCAGTCAAAATACGACCCATTTATGGGTTGTATTTGAAAAGAAGGTCATTATAGCAACCCAATTTATATTCAAGAACATACTTTAAATGAGGAATGCTTATGGATTCCACTGGAAGCCGTTATCATACTTTGCAACTCTTTATTATACAATACCAATAAAAAATATATTTTGTTAACATGAGTGGTGGTTTAACTGTCTGCGAATGTTTACAAAAATCAGAAAAATATAAATCATTTTCACTACGTTAAACTAGTTAAACTAGAGCATGACACTTTCCTTTACATTACATCCTCTTAATTTTGCTACCGAAATATTCTTTTATCAACGACGTTTTTCTTCTAGATGTGGTTTGCTCTAGCAGGCAATCTTAATGAATAACCACACTTTAATTTTCAACCTTTTTTCACAAATAATAAATATCAGATTTTATATTTGAATTGCTAAAAACACTTTTTTCCAAATTGAACATATACAGAGTTCCGTGCGTATTGCTCTGTTCTCGATTAGTATTTTTCAGTGGATTTATGAGATTGATCACTGTATGTTATATCTTCACCTTCTACATGTAGTTTTTGTTTCATTTAAAGTCTATTTTGTTTGGTTGAATATTATGTATTATGTTTTAATTTTTTAATGATAAATATTTTATATAACCCCCCCCCCCCCTTTTTAAATGACATTTTCTTGCTATTTTTGAAGATTCGTCTTCCTTATGTTTTAGTTGGAAAACGAAAGAAGCTGCTTTTCTTGTCTTGGAAACTAGTACATGAAATATATGGAGATACAATTCTACCTTGATTGAATGTTTTCTGCAATAAGATACATGTATTTTCTTTGGCTTATGCAAATTGTCAACAAAAAGTACAAGTGTGAGCGCGTTTTATACTGATAGTCCCTGCTAGGATAAGTATGAAAAGTAACGCTATTACCAGTAGGTAAAAACTGAAAATATTATGGTTGTTTTTATTCAAGAGAACGTGCATACTAAACAAGTCCATGGATAAATATGAATTCTGTTGTATTATTCTTTTTCTAGTTTCAAAATCCAAAAAAATATCATTACCTGAGTTTTCTTGAAATCACACCACTGGTCAACAATTGTATATATATATATATATATATATATATATATATATATATATATATATATATATATATATATATATATATATATATATATATATATATATTATTTATTTTGTTGACCTACTGTTCTTGACAAGATTATCGATAGAAAACAAAAAAAATTGATCAGTAAAGCTAACGTTAGGTCAGGTGAGCTTAATAAAAAAGTTCATTTGAATAATTTTTTTCTCTTAAATTAAAACATCTAATATTCGATTGTATCGTCGTCATCAGATTCCAAAATTAAAATTCTGAAAGAATATATCAATATTTTTTTTTTTATTTCAAGGGAATATTTTTTTCACAGTAAGCTAAAGTTTATTTTCATCGTAGTTGATCGGTAAATCTTTGTAATCCATGTAATCCGTACCTCCCAAAAAATTTCATTAAGAGAAGCTTTACTGGAACCTTACCTGACAGAGTTATGATTCCTCACTGACAATATTTCCGGAATTAAGTGAAGTGAAACAATAAGTAGTCATGTGACTTGTTTTCATTAATTAAATCAAGAAAGAACATGATAACATGAAGAGTGTGAACAATTTAACCCCAACGGTGTTCCAGAAAAAAGACCACGATAAAAACTTGGACATAAAAAGGACGTGTTTAACATTACCTTACTAGTTCCAGGAAAGATATTGGGTTTTTTTTATTTATTTTTTAATATTTATATTCAGAAATTGTTTCATGGGCGGATATTTTGCTCTTTCCAATATCTTATTGGCAGTGATAATTAGAATTTTTATGAGACGAATTTCCATTTGATCGATGTGTCACATAACCTTCCAGAAAAAAATCCAAACTTTTAAGTGCGTAATAAGTTCACATCAGTTTTCCACCAGAAGAGGATTTTCCTGATTTTTGTATGTTTTATGATTTTTGAAAAGTGCAGAAAACTGAAATGAATTTTAATAAAGGTTTGTAATCTTTGTCACCTCTAATTCAAGGGCTGAAAAGTAAAAGTAATTTATTTTTCGTAAAAAGAAAAGCAATTTAGAATTTTGAAATATCTGAACTTATTAAGATAACTCACCATTTAAAGTTACTGTATTATTTGAATTCACATTTACTTTTTCCCATTATTAAAAATAATCACGGTGATTTCCTATTAAATAACGGAAATTACATTACTAATTAAGAAAAAAATATTGCCCTAATAAAAACTGTAAACTGTCACAAAACACACGTAATTACAGTACGTTGTATGCGTCGTTCTTTAATGGTGCATTTATATCGTTCTTGTATGACAGAGTTCTGTTTGAAGATGAAATATTTGATTGATAATCCCTGTCTACAAATATCTTATAACATCATTAACATTTGTAAAATAGAAATACCGATAATTTGGCAGTAATACGAATGAAAATAAATCTATTCACATAATATGACATTTATTTGTGGTCTTCCTTCTTAACAAATGATAACAAACGAGATGTATTTTAAAATGTTAATTTCCAAAATTTGAAAAATGAAATTTAAGCACAATGAACTTAAATACATCTTACAGTAGATAAAAATTTTTATCCCCTAAGATCTTTTTTTCGAATGATTAACGACACCTACTCATGCAAAATACTATAGCAGATGAAAAATATATTCCTTATATGTAAACCGAATTACTCCCCAAACTTTTCTCCATGAGCTTATGAAATTGAAATGCATCAATAATTTCTACAAATCATTTTATAATTTTATCTGATATTATTTGTTTCATCCCTTAGTGAACTTTTTGATCATCATGAAACGTATCATGATTTCTAGTATACTTTATATATATTAATAACTTCTATTTTACATGTTTTATTTAACAGATAGAAATTTCTATATCCCATAACACCATTGTGCAGGTAAACGTCTAAAATGACTTAAAGTCTAGTTTCTTTTTGAAACCAAATATACAACTGTTGACCAGTGGTGTGAACAACAAAGATTTAAAAAACAATAATAATTACCGTATTTACCGTGAGTAGAAATTTAGGATCACTCACTAAATACACCTGATTATTTGTAATCAGCTCATCTGCAGCAAAGTTGCCATCTCAATTTTGAATTTTTATTTACAACAGTAATACTGAACAATATGTCCAAACCGCTGAATCTGCTATATATGGCCTGGAATATGCATGTAATATTTGATAATTTCTACAATCAAGTACATTTGAAATGCTACATCCTAACTTTCTAAATAACCTAAAAACCAAGTATACAATCAAAACAAAACATAGAGGAACCAAGGTATTTATGAAGTTTTCTTACTTCATACATTTTCTTACTAGGAAAATTTCATTGAGTTGTGCTTATGCTAATATATGTTTTGTTACATTGCTAGGTGAACCATGATTAGAAGATGAATTTGTCAATCGCACAAATCAGCTGTCAAAATCTGAGCAATAATTGTCTGTTCCTTGATGAAAATAACAGCAATAGAAATTGAAATATTGGAATGAAATATTCTCATTTGGGATTTTCGTTTTGTCATTTGTCTCATTTAAAATTCATTTGAACACGAAATATTAAAAGCAATTAAAAAACAAACAAAAAATAAAACAAAACAAAAAACCGAGAAAACTATACCATCAATCAAATTATTAAACTTCAAAAAGGTGGCAACGATTTTTTTTTTATTCATTGAAGGAGGATGGGATGTTAAATGGGTTACAGGACTATCAAAATTATTATTGTATTAATATACTACTTAGGTCCGGCTTTTCGAAGCCATATGAAAAATGAGTTAAAAGTCGAATGTTTCATGGCTTTTCCGTCTATGTAAAGTAATAGTACGATATTTTACGCACTTTCAACAATTTAAGATGAATAAGTTCACAATAAATAAATTAATTAATTGATTTATTAAAGGAAAATAAACAAAAACGTCTTGCTGCAATGTTGCAACCATCATATCCCGTATAAAACAATAAAGAAGGAACTTTATTGTTTTATTGAAACTTTATTAATATTCAGGTAACTTTGGTCATCCTGTGCCTCTAGGTCGGTACTCATCCTAATACACAAAAAAACCCCATAGAAACTGTCATTATTTACAAATCATTTTTACCTCTCAGTTATTCTTAGCCTTCTTCTGACTCGAACTTGATACAAAAGTGTATATATATATATATATATATATATATATATATATATATATATATATATATATATATATATATATATATATATATATATATATATATATATATATATATATATATATATATATATATTCATGTATATATTATGGAATCTATAGTCCAACATTTTATTACACCTTTCCTCATACTGGCTTTCTATCTCTTCTTCTTCTATTTAATATCCACATGACAACCAAATAAGAAACACAGGAAAGAAAACAGAGGTCACATGTGATGCTATAAGCTTATTAAGTTATGACCAAGGAGTTTACTGGTATGGTAAGTATTTTATGAAATATGCAGATAACGAACAATGTCCAAGCACAAAGTCCATTAAAACAATACAAATCTGGAGCAGAGCAAACAAAGACCTCTGAAACATCAGAGACGGGATCAGGTGCCATGGAGGAATGAGCATCCCTGCTGACCGGTTACATCCGCCGTGTGTTCCTTGTCATAATCGGTAAATAACGGGAAAATCCGTCGACAATTCAGTGTGTAAATAATGGCCTAACAATTAGTATGAAAAACGTCAGTCAGTATATGACTTAATGATAGAATGACAAAACCATTGTATCGACCATAGAACTTACGAAATGATGACTTTAAACGATACTGTTCATAATCTTGTTTCATCAACTTGTTTGTCAATAACTTACCTCGTTTTAAAATTGTTCATATGTAGAGCATGCTCTTGCGTATCAAATCAACTGAAAGATATACACTCTATATGCAGGTGGTAAGGGTATTTTGCTGCATGAGTAAGGGAAGCTGACGATAGAAAAGTTAAAGTCATCACGTATATCATAAAGCTTGGTTGTTATGCCAAGTTCACAGGGAGAGTTTAATTCGAATTAAACGTAAGTTACTGCGAATTAAATTTGAACCGCGTTCACACAGGGATTTTAATGCCAATTAGTTTAATTCGAATTAATTTACTTGCGCATTAAATTACTTCGCATTATCTCCGTGTGAACGCTTGGCGAAGCTAATTCGAATTAAATTTTCGCGCATGTGTAATGGCAAAATTAAGTCACATGTCACATGTCGGTGGTCACCCATAGATACTCATGCTATTTTTTCGTGAAAACAAAGGAAAATTACGTTAATCACTGAAATGTGTACAGACACTATGACATTATGTCAAATATGGATTTGCTGTCGTGTGAACGCAATTTAATTCGCATTATTTTAATTTGCATTATTTTACTTCGCATTTATTTACTGCGAATTAAACTCCCCGTGTGAACAGGGCATTAGATTACCATTGTATTACAATTAACGTAAAAAAAGGCAAATAGAAATACTACAAAATCACCACGTCTGGAAAGGAACGTCATTCAATAAGATAAATAAAAAGTCCAATTTTAGTGCATTTGCATTAATTATCAAGAAATTTTACCTGATTGATGATATTAACCGAACAAGCTTCACTTAATGTGAATGTTCTTCCTAAGCCGAGGAAGATAAACTGGATATTTATTCTGATATAAAAACACCTTTTTTAAAAGTAACAAACGTTTGGTTGTTTTACAAAATCATTCAAGCGATCATTTAACTACCTGAAAGGTATTGCAACATTTATAGTCAGAGATGGGAGTGTTCTGATTGCACATATAATAGATCACAGTATTGATAACAAAGTGCATAATTACGCATATAATTGCAGTCAAGTGATGACAGATAATGAAGCGTACCTAAATCAAAATTTTTAAGGGCGTCATAATGGTAATAAATTATGCGGCTGTACAGTGCAGATACCTTTCCTTGACGAGAATTATTTTCAGGAAACGTCAGGCTAAATAAGATACGTAGGTAGTACTAGCAGATCTCCAGCAACACTAGATGCTTGAGTTTCTGATTGACAATATCCATGTAGTTTTTCGAGATCAGGTCTTCCAACAATCTGTTGGAATTCACATTGGAACATATTGCGCCCCGTTATTTGCAGACCTACCACAGAGTCTGACAGATCTGTTTCACACTTTGATATTTTAATGTACGAAAATACCTTTCAATGGTAACCTAACAAGAAAACTTTATGATAAACGTGATGACTTCAACATTTCGATTGTCAGCATCTCTTCTTATGTAGCAATATTCCCTTATCACCTACATTTATATGGAATTCATGTCTCCCAGTTGATTCGATTCACAAGAGCATGCTCTACTTACGATCAACTTTTAAAACAAGGCAAGCCATTAACCAACAAGTTGATGAAACAAGGATATGAACAGTCCGTTTGAAGTCATCATTTCCAAAGTTCTTTGGTTGATACAATGACCTTGTCAACAAATACAATCTATCATTAGGTCAAATGCTGACTTGCGTTTTTCATACCATATGTGAGCTTTTATTTATACACTGAAATTTCTACAGATTTTTCCGTTTACCCGATCATGACAAGGAGCACACGGGTGTGACCGGTCAACAGGAGATGCTCACTCCTCCATCGCACCTGATCCCGCCTCTGATGATTTTGGAGGTCTCTGCTCTCAATTTTTATTGTTTAAATAGTCTATGAACTGGAATACTGTTCGTTATCTCCATATTTCATCCTTAGCATTGTGAGAATTAAATACACTAGCATTTTTAGTATTCTTTTGCATTGCAAGAATTTAAATCCTGCATACACTGTAATGTAAACTTTTTACCAGTAATCCTAATTTTTAGATTTTCCTATATAAACTTCACCACAATGTGAGCCTCTAGTTTGTTCACACCAAGAGAACGGTTAATTTTAATTTGTGCGTGATAAAATAATACTGTATAGGATGTTAATTTTCTTAATTAAATTCAATTTTAGGTAGATCAACAGCTTTGTATTGACATATGTGATCCTATATACGTTATACAGAAAAACGGAAAAAATGTTGTAGAAAGGATAAGTCTACCACCAACTGGCTAGTTATAGATCCTATAGATCTTTTCAAATTCCGAATACATCCATTTTGTAACACGAGACCATATTTCCAGTTGGAAAGTGGGGCTAGAATCTCATATCATTAAAAAAGTATGATACTGGAATGATCTTTATCGCCGATTGGCCTCTTGTATCATTTTGCTATTTTCAAAATAGGCAAGACTTTTGAGAAAAGGAGATATTACTTGTGTGTTCCAAGAAAAAGAATAACCATTGACATGATAGCCCCCAACAAATGGATCAAATTTACATTTTACCTGTGAAAGCGATCAAAGAAAAAACAACAACAAAATGTTAACATAATGGAAAGACGAATAAAACAACTTTTTCAATCGAATATATTCGTCCAAACATTTACCTTCATCAAGATGAAAATGAATAAAACAATGAAAAGAGGTTTGGTGTGCAACAATCTGTCTCAATTTGAAAGGAAGTGAGATATTTTTAATTCTTGCTGATTACAGCTAAAAGACATAAAAATTAGAAGTCTTTTGTTATTTATGTTTAAACATCTTGTTCTTTTTCTTTGAACACTTTACTAGTAAATGTAAATCTCGTTATTTGTTCGTATAAATGTAAATTCATTTTACTTTACTGCATTAAAATAAATAGGTCCTTAAAGCCATGTATATTATATGAAGAAAATATCTTATAGCTGTATCATAAATCATAAGCTGTATCATTTGTAAATTAGTGAAGGTACACATGAATTGTTTGCGTCCATGTTTCCTTGTGTCATAAGATATTACATTTGGAATTTATTTTATAAAGAAATTGCACGATTTTCATGTGCACACCTCTCACATGATTATGATATTGATTGAACAATTATTGCAGAAATAACTTTTAACTGTTATTAAATGATTGAGCTATTTTTAAAACATTTCAATGGAATTACATCCCATATTTATCCCCCCCCCCCTGCTTATAATGTAAACGGCAAAGAGGAAGAACTCTCTTAATGACAGATGTTACAAACTCTTATAAAAAATCTTGAGAATAACAAATCAAGAAGTCTTGTTTAATTATGTAAGTAAATGAATAAGTTTATCCACATAGATTAGAAATTTTTTTTATTCAAAATCAAAGTTTTACAATAAATGGGATTTAAAGAGACAAGAAGTTGTATATTTTTAAGGATGGTTGCAAGAAAGTAAAATTTTGAAAATTATAGGAAGCTAACAATTTTTAAAACATATTTTAGAAATTCAATATTCCCATCATTGGCATCCAAAAATATATACCAATCCAGGCATCCATTAATTTGTTTGTATCATCTGTCCTTAAGTCAGCTTGATTCAAGATGAGGTCTCTCTCCATGTGATGCACCGTAGAACAACGTAACACCGCTCGTTGACTATTTCACTGGTTAACTGGTTCATGTTACGCTCTCTAATGAAGTTAGATCATTGAATTTTATTATGTTATTATATTATATGCAAAGAATTACCTTTAATGAAGTTACTGAAAAATTATTATTTAAAAAAAAAATGAAAAAATCAGTACAACTGGATAATGCATGCAAATGAACTTAAAAAAACGCGAGTGTGTGAACTATTTTATGATGATCGATAACACTGCCACACTCCCTCAGACCAGATTTAATATTGACCTGTGTCACATGCTTCTTAGCGTCCCCATTTATCTCTCGATATCTGCATGAATGAAACAGGCAATGGCTTCCTTGTGTTTACACTTTATAGATAAAAATAGAAGTGATTCACATTACTATGAGTTTTCACGTGCAGGTATTAAATATTAAATAGTTCTGTATAAAATGTCCCCAGCATTAACATAGAAACTACAGAGACCTTAGCTGCACCAAAGACAGACAGGCAGACAATAGTAAGTATGGATATTATCAATCTGTTAACATCATTTGACCATCACACCTTTAGTTTATAACTTTTACCTAACAAAATGTGACATTTCTGAACTTCAGACATTGCTTAGGGATTTGTATAATAAAATGACTTTTATTCATTCAGGTAAAAATGTGTAATGGGTTACACTTCTTCCCTATTTGTGTTGTACTTGTTTCCTTGACAACATTTTGTGTGACCTACATTCTGTCAGTCGTTAGAAACGATGTGAACCCAGTTCTACCATATATCAGGTAATGTCACAGACAGGATTAAAGTGTTGGGGAAATGACTTACATTAACTGAAAGGATTCATGTGATGTTCCTTACTAAATTTTTGCCGATAAGAAATTAAGATGTCTTCACATTACTTTATTATCCTATTAGTTGTAGATACCGGTATTACAAAAATCAGTATTCTTTTTCATAGTGACACAGGAACGACGCCATATGAAAGTTGCTTATTCAGTTTTTTCCTGAATATCTCTGCCATAGCTGGTACGCCAACATGATAATTCTTTCTCTGGCTTTATATGTTAAAAATATTCATGAATTTTCATACATTTCACACCCTTGCATAATTACCCCAATAGTCTCTGTTTTAAAAACTTTTTAATTCCAAGAAAAATTATAGTTACTTTATCAAAGTCAAAAATTGATATCAAACATTAAAATTACTTCATTTGTTTCCTACTATCAAATATTGTAACAACTGAAATACTGTTTCAGCGTTTTGCACGATGTACATCAGATATCGTTGGATCCGTATGGTGTCAAACGAAGAGAGATCGCTCCGGTGTTATAATATTCTAAGTTTGATGTTTGGATGGTTCTCATCTCTGGGTCTCGGACTTGTGGCAAATTTTCAGGTTACATCTTAATTACTCTGAACGCAATAATTGCACATAGTTTTCTTCTATCTGTTTTTTTTCTCTAAAAATTTGATCATACATATCAATCTTTTTTTCACAATGCTTGCATTTTTTGGACGCAAAAATGAATTATGGGTAATGTATCTCTATGCCATTTTAAAGGAAACGAACTTAGAGGGTGTTCACATGACTGGGGCAGCGATGACAATTGGTTTTGGTGTCTTGTACATGTATCTACACACTGTCCTATCGTACAAAATGTCCGACACCTTGACCCTGAGTAGAGTTCGGCTGACAATGTCCATATCGTGTACAATCACAGCGGCTTCATGTATCCTTTGAAATGGCTAACGATTCTTTTTATACACGATTATCAACATGATTTTGTTGATAAATGCATTTTATTATTGCATTTCCACTTGGGGGAAGGGGTGTTCAAATTAATATATCGTCAGGAAATCATTTCAGGGAGAAGATACCTTATTTTATCACCTGTTTACTCCTTTATATAGTGGATTTCAGTCATATGATATTGTTTTTATATAAACATTTGTGACTTTGCAATAGTTTTTATGTGGAAGTTATGAAGAGAAATTAAGTGCATTCATATACATATGTACATTGTATAAATTAAAACTGTGTAAACATGCTATAGCCATATATACTGTAACAAGTGATAAAAAGACTCTGCAATGGTTTTGAGTTGGATATGATTTTTATCAAACTCATGTGTTTTATCTCCTTTCCAAGGTTCGGGGATAGAAAACGCACAACTCTTACGCAACCAAAAACCATGGCAGATCTCTTATCACCTAAAACTTGATAATGCAATATAGAATAAACTGCAGATAAGGCTGATTGTTTTTTTTTTTTTTTTTTTTTTTTTTTTTTTTTTTGCAATATCAAACATGTCCAGAAATTTCAAAAAGTCAATATTAATCTAATTTCTGTAGAAATGAACACAAAATGTTTTTTAGAGAAATAATTGATTTATGCATTGAATGTCCGTCGAATAACAGCACATGGCCGTGCCGACAAATTTAATACTTGCATTACATTTACTATAATATTTCTCTCCATAAATGTTAATTTCCTGCATTTTTAAATGGCAAATTAAATATAAACATACAGTGATTTTATTTTTACAACAATTCAACAGGGTAATTGATTTAAATAAAATTGAGCAAAAAGAATGTACATTTTGGTGTTTCTAGTATGAAGGCACTGTATGTAGTTCCTAATGTTTATTCTACAGTGCCGTGATAAGGTTTTGTGTGTTTTATATGGGGTTGAACGTTGTAAATTTCCAATGAATTTCATATAGAAAATTACACTGAAGGTAAATACTGTATCAAACAGGGAAGAAATCGCTAAATAAATTCACATCTAACAAAGAAATACATGTAAATATTTGAATGATTTTACAGTATTTCAACTTCTTTAACAAAATTAAAAGTTTTAATTGCCACTCTGGTTGCCAAAGCTCAGCGTTCATCTGCTACTGATCCTTTACATTGGAAGTCATCTGACAAGGTAAGAAATTGTTTAAATTTCCGCATAGATACCTATGTTCAATATTATCACATTATTCTTTCTTTCAGAAAAAAACCCTACCAAGAAATTGTTAAGATTTCTTTTTACGTTTAGAAAATATTTTTCTTCAAAGAAAAATTATTGAAAGTACATTGATACAAATGGCACCACAGAGTCTGCCAAATCTGTCATATTTAGATATTTTACTGACTATAGACGACAAAGGCTGATTAACAATTAAATTGTTTGACAAACGAGATGACTTTGGTTTTTCCATCATCAACTTTCCTTATTTATGTAGTAATATTCCACTGTAACCTGCTTATGGTGTTTATGTCTCCCAATTTATTCGCTACTCAAGAGCTTGTTCTGAGTACGATCAATTTTTAAAGCGAAGCAGGCTACTCACTGATAAGTTAATGTTACAGGGATTTCAACAGCTTCGTTTAACGTCAGCATTTCGTACATTTTTTGGTCGTTATAATGATCTTGTTAGCAAATATAAACTATCATTTCGTCGTATTTTGGCCGACTTGTTTCATACCAATTGTTAGGCCTTTGTTTATGTACTGAATTGACTACGGATAGTTCCGTCTATCTGATCAAAACATGGGGCTCACGACAGGTGTGACCGGTCAATAGGGGATGCTTACTTCTCCTAAACACCTGACCCCACCTCTGGAATTTCCAGGGGTGCATGTTTTATGTCCTATTTACATATTTGTATAGTAGATCGAGTTTTTGAGATCGATTACTGTTCGTTATCTTTACCTTTTACATTAAAAATAAATTTGAAATTTAAAGTTCATTCATTCAATTATAATTAATATTTTTAGTGAAATGTAAAGATAATAAACATAATTTATTCCCAAAAGTTCAATTAAATAATGCAAATCTTTGAGTAGGGCAATTATGGACCATTTAAGGATCTCTGACAACATCAAAGAAGAATGAGTTAAAAATTATACTTTATCAAATACATCAGTGAACCGCAAACAAATACACCAAATTGGATTAAAATTGATTACATTTTTATGTTATTGTTTGCCAGTGCTCTCTCATCCGGGGTGGTCTAAAATGATGTAATTTTGTACCGATTTAGTATAGGCTTTAAATGGATGAAGAAAAAAACATTATGTTAATTACATGTATCAAGTATATATTTATACTCTACGCTCGGACAATATCCTAAAACGAGACAAGCTTTTGACATACAAGTTGATGACACAAGAATATCAACAGTCTCCTTAAAAGTCATCATTTCGCAAATTCTATGGTCGATATAACGGCCTTATTCATACATTGAATTACGTATTTTTTCGTTTTCATGATTATGACGGTAGGTGTGACCGGTAAGCAGGGGATACTTACTCCTTCTTGTCACCTGATCCCACCCATGATGTTTTTAAGGTCCCTGTTTGCTCTGCTTCTGATTTTGTATTTTTTCTTTGGCCTTCTGCGCCTGATTACTGTTCGTTATCTCCATATTTGGTTATTTTTAGGGATATCCAGCACACGTGACAGCGGCTATCAGTGAGTGGTTGACTTGTATTGTGTTCCTTCTATTTTTTGCCACGTTTGTTCAGGATTTCAAACGAACCTCAGCTTCTGTGACATTTCACATAAATTTAATCGAAGAGTCAGAATGTATCAAGGTCTGAATAAAAATATTTTTTCTAGGAAAACCAAAATCTGATTATAGAGCTTTTTATTTTTATATTTTGTACATCATTATGTTATTTTGATTTGAATCTGTTTACCATAATACATACATATTTGCATAGTTTTGATGTATTTCTTTTGTTACTTTTTTATTGATCCGAAAATAAAAATATATGTTTGAAATGTGTTAATTTTCATCTGTGTAAGTTAATTACTGGATTCAAAGGCTCTTTGTAGCATCAAAATGTATCACATTTCAATTCTTTTTACAAGCATTCCAAACGATAAATTTAAGAATAGTCTCCTTGGTGTCAAAGACAACTGAATCTTCAATAAAAATGGAACGCGTAAATTTGCATACTTTGTCACTGGTCATCTACAAACTTTTCCTTCTTATTAACATTCTGATTTTACATACAAGTACTCCAAGGTTGATATTAAAAAAGGTGCTCGAGTTTCTCATTGATAAAATCTATGTAAGACCGCGGAATAGTAACTGGCAAAATTGGAAATATCCAGCTTACGTCATTTCCATCTGTTACAGTCAAAACATTTAATGATAGACAATGAAATGGGCGGGTACAATTCGACACGGACGTCGGAAAAACATTGGATTGAAATTCTAGTTTGAAATTCATTTTCAATCCACCTCAGGTACGCTAGAACGCACGGTGTTACTTATTGACCCAGAGGACAAATAATTTGAAATATGTATAAATCAGAATGTTCTATCCCATGTTTTTAAAGAAATATAAAGGGACAAATATTTGATTTCTGTTTGGTATGTGTACATGTATGTGTGTGCTGGGGTGGGGTGGGGGGATGGAGGGGGGCTGAACGATCTTAGAAATGAATAAGAAAGTTTTCTTTTAGTTTGGACAACCCCTCCCTGTTTTTGTTTGTCAAACATTTTTCAGAGAAGAAAAAACTAAAAAATAAAAGCTCTTGTCATCCTAGAAATTAATATATTCTTCATGTGAAGGCATGATCTGACTCGACAGTTTTTGACAGCCCCCCCCCCTTCTAGAATCAAATGGCCGTACCCTGAAAAAATAATCTCTGTCTTCTATGACTTTGACGTGTCCTTGAAATTATAGGCTAAAAAACTCATATAAATATGAATTTCAAACAACATTTATTTGGAAATTGAATTTATTTGTCTTTTGGATCATACATTCACACTTAAGTTTTGAAAGCAGCTCAGATGGATTAAATTTCAATTTTTTTTTTCAGTGAAGAATAATAAATAATGTCTTTTGTCATCCTACAAATAATAAATATATTCTTTTATGTGAGGCATAACCATAAATAATCTAATTCTACACAATTTGTCACCCCCCCCCTTCTAGAATCAAATGGGCATCCACTAAAATAATAAAGCCACTATATATAACTTTTGTGTGTCCTCAAAATATTGGATAGAAAATTGTTATACATTAATTTCAAAATATACGTATTTGGGAACTGAAATTATTTGTCGTTTCGATCATACATTATAACTTTGAGAAAAATAGCTCAGGTGGATTGAAAATGAATTTCGAATTGCAATTTCAATCCAATGTTTTCGCAGACGTCCGTGTCAAATTGTACCCGCCCATTTCATTGTATATCATCAAGTGTTTGACTGCGACAGATGTAAATGACGTAAGCTGCATATTTCCAATTTTGCCAGCTAATGTTCCGCGGTCTTAATTTTTTGGAGAAAGGTTCTTCCAAAAATATATTGGAATTCCCATGGGTTCTTCCTGTGCCCCGTTATTTGCAGACCTGTTTTGTATTCTTATGAAGCAGCGTCTACATGAGTATTTAACACTGGCCTTCAACTCAACAATTAGATACATCGGCGACATTCTATCAATCAACAATATTCATTCCTACATTAATTCAATATATCCCAATTAACTCGAAATAAAGGAACCACTGAGTCTAAAAATTCTTTTTCAAATATATATATTTTTCTAGGAAAGAAAGTGATGGCAAACAATCAACAAAATTTTGTTATTAAAGCGATAACTTCAACTTTTTTATCGTCAACTTCCCTTATTCATTTCGCAATATACCATTTTCACTGTGGAGTTTGTGTCTCCCAGATGATTCGATACGCAAGAGCTTTTCTACGTACCATCTACCTCTAAAATAAGACAGGCTACTGACAGAGAAGGTGATAATACAAGAATATCAGCAATCTCGTTTAACGTCAACATTTCGCAATTTTTATGGTTGATACAATAACCTTGTTTACAAATACAAATTATTGTTAGGTCGAATATTGATTGACATCCTTTATAGAATTGCAAGATTATTATTTTCACTCAAAATTGTCTACGTATTATTCCCTTTACTCGATTACGCACGGAGGATGTGACTGGTCGACTGGGGATATTAATTCCTCCATGGCACCTGATCCTACCTCTATATTAAGAAGTCCGTGTTTGCTCTGTTCACAATTTGAATTGTTTAATTGGATTTTGAGTATGATTACCATTAATGACTGGAACAAACAAGTAAACTATCTTTTCTTACTATAAAATTATAAAGTTCTTCTGGGTTGACTAAATGCTATTCCGTTCCAAATCGGGAAGAAACTTCCAGGATTGATTAAGGACAGGAAGGCAGGAATCGAATTAATTTTTTTGCGCTTGGATACATTGGAATAGAGTCCTGTAAAATTACGCGTCTCTCAAACGCAAAGCTGCCGTACAGACAATGTAATGTCAAACCGAGCCAATTTCCTCTTGAAGTTCTGCTGCATGACTGTGGCCGATCACTTTGAAAAAAGAATCCAAATAAAGGAGATTGGTGAACATGACGAGCAATAAGCCTATAGTGTGACAAACATGAAGATGAAAAATTAAATTTCAATTATATCAAAATTTTCCTTGATATTTCGTCTAACATGAAAATATACTTTATGTAAAATCTCTACAGTTTGCAAAAATCCCTCAAAGATTGAAATTATTTGCCTGTGAAATATTAGACACACACTAAAGAGGGCAAAAAGAGTCATTTTCTCATACTATAACACTATTTTTCGATATGAGTGGGTCTTCGCTCCACCTTTTTGAAAGTTAATCCTCAAAGTTTGCATAAAAATAAAATATTTTGGTTACCAAAAATATGGAGCAAGGACCCACTATACCTTAAAAATATACTTTTCGCATTATTATTAAAGATACCTGACATACAGTTATCAATTAGGATATTTGTTATCTTGAATTGCACAATTATATTTCAGTAAAATTGCCAAAACACACTGGAGTCATGGAAACTTGTTATAACTTAAACTTTCATTTCATCGTTTATAATTTGTTTATTAGTATCATGTATGTTTTTCTTAACTGATTTGGTTTTGTCATTGAGACAGGATAGGTTATCTAGAAAAAAAAGAAATATGAAATATGTGGAGATAACAAACAGTATTCGAGCTATAATATTTTTATATTGAGAGTACATGATGATAAGACGTGTACTTCAGAACGATTTAGTAAGCAGTATTCATTACAAATTGTATTCAAGCCAAGAACGAGGTCGCTTTTGATTAGCATTCGGCAGGAATCTGGGTGCACTTGAAAAGTATTCTTTTGATGTATCGGGTTCCTGTGATATGGCAACGTGAAATATTTCTCCTATATTGTATTTTAATTTGCCAGAATAGAATTGGTTAGATGAGTCATTTGGTACAAAATATCACATTTTTAAACACTTTTTTTTTCTAAAAAAAAAAATTGCTATGTTTGGATCATTTCTCTGTGAATTTGAAATATTATTTCTGTGTATTTTCATTCAAAGCAACCAACAAACATTTGTAAAAAAAAAAAAAAAAAAAAAAAAAAAAAAATGGAGAGAAGACCGAGAGACGATGCTAAATAAAATTTTTCGGAAAAAAAATCCATTGTTTAATTGTGGTGCTTCATTGTCATTTTAAAAATCATTTAGTTTGTGTAGAGATGAGAGCTCAGTAGTATGCGTTACCCGTCCAGTGCAATGAAAGAGAATTTTTTTGTCAGTTTAATTTCACAGTATTTTTACAAAAAAAATTCTTAATCAGGCTTCACAACTCAGGAATGCAAAAACCGGCTTAAATATATGACGTCAACTTTAGGGCTCGTTTTCTAAACGTAAGAATGTACATAATGGTGTTTTTCGCTAGACTGTCATCATATATTACATGTTTATAATCTCATGAGACTGTACTTTTGAACTTCGTGATATATATGTACAGTTACCAAACAAACTGAACTTTAAATACTATGAAAATACATCGGGATCGGTATGTTGTAGACTGCAGTAAAGACAGACCGAAATCTCTTTCTAGTTACGAATCCGAGGTATTGTTGAATTAAACATATATGAATAGTGTACATAAATTATTTTTCTATGAATATATTTCAATCTCATTATTAATTTTAACTATAAAGGATAAAGAATCATATTTCTATTTGATTGTCACACTTCATGATAAATGCTTTTCTATCACAGTCATTATCCGTGAATATTTTCTTTGCAGGCAATGCACGAACTAACTAGTATGCAAATAAATAACTGACCACTCTTAGGTTGTTTATATGTTTAATGATACTATATGACACATGTGTTTCCTGGAACACTAGTTTTAAATAAGGAGCTATACATGAAAAAACTGTGAACCTGTTTTCTTGATTCTTAAAATCTTTTTATTGTTTAAGTTTTACTTATTGGGCAGTGGGGGGGGGGGGGGGGGGTTAAAGCATACAATTTGGAAAGCAACACATGTTAATGAAGAGAAACACATCAGATTTAAGAAAAAATCGAATTGTCAAGTCTAATTTTCCTGTACAATGTTAATATGGCATTGCTGTCCTATTCACCTGGCTAAAATGAGAGAATTCTGGACTATTGTTGCAACAGACAACACTATTCTAAATGTAAACCAGTAACATAGTTCAAGCATCACATTAACATTAATGCTAAAACTTGAAATTTTTAGTGTTTTTTCGTATTTCCAGAACTTCCTCTATTGCTCTTCTTTTATACGATCTATAATTTATGGGAATCACACGCATTATATCTGTTTTCATACGACTATCCATTAATTTCGATAAAGGGTTTTTCGTTGCACGCCTGGATTAAGTTGCCTAAGCTTTAATGTCCCTCAGCGTCGGCGACCGCCTAATTGAAGCAGCTGTTGTGCAAATGGCCTAATGTCGAATCCAAGGCGACTCCCTTGCAAAAGCAATGTGCATGGCACTGGCGAATTACTGTAAAGTAATGCTTAAGATTCGTAAAACGTACATTTGATCACCGACTTTCGCATTATGTTAGCAATTAATAACAGATATAGGATCATACACATACACATACACACACACACACACACACACACAGAGAGAGAGAGAGAGAGAGAGAGAGAGAGATTACCCTTGAATGTTAGGTCGTAACATTAATCTAGGTTGGAAGGATGGAATGATGCCATTATTCTTTACGACAGAGCAGAGAATCTTTGAGTACGTGATCTGTTTGATTTGAGCAAGTTGGGCTGTAAATGAATTATGTTTTAAAAGTTGACTCATGACACTGTATGTCACTCATAATACTTCTATAGTTATACAAAAATGATTTATTACATTAAAAAGCTTTAGTTTACCAGATGTAAAAGCAGCCACTGGGTTTTCGGGGGAAGTGCGCTCGTACCAGAAACGGTCGCCATGTTTGTAGAAGCTAAACTGAAGAGCGATGAGACATTGGAACGTGGGCCCTAGAATACTTCCTGGTCGAGGAATCTCAGACATACCACCAGCAAAGAGGTCTATATCATCAGGGTGTCTAGGAACGAATGTAAGGTAAAAAAAACTATTAATTTAAAATACATGCGAGTCCTCTTAGTGCAAGAAAGATAACTGTTAACTTATCAACAAATCTTTTTGTAGACAACCAAAAACTGATTTTGCATGACTTTAAAGTACTTTGGTGTGTAAAAGGTATAGGCAACGAACAGTGATCGATCTCAAAAAATCCATAAACAATACAAATATGTAAAGAGGGCATAAAATACGGACCCGTGGAAATTCCAGAGATGGAATCAGGTGCCTAGGAGGTGAAAGCATTCTTATTATTCAGGGCTGTAAAACCATCAATCAAATAACCTATGTTTCGTAGTTAGTGGCATACTGTCCAACTGGGAAAAAGTAATTGTTTTGAGGGCTGTTTTGTGCTAAGATCCATAATGATACCATGATAACTTTTTTTTTCTAAATGGCCTAACAATTTATATGAATAACGTCTTTATATAAAAGACGTTAGTCAACATTTGACCTAACGAGATATTGTACATGCATTTGCAACAAAGCTCTTGTGTATCATCAACTGGGAGGCATAAACTACATATGCAGGTGATAATGGTATATTGCTAAATAAATAAGGGAAGTTCACGATAGATGGAAAAGTTGAAGTCATCACGTTTAAAATAAAACAGCTGCGAACTCTTACTCCCGATTTTATTCTTAATGGCATTCTTATCATATTTCTTGTATTTAAAAATTAATGAAATGTTCATAGATTCAAGAAGACATTATTACTAAGTGATGATACCAATTAGATTAAATTTGACCGTTTTATTTTAGGAGCAAGGTCAAGTCAAGGTCACTATCTTTTTCATTGACGGTAAGAATAAAAAATTACTGTTGCCAATCATGCGATGCCTACTT
This sequence comes from Saccostrea echinata, assembly GCF_033153115.1. Classification (NCBI taxonomy): domain Eukaryota; kingdom Metazoa; phylum Mollusca; class Bivalvia; order Ostreida; family Ostreidae; genus Saccostrea; species Saccostrea echinata. Next base: position 15,638,520 of record NW_026889763.1, read on the forward strand.
TTATTTCAAAAGATTAAATGTTTTTCTTTTTGCACAGAAAGATATTACCATATAGGGTCTATCAGATGACACTACCAAATTGACATAAATAATTTAACTAAAATAGATATTGGCTAATCCTAATTTCCTCTATTTTTCTAATATTTTTAGGATAAATTTGTTATTTTTATATGCTTCGCATATCTAAATTTTTCGTATTTTCACATATGGTAAAGTAATATCAAGATACAAATTGATACAAAAACAAAAAGTTTTGACCGTTTACTACGAGAGAAAAAACACTTTTTACGGATTTTTTTTCTGCTCAAATCTGCACTTAGATTGGAAGCTTTTAAAAGTTAGCGAAATTGTAGTTTGTTTGGGAAATCATATTTATTTGATATATTTTAAAACTTCAGTCCATTATTATCAATTTTACTTACATTTGAAATTTTTACTTTCATTTGAAATTTTCTTTACGTCTTTCATTGTTTAAAAATGTTAATTCATTGCTATAAAGTAATTTTGAGAAGCAGAAAAGGATATATTTTCATACGCTGCCGTTCCGCCTAAAATGTAGTCCCTGCTAGATTTCAAACTCAGTTTACCATTTTTATATAAAGTTGTACAATTATGTTGAGGAAAGAAAAATATGATTTTTTAAATCCCTTACATCTAAATATATAAGACATATAAGCAAATATACTTTGAATATTTCTTCTAGTCAGAAACCAGACAAGAATCCCGCCTTAGTTACAATTCTTTCTAATACAGGGGTGTAAAATTCATGAAAACCATGCTATGAAAAATTCATCGGATTTTCCAAAACTCATGTATGTTGATAAATGACCTCCTAATCTTTTAGTTTCATAATATAAATATAACTATGTCTCATTAATTAAGTAAATGCCTGTAGTTCTATATTTTTTGAAACTGATGATTAAATGAACGCATTTTCCCTGTACTTTGATCTGTAAACTTAGCCCCCCACCTGATCAGAAAGTATAATAAATTTAAAAAAAAATAATTGGAATACGATGACTTTTGAAAATTGACCTGGAGCAAAACAATACTATCGTTCGTAGTGTGTTTAGTAGTTAGTTTACCATCAGTGTCTATCAAAATATGAAGCAGATGTGTCAAACTGTAGTGTCTCTTTTATTTCGAGTTTATTTCGAGTTCAGTTTTTATCATATTATTATTCAGATTCACCTAATATAGATTGTCAGATGTACATTCACGCGTGTAGCATACCATAAATTGGGTAAAATGTGTTTTGTATATGTTTGTATCATGTCATGTATAATATGCGTCTTTGCATGTTATGTGTTCACCTTGAATCATACAGTAAACATTTCTAATGCATTAATGCATCACCTCTTAGATGATACTACACAACAAAATAAACCTCCACTAAACCCTACAAACTTACAGATAGGTTCTCTGAAGTGCAGCTGCTGCTTGTGGAGTATGATCGACCAGTCCCCCTGGGGCAGTAGCAAAGAAACGCGCTTTTTGAAGTCCACAGAATTCCCTGTAAGAGTTATAGGGAGGTATGCCATGATCACGGCCTCTCTGTACGTTCAAGGCTCCCAAATCCATAGACAATGTTTCTGATGGGGACGTTCCTGGCATTGGTGGAAATTCAAACAATCTATTTCTAATACCGTCTACCAAGAATCTGTCAGACCTAGATTTGGGTTCTCGTGACATCCAATGAGCCATGAATTCATAGCCCTTTTCATACATCAAATCAGGACGCTCGAAGTGTTCGCTCACCGGAAAAGTAAAACGATCTCCGTTCCCTAAATCATGACCTACAGTATTTCTGACTAAACTATGACCCATACGATAGGCTGCAACACCGAATGCATTTATTGTTCTTGGGTCAACCTTAGGGTTGTAAGATTCAGCATGTCCTACTAGTTTTGATTTGAGATTGAAAGAATTCATATGTAAATTATCAAGAATGGCAGGCAAAAACTCATTGTATGTTATATGTTGAAGCTCTGCTATTACAATTCTTTTGGCTTCCTGAAAAAGAGTCTCGTCATTCGTGATGCCAGTAGCTTCTCTTAATGCGTCAGCGATGATATTATGACGTCTTAACCACGTGATGTGTTGAACAGTTAGCGTTGGTGTCTCACTTTGCCTGTGATCTCCTATCAACAGACAAAATTGTCACATATATATTCACGCATAGAATACCATCAAAGTACAAAGTAATCAGGGAGCTATAAAATTACCTGCTTTGAAGCATGGGCGCATTGCTCGGGGTGCCAAAGCGGGACATCCCTTAGGATTGGGAAGGAGCAGATTCTGATCGTCTACAGCAAGTCGTCCTAATTCTAGAAACAAAGTTAGATGGTAGTAAACGATGACTGCTAAATTTACTTTATATATATATATATATATATATATATATATATATATATATATATATATATATATATATATATATATATATATATATATATATATATATATATATATATATATATATATATTCGGAATAAAATCGATGATAGAAATATTATTAAAACATCTAATGACCTCTTGATACTCCCCCTCTTAGCTCAAGCTCTAAGCTGACTTCAGAGCCATAAATCATTGAGCCGTCCACAAAAGCTGTTCTCTGGTTGATTTGCTCGCGAACACCTACAAATGGCATATTCCTATAGTATCTTCTCATTAATAACTAATTTGTAAGTTATCAAATATATAATAAACACTGTAGAGACCTCCATGAAATAATAAATTAAAGAGGTGAAGAGCTAGTGATTTAAACATTGTGAAAATCCAGTTCTCGTTTTCCCCCTCAGTTTTAGCGTCAGATTGAGAGAAGTAAGGCTACGTATTACATCTATAAAACGTGATATCTATGAATGTTTTTTGAATTAGCTGTTTGAATATTGAATTAGTTTGAAAGAATATCATCTGACCGTTCATGCATCCCATTGTCGGAGCACCAGCATGGCGGACGAAGTTCATGCAGGTTTTGTCTGGTGGAAAAAAGGGATCAGGTGGCGTTTGTACTACCTCTATGCTAAAACAAGCTTCTGGGTTTTGTTGCATTCTATAAAAAGACGGAAATATTTACATGAACAGTGGGGTCAATCAAGAGTGTACTCCTCTCTTCACCCACACCACTATTCTTTCTGCTTTAGATAGACTTGGCTTAGAGGTAATGCAATTAGTTATCATCAGAACGATGTTTTGGTAACAATGCAAACAAAACCACAGATATTTCAATTTCTAAAATAGAATCATTAATTGATAATTTCTGAGTATAAAGGTTAGCAATTTTACATTGATAAGTGTTAGAAAGAGAGGGAAAGTTGTTGATTGTTGCGGTTAGCTAAATTTCGCAAGTTATGTGTAGCCATATTATGAATTTCTTTTGTTTACTACTTTTTTAACTTGAGATCCATAACATATATACATCAACTTGGTCTTCTGGGTCATTATATAGACCAATTTTAACCTTCATTTTCTTGAACACACGACATTTTGTGGCCTTTTTTCCAGGAAAGATTTGCTTTCAATATCTTTATAATACAATAAAAGCAACATTTGTGAACAGATATCCAGGGCCCAAGCTTAATTTATCCTTATCAGCTTATATGGCATAGGTGTATATAAATAGACAATATGTAGCACTGTATTTATTGAGAAGAATTTTTGGATAGGGATAATATATATATATATATATATATATATATATATATATATATATATATATATATATATATATATATATATATATATATATATATATATATATATATATATATATATATATATATAAAGCACTAAAAACCAACAACACTGTATATCCTAAGTGTCGGATCTACTAAGTAGATACAAGGTCACGGATGGAAATTTATATAAAGCACTAAAAATGACCAACGACACGAACAATAATAATTGTCAAATTTTCGGGACGACCTGTCCCTTCCTCAGGACAAAGAAAAAAGTTAAGAAGTCATAAAAACAAAGGAAATAGAGAAGCAAAAACAACTAGCACTACTATTAAACTACCAAACACTAAATATTTACAATGTTACATGTTTAATTTGGAGTTTATAAACAGTTGTGAACAAAGAAATCCGGAGCGCTATGAATTGCGTCCGGTCTATCGGGTGTACTCTGGTGAAGTGTGATTTACATAATTGAACGAATTAATTATCGCTAAATAATTACGACCAACAGTAAATCGTACATTGTCTTATTCTCTCAAAATAGCGTAACTATACATGATAAAAAGAAATTAAAGAAAGATAATGTGGAGGGACAATTTTGAAATATGAATTTGGATATATTATAAATTTGAAAATCGGAAAAAAGAAATAAACAAAAATGTAAGCTGTAAATATTTGGGTAGGTTGTTCCAGGATTGCGAATACGAATTAACGGTAAAGTTTACACTATATAGAGAGAATGAACTTGTTTGTTACAATTCGGGATTGGGTCTAGTTCACGTTCATCCTGGTGAAGTCATTAAGTTTGTTAATACCATTAGGGCGGAATAACTTCAGCCTGTGCATCCAGAACTTTTCCTTGCCTTTTCTCTGCGCGTCAGTCCATCTTGGATTATGGTCAATAACCACTACTGTCATGTCCTCCCATTTATGACCTTCAAGGTTGAATGTTCCCCAACGGGTTCATTGAGTTTTTTGGTCCTAATGGTAGAACGGTGATTATTGACTCTCTTGCGGAGATCTCCTGTTTCACCAACATACTGTTTGGAGCAAACTTTGCAACTGATGAGATAAATACAGTTGTCTGTTTGACAGGACAAATTCCCTAGTATTTTGTAGCTGCGGCCTGCAACGGGGCTGTTAAAACTGTCTGTGTCAGAGCTGTACTTACAGAGAAGACATCTTCTGTCAGAGCAAGTTTTAAAGCCCCCGTTAGGTAATTGATTGTCCAATCTGGTTCTTACTACCATGTCCTTTAGGTTCCTCGGGCGTCTGTATGCAGCCAATGGGGGCTCCTTAAAGACCTCTGCCATTCGTTTATTTGAGTGGAGAATTGGCAGATCCTTTTGAAGGATACCACTGAGGTTCTTTAGGACGGGATGGTATGTGGTAACCAGAGGGACCCTGCCGCTATTGTCTTTTTCCTTGTAGCGTTATAGGTTTTGCCTGTCATGTCCCGCCATCTCATCAATAGCAGTTTGTACGGTGCGGGCATTGTAGCCTCTCATGCATAAGTGGGACTTAAGGAGACCGCTTTGTTCTTGATATAAGGCAGGGGATGAACAGATTCGCCGAATTCTGGTGGCTAGACCCTTAGGCACACCCTTAAATGTGTGTGGGGGATGACAGCTAGTTGGCATAAGATACAGATGGGAATCTGTGGGTTTCGTGTGGAGACTGAACTCGATTTCACCATCAGTCAGGGTAGATGTAGTATCTAGGAATATGTTTTTCGAATTAGATACGTCTACTGTAAATTTGATAGACTGATGAAAGGTGTTGGCAAACGAAATGAATGCCTCGAGGCTCTCGCGACATTCCACCCACTTCATCTCTATATCGTCAATGAAACGCAACCAGCTAAGGGGCCTAAATGGTGCTTGAAGTAGCAAGTTGCGTTCCAGTCTGCCCATGAAAATATTGGCATAAGATGGTGCCATTTTCGTACCCATAGCAGTGCCATTAACCTGCAGGTAATGTTCTCCATTAAACATGAAGTTGTTATACTTGAGAACATGTTCAAGGAGCTTGGCAAGGGACTCGGTAGAAGGAATTTGTATGGATCTACTATCCCAGACTTCTCTACAGGCTTCGATACCCTCATCGTGCGGAATATTGGTGTACAAAGATGTGACGTCCATAGTCACGAGAAGGGTATGATCTGGAAGGCCAGTAGAGGGCGTCTTGTTAATGTAGTCCGTGATGTCTTTGAGATAGGATGGCAAATTCTCTACGCGTGGACGGAGATGTAAATCGATGTATTCAGAAATTTTCTCCGTGGGGTGTCCAATAACGCTAACTATAGGGCGACCTGGCATACCTTCTTTGTGTATCTTAGGAAGCAGATAAAATTGTCCTGGTCTACAGTCAATAGGATTGAGTGTCTCATAGACGTTGGTACCAATCTCGTTTTTCTCAAACAATTCGACAATTATTATTGTTCGTGTCGTTGGTCATTTTTAGTGCTTTATATATATATATATATATATATATATATATATATATATATATATATATATATATATATATATATATGTCTTCGGGTTTTTTTTTTTTCGATCATGACAAGGAGCACACTGTAGATGTGACCGGTCGGCTTGGGATGTTACTCCTCCATGGCACCTGTCCCCGCCTCTCAATTTTGAGTCCGTGTTTGCTCTGCTCTAAATTTACATAGTTTCATTTGACTATCGAAATTGAATACTGTTCGTTATCTTCATATTGTATCTACTCCTCAGTATGACATGAGAAACCTTATATATCTTCACTTGGTGAAGAGGGTAGTAATGTGAACAAATTTAAATCTATACTCTATGAATTCATGTACATAATATTGACTGTTTGTGGCTTACTCCTGACTGAGTTTTGTTATCTTCAAATTTTATTCTTAGATTCCTTAAATTCAAAACCAGTTTTACTGTAAGATCTCTGGGGTGATTGAACTTATATTTATAGTCCATACCTTACTGGAAGACAACAGTCATTTTCTTGTACTGAAAAAAAAATGGAAGATTATAAATCTTTAAAAAAAGTAAAGATGGTCGTTCGTGCGATTAATCGATGAATGAATACATAATATTATGTACCAACGACATTCGACAACCTTTATGTTTTAAAGTATTTGTAAAAGCATGTGAAACGAAACCTATTTGAAATAGACATAACAAGAAACCTATAAAACACAGTATTCACCCAAGTGAAACTTAAATCTATACTGCGTTAAATGCTTTCATTCATTATTATCACTAATCATGGCCCCGCTGCTCTTGAGAAGACGATTGTAACACAATTTCCTAATATATTCCCATGTAAAACTTTCTATCCCCTTTTGGGCCCCATCCTACCCATCGCAAAAGTGGTGGGACTCGATTTGTAAAAGACTTGAATCTGCACTTCCTGAAGATGATTCTATTATTTTATTTATATCACTTATCATGGCCCTTTTGTTTTTAAAAGGAAGATTTATATTTAATTTTGAAGATATTGAACAGTAATCATGTTCCTAAGTCGAATTCAACAATACAATTTGTGTGCAGAGCAAATGCAGACCTCTGAAAAGCAGAGATGTGATCACGTGTCATGGAAGAAAATCATTCTTTGTCGACCGATCACTCCAACCGAGTGCTCCTTGTCATGATCGGGTAAACGGAAAAATCCGTAGACAGTTCAGTGCGAATATAATGTCCCAACGATTTGTATGAAAGACGCCAGTCAACATATCGATCTAAATAAAGATTGCATTTGTAAACAAGTCGATATGAAGGACACAGAAAGCGACTTAAGCTTTTTATGTAGAAATTTTGATTACAATTCTGTTTCATACAAATACAAAAAAGGTCTGCGATTTTCTTGTTTTTATTCAATTAAACTCTGTAAATATGAAAAGAATATCTAGAACCAAGATACTATGCCTTGAATTCATAGAACAGTCTTGCAATACTATTAAAAATAAAATAATTTGTAACATTATTTTAAAATACTATAGTTTTTGCTTTTCGCTTCAATAAATTGGCATAATTGATGAAAGTGTTGCCTTTGCTACAAGAATAAAAAAAATGATCTGTGATTTGTTTTTAAAAATATTGTAGAAGGATTTTTACAATTTTGATGAACAGCATTGTCATTTAAAAGACAAAATCCAAACAAACAAACAAAACATATCTAATAAATAGGGGTGTAAACAAGTATTCGAACATTCAAATATATTTAATCCGATGAGTTAATTCGGTTATGAATTTAAGATTTGATTTTTCGGTGTTTTTTTTTTCAGATTTCACCTCCTAGAAAGGATAATAGACTTGAATTAGAACAATCGTGGAATTATCCTCGTTTTATTTACTAGAGATTCCCTGATTTCTTTTACTACTGTCTTCTCTGATAGATTTTCTTACTTTTTCAATCTGAGTAGGTTATAATCAGCTTGTAATATTGTAAAGGACTCAATTTCAGAATAATGCCTTAATTATTTGATTATCTTGAGTTGAATATATTCCTATATTTTAAAATCATTATCGGGAAATTAATGACCTAGGAAAATTGTCTATGGAAGTGCTGTTATATTTTCAGAACATTGTATCAAATATTATATAATATATCTTATTAAGCAGGGATAATTATAATAAACTATGTTTATTTAAATCTGAAGAGTAAACGACAATCTTTCCCCTGATTAGACGACTGGTTTGAGCCCATATAGATATCAATTGTTAAAATTATATTTAGTTTAGACATTGACAAATATTAAATATAGAATTCCTTATTGTATGCCTACAAAAGTCTTCGTTCAATTTTACTTCCAAATACAGACGTAAATCTTGCCATGAGATGACGTACATTTGAAATAAACCAAATTTTATTTATTTTATCGAATATTTGAATATATTCGAATACTTTCATTGAATATTGGAAGATGAATAATTGACAAAATTGACATCCCAACTAATTAATCATTTCTAAAATTAAAACAAAAACACTGTGCAGCTTTAGTAATGACAAAAATTACTTACACTCTACAGATGGGGTGGAAATGACGTCATGATCAATGAATTGTCCGTGGTGGGTGAGGTAGGTAGAGTAAGCGGCGCTGACAGGGGTCATGTCCCCTCCAATGAACTGGAACACGTTGTTACTGACTGTTCGAGCACTTGGCAAGGGCATATTCCCAACCCGGGAACGAGTTCTTGGAGTATCAATCCCTGCATAATTATAAGATAATTCATTGTTAAATTATTAAAATAGCAATTCAGCAATTATACTCGGAAAAAGGTCGTGTTAATCATGTAGGAAAAAAAAAAAAAAACAGAAGAAAAGAAACAAACAAACAAAGAAAAAAGTAAAATCTGGCATTTTCCCATTTGCAATTTATTTTGAACCTAGCGTTTGATAAGAAATGGACGTAAAATGTTTCCAGTAAAGAGAATTATAGTTCTTACAGTTCTCGTACGCAGCAGGTAAAACTCTTTGTTGTGGCGTATTTGAAGATCCCAGGAGGGGGTTAATCAAATTGTTACATTGTCCGTTTGTTCGTCGATAGGGTTCACTAACGTTACAAGCTGGCATCTGATAACAGTATGGAATGAATGCTCTTTGATAGCTTGATGTAATCTGGGGATCTGAGATTACTCTCTGAAAGCCATCTCCTGTAGGTCCTCCAACTGCCGGGCTAAAAATTGAGGAATAAAAGAGAAATATAGAAATTGCTTTACAAATGCTTTTGTTGACATTGCGTCTTCGATGATATAATATCCTCTCTGTTAATAAGAATTATTAATAAGAGCATTTTTTTTTACACTTATTTACTTCTAGAAATATTGATACGAACTCTTGTGCTATCATTCTTGATGCAAGAGACGCCCTCATCGAACGGTCATGAAGCATTGCAATATAAGCTGGCGAGTTACTCCGAGAAAACCTGGCTAAGGCCCGGTAGGCCCCAGAGCCTGATCCAGAGCCTGGAGTCGGTAAAGATCCTACACCTCTGCTTACTGTTCGTCCTACAAAGGTACAAATGTACAGGTAAGTGTTTACATTTTGTAGATTTGAGTCTTTTAAAAGTCCATACATTGATAATTGATAATGGAGCGATTACATGAAATGTGTGGAGATAATGAACAGTATTCGAACATCTATTTATATCAGCGATATTTAATTATAGTTTAGTATTCGTTAGTGAATTTTTAAAGCAGCAAGAAGTAAATTTTAATTTGAAGTAGTAGCTTTTGTTTTGAAAAACACTGACTTTCATATCGGTGTCAGATGTTTATATGGACACAGATGAACGTTAAGTTACACTAAAAATATTAAGTTATAATTGCAAGTTAATAACGTATAGTGTCAAAGCAGTGTATATATTTGAAAATATATAGAATGGCATTTCATAAAAAAGCGCTGGTCATTTAAATATAATCGTTTATATGAATCCTCCCAGCTTCATCCTAATTACAGATTATCCACGTTTTCAATGCAGTTTATTTACAATTTGAAATAAATCTTTTCAATTTTGGTACAAGGAGGATATCATAGACGAAAAGCTGACAGGTATAAATAAACATAAATTAGGTATAAAGGTTAAAAATTTTGTGTTTCTTTTTTTTAATTTCCAATTCTTTTGCTTTTTATGACTTTTTAATCGTAAATATAAATATATCGTAAATATAAAATGTAAATATGCACACAATGCAGTTTTCATAGATAATCTCCCATTTATTTTATATACTTCCTGTTGTTTGCTGGTGCTCAAAATTTCTGATTTTGAAAATAGAAAGCCTATTTAAGTAATGTATAAGCAAGAGATTGTTTAATCTGGTTATATTTCTGAAACACCGAATATTTCACTGCCTACTTCGTATTGTGTGATATAAAATATTAAAAAAGAAGAGAAATTTAGTTAAGGAAAAGAGTTTTTAGGTCTAGTAAACTAACATTCACAGATCAAGGAAGAGTTAGATATTTGCTTAGTATGAACATCATTAAATGTAGAGAAATGGGGTTTCATTCCTAGAGCTACTGGTCCTTCTAACTGCCGAATTCCTTTCCATTTATCAATATTTTGTCCCATGTGAATCAATGGTAGACAGTGGAATACTCAGTGTTGCAGAAATATTGCTAGTTTTGCAATTCTTTGATAATAAACATCTACAATAGGCTTTCTGTTTTTAAAAGCACTCATTTCGAACACTATCAATCGACCGGAAGAATACAAAATGAATTATTCATGAAAACTGCATATGAAATTAGAAAGTAGCAAGTATTGTCATCTTATAAAAAAAACTTATTTCAATCTATAAATATTTATATTTTTAAAATATTTTTATAAAACCTTTCATGAAAATATTCTCCATAATTTCTGGGAACACTTTATATATATATATATATATATATATATATATATATATATATATATATATATATATATATATATATATATATATATATATATATATGACTGCCGTCATGAGAAAAGGGCCCTTATCTTTTGACGTCACAATGCTCAGAAAACGACGTCAAAGTCGCGGTATTGTAAACACGGAAGTAAATTTTGTTGACTGCGTTTTTGTAGAAATACACGTGTAGATAGAATGAAATAAAACTGGATTTCCTGGTGTGAAAAAAATAAAATCATACGAATTTCGAAGCGGAAAATTTTAATAAATAACATTTTTACCATTTAGTACATGTATTTATTCAGGTTTCTGTGTAAATATTCTGTATAACATAATCCAAACGTTATGTTGAACGCAATATCAGATACTAGTAGAGCGATTTATATGATGCAAGGCTACAGATATATACTAGTATATATATTTTTTTTCTTTTTTTGACTGAGCTATTTGAAAATGCTTATATTCGACTTATACATTGATGTATTAATTAGTCTTAGTACTGATAGGTAGTTAGTACATACATTTATATTTTTTTCAGAGAGAGAGAGAGAGGGGGGGGGGCACTCAATGCACATACACATGTACGCGTTGTTTAAAAGTAAAAATGCTTCTTTCATTTGGAAAAATATATTGTAATAATGTTATGACATATTTTATTTTTATTCCATTGCTCATCATATCAATAAGCGCCGTTAGACCAGTTCAAGTGTGTGGCGTCGTTTTCCAAGTGGAGATGGGGGGGGGGGGTAATAATTAACAAACCAAAAAAGTCTCCAAAGGTATAGATACTGTAATATGGGAAATTTGATGTTCCTATCACAACAATGGAAGGGGTGTGTATGTGGCAAAAGGCCTTTTCATAATTAACAGCATGAGAATATTCTGCGGGGAAAATGGGGAGGGGGGTTCCCTCTCCCCTTTGATTATACTGCCTAAGGATCAAAGAAAAGTGATGTGCGTGATGTGTCTCTGGTAAATATGTAAGTTTTGAAATCGGGCATAATAAACATGTGTACATAGCATAAAAACTTGCACTATCGAATGTTTTCAAAGTTTTTGTGTCTTTTCCACAGTATTTTCGTATCCATTGAATACTTGTACATGTAAGAAAGCTCAAATCGAGAACTAATAAACGGTGAAATTACACGGAAAACAATAAAGCATGCACAAAATTGCTGATGAATACGAAGTATTTGCTTTAACAAAAGTTGAGGTACACTGTTATCATAAATATCGAAAAAAGTATTATTCTTTGATAATAACACAGTGAAACCTGTCTTATCCGACATGCTGCGGGAAATAAAATCAATGTCGGATTAGACAGTGTGTCGGATTACCCAGTGTTGAATATTTCTGAGCGTTATCATTGGTGTTAAATGACTTCAAAAACCATTTTTCATTAGGTTTAGAGTACACGTGTATTTAATTGTCAAAATGTTTGCATAATTGTGTGTTTCTTTGTTGTATAAAATATACCTTCGTTAATTAACATTTCTTTGAGCATTAGTAAACTCTGTAGTAATATACGATGTTTGTTTTTTTAATGGACAAAACAGATGGAACTGCCGATCGCTTCGAGATGTTGCAATTTAATTTTTAGCATTTTACTAAAGCAGTAGATGGTTAAGTAAATATTTCGTTTACATGTACCTTCTTTACACAGTAATATTTTTTTTTCTACACTACATTTCTCTCCGAATTTTCTCTACTGTTTACTTCTCAACATAGACTGTGCTATTAATACCGTCACGCGACTTTTCATACAAACCGGACGTAACTCTAAAACATTGTGATTTTTATCAAACAATCGTAATATTTTAAAATTTAATGGACAACTTAAAGCGGTATTTTTGCTTCCGGCAAATCCTTTATGTGCACAGCCTTGCTTAATTCAGTGTATATTAACCCTGAAATGATACTTTTTATTTTAGACAAGATGTACCATTCAACTTGTGTATTGTCTACATGTTACGTTCGCCATACTCTTTTTTTTCGGGACATGGCTTTATGAAGGACTGACTGCAGGTTTGATTTTAATTTCAAGCTAAAAATCTTAATGGAAAATATCATGTACTCTTTTTATTTTCTGTCGCGTGGATGCTATTTCTTAAATGCGAGAATAAAACTGATAACAACAAAGAGAACTGATTGCCTATTTTTTAATTTAAAAACTGATCATTTAATGCTTTCATAAACACTTTCAAACTTACATGTAATTAACTACTTTCTAAGTAGACCAATCTTGTGGCCAAACGGGGCATTCATGTCACCTGGCCTGCGGCTAATTACGGAACACCCGTGTAATTATGTCAGATTACCCAGGTGAAATCGTAATGTAATTATCTAGTTTTCATAACAAAAAAACGCCGGAATTCGGAATGTACAGTGGTCGGAATATACAGTGTTTTGTTCTATATAAAATTTAAAGAAATTTTTGGGAATAAAATATGAGGTCGGAAAGTCCAGTGTGCCGGATTGCACAGTTGTCGGATTGGACAGTGGTCACTGAATTAGCTTTTTCTATTTTGTTTAATTTGTTCTGATGAAAGTCAGCTTGAAATTAATTGAACTTGCATTAAATTTAATACAATTAAGGTGGACCCCCCCCCCTCCCCCGACTAAGTAAACAACAGTCACTTCGATAGTAGTTTTATTCTTGAAAAATGTTTGAAAAAGAAGAAACAATAGATTAGGTTTTCAAGAAATTTACTTCGGATAAATAGCATATGACGACAACCTTTGGTAGAAATAGAAAAAGTACTAGTAACAAGCTTAAGTGGTCGTGGGTGTCATTCAAAATGATATAAAATTCTCAAATTGTCAATTTTAACATCAACCGCAAGCTCAACAAAGACAATCAACAGCGGCGGATCCAGAAATTTCATAACAGGGGGCGCAGTAGAAGGCAGGGGCTCCATCGGATGCAGAGCAAGGCCCTGCTGGGGTCTCGGGGCGAATCCCGTGGAAACTGACGAATTCTAACAAATAAGAGGTGTTTTCCCTTGATTTTAGGATAATACAAACAAATTTTTAAAAAAATTCAAAGGGGGGGGGGGGCGCACGCCCGGCGCTGGATCCGCCTTTGATCAAGAAATCTACATCATTGGAAAATTTTTAAAAAATAAGAGAACCAGTAATGATTTGAGCGAAAAAGGAGATGGGTTTTCACATACAACTTTGTAGCTGCTTGTATGTAGCTCGTTGATCTGCACGAAGAAATTAGAATTATAGACAACCGGAGAGTTTCAAGACGAACTATTGAAAATATAGCTTTATGTAAATTTACTATATTTCATTTGCCAGCTCAAAATATTGCAAACGATGAATTCCTAGCATGTATTCTACTTTTATTTCATGATCGTCTGAGAAATATGAGGATTTATTCAGTCAAGAAAAATCATATTTCCCGAGTCGAATTCGTTGACAAAAAGCATGACGACGACAGGGATATATAAAAATTTATGGCCTTGTCATTTGGCTGTCTGTTATAATGAGATTTAATAAATTCTATTGCTTCTTCTTTTAAAACTTTGATGCCTGTGAAATATGTAAGGAAGAATTTGATTTTTGTGAATAAATGAAATTAAGAAATGGATCAAAAATACGCACGCACACGCGCACACAAGCTAAAACATTACAGGTGATTGCCGACTATTTTTCTATGTTCAGCAGGTAAGAATTAATATATAATCGCATTTAGAAATATTTATTACAGAAACTTCATTTTGAGATTACAGTAGCGGCCCTTTTACAAATGTTTGATTTGTTGTGTACAAATGTTAGTAACGTCGAGAAGAGGAAAATATTTGAAATTTCACAGTAATGATTAAAGATAGCATAGGTAAAAAAAAAGAAAAGAATGAAAGAAAATAAAGGACAGAGGCATTTATAACAGCTTTTGATAACATATGATTTACTTGTAAAGAGAAATAAGTTGACAAACGTATCAATTTTCATACACGGGCTAAACTTTTATGAGACAATCCTAAGACCTGATTTTGTGCCTCTATTTTCTGTTTCTACTCCATAAGTAAGGCAGAAACAAAATTGTATGAACAATGAAATTTTTTTTTCAGCGTATACAAAAGAAAATGCGCTTGGAATTTTAAATAAAAAACAAATATTTTAATATATGATTTTCACGTACTACGGATAAACCTTTTTGGAAACAATTTTACATATTATGACGTGATATTTTGTCCATTAGAATTCTTCTCTGATACAGAGAATACGCGAGGTTTTGTTTGGGTTGGATCTTCCCTTACTCCAGAACTGTGTAGATTTTTTTTTTATATTTTAATATACAAGTGCTTTATATATTCTTTAACTGAGGTAGAATAGAATGCCTAGTATGGAATTGTACGGTACATGCATTTTATTTTCGAATGAACATAATCCGTTTCTAAGCCTGTCTACCCCCCCCCCCCCCCTCCTTTTTCCAAATCCATGTAACTGTGTCTGCCTCTAGAATTGTAAACATGTTAGAACAAAGGCAACTTCAGGGTTTATATTGACAAACTAGTAACTTGGAAGAAGAAATCAAATATCGGCTAGAGTTTATACGTATCATTAAGTTTATTTGAATAATTTAAAACCGAATTTTACGCTCGCGACGTCATTACGTCTTCATGGAATAACGTCAACGTTGTTTTGATGCGCCTTACTAAAATTATCATAAAATAGTGAAAAAATAAGATATTTTTAAAGGTAATGTATTTTTGCATTCAGAAAGAGTCAGGCTATCAAAATTTACCAAAAAGTCATTTTGTGAAATTTTGACCTTAAGGGCCCTTTTCTCATGACGGCAGTCATATATATATATATGAAAATGGAAAATAACAAGGCAACAATGTTAGTAAAACGTAAGCGCTTTCATTACTTCTTCAGACGTTTTACAATTCAAAATAATTCAAACATGTGACGTTATAACGCTACCTGATGATAACGTCAACAACAATGCAATGACGTCACAATGCTTATAGAGGAAACAATTATAGAGTCTAAGTAAAATTACTTTGTTCATTAATAGCGTAATAATAAATAAAGTCATGAAACAGTCTATATTAAACTATTTAAGGACGGTTTAAAAATCTTGATGAAATGTTTTTCTTTTTCCCGTCTTTCTAAAAGATTTTCTGTTTTGAGTTTATAAAAGGGTTAAACTGAGAATTGTCCCTGTCCACAAACAGCAAGATGTTCACTGAGTTTTATTTTTCTGTACTCGGGTTGGTTGATATGTTGTCTATGTATGCGTATACGAGTGCGTAGTGTGGTCCCCGTTTCTCCTATGTATAATTGTCCGCATCCAGCGCATGTTATACAATAAATAACGTTTTTAGATGCACAGATCATATCTGCATTGATAGTAAATTCTTTATTTCCGAGTGTAAAAGTACTTCCCTCTTTAATATACTGGCAGGTTCCACAACGTGAATCAGAGCATTTATTGACCACATACAAATTCCGTTGGTGAAATGTAGATTTACACAATATTCTTCGGAGGTTTTTAGGTGGTCTTTTACTGTTGATGAATTTATATTTTTCCAGTACTTTGGACATTTTCTCATCCGTCTGTAGAATGTTGTTGAGGTGACGCACTGTAGAGGTTATATTCCTATTCTTTGGATTGTATGTAGTTACAAGCGGTAATATTGCAGAATCTGATGTGTCACTT
The DNA here is from genome assembly GCF_033153115.1 of Saccostrea echinata. Taxonomy (NCBI): domain Eukaryota; kingdom Metazoa; phylum Mollusca; class Bivalvia; order Ostreida; family Ostreidae; genus Saccostrea; species Saccostrea echinata. Next base: position 15,655,256 of record NW_026889763.1, read on the forward strand.
TTTGAAGAATTAATAAGTTTATCTCTGTCGATTTCTATAGCCTTTCTCATTCCGTCCTCAATGATTCCAAGAGGATAGCATTGTTCAAGCAGATATTTTTTTTAATTCATTCAGACGTTCATCTCTTTTTTTCTTGTCGCTAACAATAGTGCAGATTCTTCTAGCTAAATTGTAAGGGATTGAACGTTTCGTATGACTTGGATGACAGGAACTAAAATTGAGATATTGATGTGTGTCTGTCGGTTTGTAGTATATGTCTGTCGAAATACATTCTCCATGCTTTGCTATATTAGATATATCTATATTAGATTCTGCAATATTACCGCTTGTAACTACATACAATCCAAAGAATAGGAATATACCTCTACAGTGCGTCACCTCAACAACATTCTTACAGACGGATGAGAAAATGTCCAAAGTACTGGACATATAAATAAATAAATAAATATATATATATAATATATATATATATATATATATATATATATATATATATATATATATATATATATATATATATATATATATGATATTGTAAATTTTAATTGTTAAAAATATAAGGACCGCTTAATAATTTTTAACATATTGAACACTAACTTGCTGAAATTTGTCCTATACTCCCAGGGACCGGAGCCATCCCTCCCTGACCTCCGAGAAAAGCTGCAATGGGTGTTCTACCTCCACCGCCACCGAACGCACTCTGAATAGCATTGTTCACAATAGAATCCATGGTTCCCTGAGCATCAGCATTGTAAAGGATAGAGGCACAAATTATTATTGCATACATTTCCTGCATCCTTGTCAAATGTGTTTTAAAAGATCAAAGAATCAAATTGGGCCTTTTAATCGTATGAGAACTTTATTGATTGACCAATCAGAATGCAACTTACATCTCATGAATAAATTTGTCTTCACACAATCATAATTTGTCAATTCAAATTTGAAAGCAAGGAAAAACAAGGTTTGATACTTTAATTCGCATAAAGGTGCGGTGTAAATACCTACAGAATGATTTTTATCAAGCTCGAAATATTTTAAATATTCTGCGCCGTCTATTTCTTAATAAAAAAATAATTAAGATTTAACCTAAAAAAGTTTCAAAATAACAGAAAATAATATTCGATTGTTTGAAGTTTCCTTTCCAATATTATTTAAAAAAGGATGACATGACACTTTACAATGTGAAACGTCTTTGTGTTATCTATAAACAACAATAAAGCATATTTTTCTTTTTTTCATGATCGTTTGATCGATGTACAAAAACAGTTGTTCCTCTTTAAAGTTGAAATCCAAACTGTGGATCATTTGACCTGATCAACAATGGTTCATTGCTTTAATACAGTAGTAAGGCAAAATCAACTAAAACTTGTCGTCCTATTATTATTTAGCTGATTGATGCATCATTTCCATTTTTAAAAACTGGTACAAGAATAGGTCTTGATCCACTTTTACTGGAAAAGCTTCATACAGGAAGAAGTGGAATTGTTTTAAATCCAATAAAATACTCATGAATATTCAAGTCTGTTACGTGAGACTTTTCTATTTTATACTTTAATTGTTAGTGTGTCTTCTTGTCTGAAATTCCATCATACAATTCTTCAAAAAAGGAAGTCTCGTCACCTGAAGTATAAAGAACATTTAGGTAACGGAAGATGCAAGCTCTCTAATTAAAAAATCATTAAATAAAGTGGTATTAATGAAAGAAATGTTGTCATTACTAATTATTCTTACGTAAATTTTTAAAGAACACTTTTTGGATTGATTTTATGTATTTATTCTAACAATTGAGTAGTTAAGCTGAATTTTCAGAGCTAGAGCCATATTCTTTTTTATTCAAGTAGAATGCGATGTGTATCAGTTTCTTTATTGTTGTTAAAATTTCGAAGGTCAATTTTACCACGCGCTATTCTTTATTTTTTTTAGATCGGAAAAAAGGCTTCTACAAGATTAAAGCTGAAGTCTAAAAAGTGCACATTATTCGCACAAAGTGTTGACTACCTTGGACATATCGTATCAGCGTATAAAATTTCGATTCATCCAGAGAAGCAAAGGTCATACGATAAAGGCCTCACCACGGTATAATAACCGCTCAGAGATCTTTTTTAGGCTTGGTTACTACCGGGCGTTTGTTCCTAATTTTTCAGCTATTGCCAAAACACTTCACTCCAAATAAGGTGAAGCGAAAATTAAGTGATCTACAGTTTTCCATATTCTTAGAACACTGACCACTGCTTACCACCTTCAATTGAAGCCATGCTCAGTGCATCGTCTCAAGCCACGGTCCGGAGTCCGCATATAGCTCTCCTACATTTTTGCCGTGGTTTCCGACGATGTGCTCAGTGCTTTCAGGAGATTATATGGAAGCCCATTCAGGACCTATCAAAAATATTTTTGAATTTGATGTAGTGAATTGTCGACTTCGTTAAAACGAATTAAATTCGCTAAAACAAATTTTTGAATCCGTTATAACAAATTCAACAAATTTGTTATTACGGATTAAATTCGTTATAACGAATTTAAAAAAAAATGATTGATTGATTGTATGTTATTTTACGTCCCATTCGAGAATTATTAACTCATATAGAAACGTCACCATATACCAGTGAAGGGCTTCAAATTAAGACCTTTTTCTCGGCATTCAGGGCCATTGAGCAGTAAGGGTTTTTTTTTTAATCATGCCAACGCCTACCGTGACACGGGGCCTCGGTTTTTAAGGTCTCATTCGAAGGACCCGCAACTTTCACTGGCGAAGGAAAAGTTGCTACAGTGTACCTATTTTTTTAAAGACTCGTGTCAGTCACGGCCGTGCTTCGAACACACGACCTTCCGACAAAAAAATCGATATGACGAGTCAAATTTGACAAATCGTTAGATTGATTTCAAAAATATGATGAACATATCCCTATAGTTATGATGGCATATGGGTCTGCCGAACAGGTCTATACAGTTTATACTAAATTTTGTTAGGTAGAGAAACTACCTTATCCTTAGATTTAATGTACAGAATGTCAGAACCTGTGAGGCAAGAAAGCCCAAATAATTGGGTTTGGTTTCTTAGGGAGAGACTTGAGCAAGGATATGATATTATGCGGTCCGTTTGAAGTACATGAACTAAGGTCAGATGTATTATTTGCTTGTGGTAGAAATGGGGGAAAGATTATCAACTGCATCAGAATGAGATAGATGGGATATCAAACTCTAAATTTTAAACTATCAAATTCAATTTTTAGGGGTCTGTTATAGCAATGAAAGTAGTGAATTAAGGACCCTCTCTACACTACACCCTAATTTCAGGGTACTTTTGTGTAGTTAGACTGACCCATCATTTGCTATAGAAATAGAATAAATTTTAACCTGCACTGTATGACATAATTTAAAATAAATTGAATTATTCTAAACATGTATTAGACCAAGATAGAGTAGTTGAAAACTTTATTTGCATGTATTTTCTCCATTTGAGTAAGCAAAAGCGAATTTTATTTATAATTACTTCATTATCTTTGAAGATTTTTTCCTGGATAAAAATGAATTAGATAATTTCAAAACATCTTCCTTTACGCTATATAATTTTCTCAAAGTCCAAAAAACATTTTCATCAGTGTATAGAGGGTCCTTAAATCAAAACAATGATATATAAAGTGTAGATGATTTGGTTTGAGATGTTGACCAAAAACGAATTCGCATTAAACCAAAGTGGTTAGACGACTTTGTAAATTTTGATATTTTTGATTATAACATGTAGAATTATATTTATAACAGAATGTGAATGACATAAGCTTAATTGATAAAATATTTGTTTCTGCAGGAAATGCCAAAGATTTTTCCTCAAAATGGAAAGTCTCTGTAAATATATCCCAAACAAAAATTGTTGTCTTTAAAATGATGAAAAATTGAAGGAGTGAACAAAACATGTGGTAAACCAAATTTAATCAATCGTCGTGCTCTTGAATCAAAAAGGAAATTTAATGCTACGCATAACAGCGCTGATTATGTAAGATGGATCGATAAGTAATGTTTTCTTGGAAATCGAAAAATCAATCAAATTTGTCTTAATATTATCTTCTCTTTTTGACACATTTTTTTTAATTGCAAAGATGATTTACGGATGTGAAGACTGGGAAATTCACAGGAAAGTGATATTAAAGAGTTCACAAAAAAAATCAAAATAATTTTTTTTGGAAATTACCTTTGATTTACAAATGTATTGAAGTTTGAAGAAGAAAAAAAATGGTTTGTAGTCAATATTTTCTTATTGGCAAAGATTTAAGGATAATTTCATATAAAATCGAATGATTGAAATCGTTCATTAAAATGTATTTCTAAAAACATTATTGATATTATGATCATCAAACCAAATGATATTGCTTGTCACACTTTATAAAAAGAAACGTAAAAAGAAAAAGTGCAGTGTGTGAAGTGGATGCCTTTAAAATATTGTTTCTTTTAACTCTGTAAATTTAGCATAAAAGATAGATTTCATTTTTGATCTGTCCTATTTAGACAAACTATGAGTTAAATACAAAAACGATTTTCGGAGGGGGGATGGGGGCTCTGTAATTAAATCTTTGCAACTCTTAAGTGTTCAAAATATTTCTGAATTTTTTTTTACATTTAGGGTTTAACTTTTAAGTTAAGAGGTGAAAACTGATCATTCTCTGAGTATCCTCTTTTTATATTTATATAAAAATATATATTTTTTAACTTTTTATATTTATAACGATTGTTTTAACTTATACTCTACGCAAAGAAACGTAATACCATACCACTTTTTCCTGTTCGAATTTATTATAGTGTTATTTATAATGATGACTTGTGTTATGCAATATCATAATTTCTAGCATTATCACCAGTGTTAGACAGACTTGTCCAGAGTGAGACAGCAATGTGAGATCCTTCCGTCTAACACTGCGTATAACTTCGACGCGAACAGCATGAACAAAGGAAATATGATAAAATGCAAATAAATGAATAAATTGGGGAGGGGGTGTAAGCAAAGGTAAAAAATCAACTTGTAGGATTATAAACTTTTTTGAAAAACAGTGGGTAGTTTGAATATTTTACGATCTGAAACTTGCAGAAAAAATTGTGTATATAGTCTGAAACTTTTCATCTAAATTCTCCTGTGAACTTAAATTGTTTCAATTCTCAAACTGTCCTGAAACTCTCCTTGTAAAGCCAGAAACGCTTTCAAATTGTCGGTTTTTCATTGGAACGGTTGTGATCTAGAAAATACAGTGACAGAGAAAATGAATTTTAAATAACTGTCATATATCTTATAAAAATTTACTGCATGATCTTGAGATTGATGGGGAGATTTATTCAGTCAAGAAGGCGTTTATTTTTTGTGATTTAATCAGTTTTCGGTATTTAACAGTGTTGCATTTTCATTAATCATTTTGCTTCAAATTATACCTAGTTGTGCGTTTAAAGGTCAACTGAAAAGATTTTTCACTTTCATTTAATTAATCCCTTATTATCTTCAAGTAAACCATAGAATTTAAACTATATTAGTTATTCGGTTATATCTTAATTTATTTCCGAAATATTTATGGTAAAAGTTGTCACACCTGAAATCTGACCTAAAATTTTGTGCGAGTTATGCCCCTTGACACGAACCCGCCATATTTAAACTACAGACGCTGAAACGTCATGCTTCAGACGATAGGGGATTGAGAAATAAAATATGGTGCTGTGTGCAGCACCAAACTGTAATATCCAATACGGACAGGGTGTGTCTTTGTTTACCTTCCCCGAGGATCCCAAATTATGCCAGATTTGGGTAAGAAAGCTGAAAACCATTAATTGTTGGCCATCCAAACATTCAAAGCTTTGCGAGCGGCATTTTACCCCAGACTGTTTTATAATTGAGCCTTCCAGAGCGCGATGCATGGGGTATAGTCGACTCCAGTTTAAAAAAATTCCATACCTAGCATGTTTGACTATACTCCATTGGATACTAAAGCCATTAAAGGCCATAAAAGGAAAACAGCAGATGTAGATGTTTCCTATGTACCAAAACAAGGTCGGACATCGAAAGTTCTGGAGAAAAGACGTGCACTCGCAGTAAGTTTTTTTTTTATTTTAAATGGATTTACGAAATTTTAATGCATCTATGTTTGTTTAAATTATTAGTTTTGGTGTAGAGAGTAGATTTGTCCACATACATTGTACTTTAAATAACGAATTTCATTACAATACCTGCATGAATTACATATATAATGATAATATTCAGGTGTTTACAATGAACTTTCCTTTTGCCCTATGGGGTCTTGGTAAATAAACAAATTAAATTTAAAAATATATAGGCCTATATAACGTTACCTATACTGAAAAGTTAATCACTATATGGTAAACTTTAATAATATTTGTATCTTAATCAGGCTCAGAACCTTAATAAAGATGCAGAGATTATTCTTCCTCCTCCGAGCAAGTTTCAGGACAGCTCAGAGACTCTAAACACAGAACCAAGCTGTCAAAGTGGAGCACACACAATGACTTTTGAAATGTCTACACGGACTAGTTATGGGTTGGTTAGTTTTGTTCATTTGTATTGATTTGCTAATAATTGAAACAGAACATTTTGAATTTATCAATTTATTATTGTAATAATATTTTAATTAAAAAATTTTCATATGTCTCATTTTAATTTTACTTCATGACTTTTAGAAACGCAGGCATGTCTCTATACAGACAGAGATTCGGCCTAGTACAATATCGACTGGTACCCAAACAGAAACAATGTTTTCATTGGATGTACCTGAGGACCTTGATGAGAGCTTCGAGTCACTGGCCAGCACAGATTTTGCAGCTTCAGAATGGATTCCACCTGATATTGATTAAAACAACACCATAGATCATCATGATGTTCCTCCAAGTCACTGTAGCAGGAAATTTATTGTATTTGAAGAATGTTTAGACCAGCTTCTCCAGATATGTACAATATGTGGACAGAAGTGTGACATTAAGAAAACCATAGTTGGAACTCTGTTGTTTGTGTCCGGGGTATGTGTCTGTGGGGAGACTTTCACATGGGGATCACAATCCTTCACTGGATCAATTCCTACTGAAAACTTGGTCTTGTCAGCAGCAATTTTGATTAGTGGCAGTAGCATAAATCAAAGTTTGACCATGTTTCAACATGCTAATATATCCGTTTCTTAGAGAGAACCTATCACAACATCCAACAGCATGCTCTTGTACCAGCTGTTGAAAGGGTTTGGAAAGCACATCAAGATACAATAATTGATGTAATAAGACAACAAAATGTAGCCGTAGTTGTTGGGGGAGATGCCAGGACACACAGCTAAATATGGATCATATAGTTTGATGGATCTGGATCTGAGACTGATACTTGATGTTCAACTAGTTCAGGTAAGAAGAGTGCAATACCTATTATTGTTATTTTTTATTTTACTGCTTTTGCATGCCTATATTACTTGCCAAAAAGTGGAAATATTGACATCAACATTCAGCACTGAATACTGAATAGCATGCCATGTTTAAAATGAGTTTAAGTTCTCAAAACATTATATGCTTAACTTTTTAAGAGCAAAGAAGTCAAAAGTTCATATTGGATGGAAATGGAGGGTTTGACGAGGTGCCTTAAGAGAGTGGAAGAGGAGGGAGTAGTTATTAGTGACCTTGTTACTGACAGACATCCTCAGATTAAAGCTTACATGAAAAAAAAGAAGTGACATCAACCATTGGTTTGATATGTGGCATATGGCCAAAGGTAAACTCACTTTACAGTTTTATACAATTCCTTAATGCATTAGGTATTCCTCATTTAAGTTATTTACCTGAATAGTTATATATACTTTTCATTTAAAAATTATTTGCGTTTTGTAGGGGTGTTTAAAAAGTTGGAGGCTATTGGGAAGAAAAAGAAGTACAAGCAAGTGGGTGATAGGGCCCGGACAGTTTCAAACCACCTATACTGGTGTGCGGCATCTAGTGAAGGAGATGGTGAATTGGTGTCTGAGAAATGGCTGTCTATCCTCAACCACAACACTGATGTTCATGAGGGTCATGGAATGCGATTCCCGCATTGCTTACATGGTGACCTGGAGGACAGAGATTGGATTAAGAAAGGTAACTATGTAAGCATGGGCTTGAAAAAAAAAACATTTTTGATTCTCTACTTTGCAGATATACATTATAATTATGTGACATATATATTCTACAATACATAAATATATGAAAGTCTGTACTTTGTTATGAAGCAATATTTATCTAAACTACAAAAAAATGTATCATTATTTCAGGTAGTCAGTCCCAAAGTCAGAACTTGTGGAGCGCCATATCTGTCGGTTTAATAAAAAATGTTAGTTTACCAAACAATCATGAACAAACAAAATGAATTGTGCTCAAATGTCAATAACTGTCTAAGCTTGTAAACATCAATAATTTTCTAAGCTTGTAAAAATAAAATTATGTGTTTTGAGTCATGAATACAGGGATATTGAAGTTGCTTGTTCATATTACAAACCTTTAAAAAGAGTCCATTGTTTTTTTCCCCAAATATGTGTACCTAGGACATTCCTGTTGGATACCTAAACCCACAGTATTGCTGAGATGGAAATGCAGTTAATCTTTGTTACTACATATGATGGCAAGATCTTCCTGTTGTTTTTCCCCAAACATTGTCATATCCATCGCACAAATCGTCGATATGCTAGATGCCTGTTAACACTAAGAACAAACTTTTTAAAAATAATCAGAACTAACGACCCTTGCAGTTAGATTCAGTGATATTTTTTTTTGTTTTAGATAAGCTATTATTTGAAATGTATAATCTATAATACATTTCTTTACAGTTGCAGTACCAGATACATCCCCCCAATCCACACACAAACATTCATGCTTACAAGTAAACAATTGCTTAATTTTATTCCAAATCTTTTGACATAAAATCATGATCATTAAAAAGATGGCATTTAAAATATTTTCTAGAATTGTAAAGTATATCTGTTTTTGAGTGCTCCATAAGTTCAGACAGTATTAAATATTCCTTTCAATTAGAATGACCAGAGGTATTTACATGCATGTATAGTACTTTTTATATTTGTATTATCAAGATTACATTTTACAATTTTGCAAAAAAAAAAAAAAAAAAAAAAAAAAAAAAAACTTGTGTAATAATTCATTTTCTTCCAGTGGTCCATGTTCTTCTAGATATTCATAAAAGGATGTCTCTAAAACCCATCTGTTGAGACAGTTTGCTGCAAAACCCTCATGTTCTGTGATGCAGGTCTCTCCTCTCTCTTCCAACCTTGACTCAATAGCAGCATAAAATCGGCAACATTTGGATTCTCTTGCAGTTGGCATAGTAATGCAATTTTTTTTACAGGAACACCTGCACCCCAAAATAAAAAATGTTACCATCGTCAAACGGCCGTCTTGTTGTTTCTTGTCTTTTAACTTGCTCGTATTGATACGGTTGCACAGTCAGTTTAAGGGTTAAGTCTATTTCAGGTATACTTTCGTCTGTATCACTTTCGTTAGACTCGTACATTATTAGAATTCGTTCCGTGTATTTGCAATGTAGAAAAATAAACACGGGCGATAACTCGAACTCTGTGCATTTTCTATGAACAATCCAGAGAGTTAAGAAATGTCAACATGGCGTTAAATTTGACGCGAGGAAAAAAACGGTTTTTATTTTTTTACCCTGACATTACTTGTTAAAAGATCCTATTCAAATTGTCATTATTATTTGCAAATTATGACATAACTGATAAATTGCAAATATTGTTTTTAAAAAATGAGTATGCTTTGTACAAAGATTGGTTCGGATAGTGACATTTCTGTGCTAAAAATTGCTCCTTTACAATAAAAAATACAAAAAAGACAATGGTTTTATCCATTGCAATTGTAACAGGAAGGAAACTGTTTTTAAATTCGATTTAAAGTATACAACCTACAAGCAGTGTTTCGTATACTTTATCAGCTTTAATTGAAAATTATTTCATAGCTTTTTGAGAGAATAACCTTCTCCATAATAGGTAAAGATTAAGTGCATTACATAATGCTTAGATGGAAATACAAACCAGTGAACCGATCAATAACTATCAACTTGTATTTTTGGAATTTTTTTTTTTAATTCAAGAAATGATTTGTGTTCTAATGAATCATCATATAGCACATCTCTACGTGGATTTGGTACGAACTATTCCGCAGCTTGAATGTACTTGTTATCCTTTAAAAAAAGAGTGCCATGATAACTTATTATAGATAACAAAATAAATGACATGGATACGGATTTTTCTCATGTATTTAATTCCCCTGTGTTAAAATGGATATAAAAAGCAACTTTTCATTCTTCGTAAATTGACTTTTGATCCAATCTTAAGCTATAAAAACAATTTTTTCTCAAATTATTTCGACTAAACAGATCTCAGATAACCTTTTTTTATTACCCGCCTAAATGTAAAAATGTAAAAATGCTGGTGCAAGTATACTACTTCAAACCTAGAAGTAAGTAAGAACTTAGACATTCTTTCTGATTTAATTCAATCAAAGATATCTTTTTTTAATTCTTTAGAAATAGAGTTATTGCATATATTTTACGAAATGTATTCCAAACAATTTATATAATAGTAATGATTCAGTTTCAATCATGAATCTTGTAGGGGAAAATATAAAATAATTTGATGTCAATTATGGACATAGATAATCTATCCATACTCCATACTCTCTCTCTCTCTCTATATATATATATATATATATAGAGAGAGAGAGAGAGAGAGAGAGACAAGGTCAATATGGAAATTTCTACAAAGCACTGAAATTATCAACGACAATAGCAATTATCAAATTTTCGGAACATTTCCCTTTCTTAGTACAGTTACAGATTAGAAAATCATTAAAAAAAAACAATGAAGTAGTAAAACAAAACAACTAGCACTACTAATGAGTCATATGAAATATATGGAGATAACGAACAGTATTCAAGCTCAAAAGTCCATTATTATTACTGTTATAACTGTATTAAACGAGGTTTTCCCAATTTTGACCGGGCTAGCTAAATAAGTTACCGGTCTTGTAAACTCAATTTCTTTCGACAGTCGAGGGGTCCCTCCAAGTTCCTTCCTCCGTAAAAAGATGATGGTCAAAATGTGGGATCCAGGGTGTTAGCCAGCTCCTCCAACTATGTACTCTTATAACAGTTATATACGGGATTTTTTCCAGTTTTGACCGGGCTAGCTAGATAGGTTCCCGGTCTTGTAAACTCAATTCCTTTTGACGGTCGAGGGGTCACTCCCAGACCCGTCCTCTGTAAAAGGATGAAGGTCTAAATATGGGATCCATGGTGTTAACCAGCTCTTGGTTCAAGGTTTACCTTTTCTATCCATTATCATCATTTTGGTCATGCTAGCTACAATGGTTTTGGATCCTCACTCTTCTTTTTTAAGTGATGTCTTTGATTTGCTTCTTTAACATGTATTATAATGAGTTATTCAAGATTTTTTTGAAAAAAAATTATTAGGACATTTACGGTAATTTGAATAGGGAACCGGTCGAAACATGCGGTTCGCCATTCGAATAGTCAGTAGGGAATAGGGAATAACCTACTAACTTCTGATTGCCCATCCCAACCAAAATATTCATAATTCAAACAGACTTAATTCAACACGATATGGAAATGCTTGCGTATCAATATGATTTAGTGTCAGTATGATAGTGTGATTTCGTATATTCCCATGGAAATTTGAATACATATTTTAGACCCAAGGGATATCTTACTGCTCCCCTTTTTAACCATAGGGTCATGTTTTGAATAAATTTGAAGCTGCACTATCTGGGGATTGGTTCATAAAAATATTATTTATTTTTTTTGACCTACTGTTCTTGTCAAGATTATCGAAATAAACGAAAAAATTTTGATCAGAAAAACTTACATTAGGTCATTAGGTCACACATTAGGTGAGGTTAATAAAAAAAAAGTTCATTTGAATAATTCTTTTTCTCTTAAATTGAAACATCTAATATTCGATTATATCTTCGTCATCAGATTCCAAAATTAAAATTCTGAAAGAATATATCAAAATTATGAGGGATTTTTTTTTCACTGTAAGCTAAAGTTTATTTTCATCGTAGTTGATCGGTAAATCTTTGTAATCCATGAAATATTTACCTCCCAAAAATTTCATTGAGAGCAACTTTACTGGAACCTTACCTGACAGATTTATGATTCCTCACTGACAATAATTCCGGAATTAAGTGAAGTGAAACAATCAGTGGTCCTATGACTTGTTTTGACTAATGAAATCAAGAAAGAACATGATAACATGAAGAGTGTGACAATTTAACCCCAACGGTGTTCCAGAAAAAAGACCACGATAAAAACTTGGACATAAAAAGGACGTGTTTAACATTACCTTACTACTTCCCAGAAAGATGTTGGGGTTTTTTTTTTATTTATATCCAGACATTGTATAATGGACGGATATTTCACTGTACCAATATCTTATTGGCAGTAATAATAAGAATTTTTATGAGACGAATTTCCATTTGATCGATGTGTCACATAACCTTCCAGAAAAAAAAATCCAAACTTTAAAGTACGTAATACGTTCACATAAGTTTTCCACAAGAAGAGGATTTTCCTGATTTTTGTATGTTTTATGACTTTTGAAAAGTGCAGAAGACTGAAATGAATTTTAATAAAGGTTTGTAAAATTTGTCACCTCTAATTCAAGGGCTGAAAAGTAAAAGGAATTTATTTTTCGTAAAAAGAAAAGCAATTTAGAATGTTGAAATATCTGAACTTATTAAGATAACTCTCCATTTAAAGTTACTGTATTATTTGAATCCACATTTACTTTTTCCCAATATTAAAAATAATCACGGTGATTTCCTATTAAATAACGGAAATTACATTACTAATTAAGAAAAAAAATATTGCCCTAATAAAAACTGTAAACTGTCAAAAAAAAAAAAACACACGTAATTACAGTACGTTGTATGGGTCGTTCTTTAATGGTGCATTTATATCGTTCTTGTATGACAGAGTTCTGTTTGAAGATGAAATATTTGATTGATAATCCCTGTCTACAAATATCTTAACATTTGTAAAATAGAAATACCGATAATTTGGCAGTAATACGAATGAAAATAAATCTATTCACATAATATGACATTTATTTGTGGTCTTCCTTCTTAACAAATGATAACAAACGAGATGTATTTTAAAATGTTAATTTCCAAAATTTGAAAAATGAAATTTAAGCACAATGAACTTAAATACATCTTACAGTAGATAAAAATTTTTATCCTCTAAGATCTTTTTTTTCGAATGATTAACGACATCTTCAACTCATGCAAAATACTATAGCAGATGAAAAATATATTCCTTATATGTAAACCGAATTACTCCCCAAACTTTTCTCCATGAGCTGATGAAATTGAAATGCATCAATAATTTCTACAATTCATTTTATAATTTTATCTGATGTTATTTGTTTCATCCCTTAGTGAACTTTTTGATCATCATGAAACGTATCATGATTTCTAGCATACTTTATATATATTAATAACTTCTTTTTTACATGTTTTATTTAACATATAGAAATTTCTAAATCCCATAACACCATTGTGCAGGTAAACGTCTAAAATGACTTCGTCAAGTTTCTTTTTGAAACCAAATATACAACTGTTGACCAGTGGTGTGAACAACAAAGATTTAAAAAACAATAATAATTACCGTATTTACCGTGAGTAGAAATTTAGGATCACTCACTAAATACACCTGAATATTTCTAATCAGCTCATCTGCAGCAAAGTTGCCATCTCAATTTTGAATTTTTATTTACAACAGTAAAACTGAACAATATGTCCAAACGGCTGAATCTGCTATATATGGCCTGGAATATGCAAGTAATATTTAATAATTTCTACAATCAAGTGCATTTGAAATGCTACATCCTAACTTTCTAAATAACCTAAAAACCAAGTATACAATCAAAACAAAACAGAGGAACCAAGGTATTTATGAAGTTTTCTTACTTCAAACAAACAAAAAATAAAACAAAACAAAAAAAAACGAGAAAACTATATTATCAATCAAATTATTAAACTTCAAAAAAGTGGCAACGATTTTTTTTTTATTCATTGAAGGAGGATGGGATGTTAAATGGATTACAGAACTATCAAAATCATTATTGTATTAATTTACAACTTAGATCCGGCTTTTCAAAGCCATATGAAAAATGAGTTAAAAGTCGAATGTTTCATGGCTTTTCCGTCTATGTAAAGTAATAATATGATATTTTACGCACTTACAACAACTTAAGATGAATAAGTTAACAAAAAATTAATTAATTAATTGATTTTATTAAAGAAAAAGAAACAAAAACGTCTTGCTGTAATGTTGCAACCATCATATCCCGTATAAAACAATAAAGAAGGAACTTTATTGTTTTATTGAAACTTTATTAATATTCAGGTAACTTTGGTCATCCTGTGCTTCTAGGTCGGTCCTCATCCTAATACACAAAAAACATAGAAACTGTCATTTACAAATCATTTTTACCTCTCAGTTATTCTTAGCCTTCTTCTGAAACTTGATACAAACGTATATATATATATATATATATATATATATATATATATATATATATATATATATATATATAATGGAATCTATGGTCCAACACTTTATTACACCTTTTCTCATACTGGCTTTTTATCTCTTTCTTCTTTTATTTAATATCCACATTACAACCAAATAAGAAACACAGGAAAGAAAACAGAGGTCACATGTGATGCTATAAGTTTATTAAGTTATAACCAAGGAGTTTACTGGTATGGTTATTATTTTATGAAATATGCAGATAACGAACAATGTTCAAGCACAAAGTCCATTAAAACAATACAAATCAGAGCAAATACAGACCTCTAAAACATCAAAGACGGGATCAGGTGCCATGGAGGAATGAGCATCCCCTGCTGACCGGTTACACCCGCCGTGTGTTCCTTGTCATGATCGGTAAATAACGGAAAAATCCGTCGACAATTCAGTGTGTAAATAATGGCCTAACAATTAGTATGAAAAACGTCAGTCAGTATATGACTTAATGATAGAATGACAAAACCATTGTATCGACCATAGAACTTACGAAATGATGACTTTAAACGAGACTGTTCATAATCTTGTTTCATCAACTTGTTTGTCAATAACTTACCTCGTTTTAAAATTGTTCATATGTAGAGCATGCTCTTGCGTATCAAATCAACTGAAAGATATACACTCTATATGCATGTGGTAAGGGTATTTTGCTGCATGAGTAAGGGAAGCTGACGATAGAAAAGTTAAAGTCATCACGTTTATCATAAAGCTTCGTTGTTATGCCAAGTTCACAGGGAGAGTTTAATTCGAATTAAACGTAAGTTACTGCGAATTAAATTTGAACCGCGTTCACACAGGGAATTTAATGCCAATTATATTAATTCGAATTAATTTACTTGCGCATTTATTTTCAGGAAACGCCAGGCTAAATAAGATACGTAGGTAGTACTAGCAGATCTCCAGCAACACTAGATGCTTGAGTTTCTGGTTGACAATATCCATGAAGTTTTTCGAGATCAGGTCTTCCAACAATCTGTTGGAATTCACATTGGAACATATTGCGCCCCGTTATTTGCAGACCTACCACAGAGCCTGACAGATCTGTTTCACACTTTGATATTTTAATGTACGAAAATACCTTTCAATGATAACCTAACAAGAAAACTTTATGATAAACGTGATGACTTCAACATTTCGATTGTCAGCATCCCTTACTTATGTAGCAATATTCCCTTATCACCTACATTTATATGGGATTCATGCCTCCCAGTTGATTCGATTCACAAGAGCATGCTCTACTTACGATCAATTTTTAAAACAAGGCAAGCCATTAACCAACAAGTTGATGAAACAAGGATATGAACAGTCCGTTTGAAGCCATCATTTCCGAAGTTCTTTGGTTGATACAATGACCTTGTCAACAAATACAATCTATCATTAGGTCAAATGCTGACTTGCGTTTTTCATATTATATGTGAGCTTTTATTTATACACTGAAATTTCTACAGATTTTTCCGTTTACCCGATCATGACAAGGAGCACACGGGTGTGACCGGTCAACAGGAGATGCTCACTCCTCCATTGCACCTGATCCCGCCTCTGATGATTTTGGAGGTCCGTGTTTGCTTTTTTTATTGTTTAAATAGTCTATGAGCTGGAATACTGTTCGTTATCTCCATATTTCATCCTTAGCATTGTGAGAATTAAATACACTAGCATTTTTAGTATTCTTTAGCATTGCAAGAATTTAAATCCTGCATACACTGTAATGTAAACATTTTACCAGTAATCCTAATTTTTAGATTTTCCTATATAAACTTCACCACAATGTGGGCCTCTAGTTTGTTCACACTAAGACCACGGTTAATTTTAATTTGTGCGTGATAAAATGATACTGTATAAGATGTTAATTTTCTTATTTAAAAACAATTTTAGGTAGATCTATAGCTTAGTATTGACATATGTGATCCTATATACGTTATACAGAAAAACGGAAAAAAATGTTGTAGAAAGGATAAGTCTACCACCAACTGGCTAGTTGTTTTCTCCTATAGATCTTTTCAAATTCCGAATACATCCATTCTGTAACACGAGACCATATTTCCAGTTGGAAAGTGGGGCTAGAATCTCATATCATTAAACAAGTATGATACTGGAATGATCTTTATCGCCGATTGGCCTCTTGTATCATTTTGCAATTTTCAAAATAGGCAAGACTTTTGAGAAAAGGAGATATTACTTGTGTGTTCCAAGAAAAAGAATAACCATTGACATGATAGCCCCCAACAAATGGATCAAATTTACATTTTACCCGTGAAAGCGATCAAAGAAAAAAAACAACAACAAAATGTTAACATAATGGAAAGACGAATAAAACAACTTTTTCAATCGAATATTCGTCCAAACATACACCTTCATCAAGATGAAAATGAATAAAACAATGAAAAGAGGTTTGATGTGCAACAATCTGTCTCAATTTGAAAGGAAGTGAGATTTTTTTAATTCTTGCTGATTACAGTTAAAAGACATAAAAAATAGAAGTCTTTTGTTATTTATGTTTAAACATCTTGTTCTTTTTCCTTTGAACACTTTACCAGTAAATGTAAATCTCGTTATTTTGTTAGTATAAATGTAAATTCATTTTACTTTACTGCAATAAAATGAATAGGTCCTTAAAGCCGTGTATATTATATGAAGAAAATATCTTGTAGCTGTATCATAAATCATAAGCTGTATTATTTGTAAATTAGTGAAGGTACACATGAATTGTTTGCGTCCATGTTTCCTTGTGACATCAGATATTACATTTGGAATTTATTTTATAAAGAAATTGCACGATTTTCATGTGCACACCTCTCACATGATTATGATATTGATTGAACAATTATCGCAGAAATAACTGTTATTAAATGATTGAGCTATTTTTAAAATATTTCAATGGAATTACATCCCATATTTATTTCCCCATGCTTATACTGTAGACGGCAAAGAGGAAGAACTCTCTTAATGACAGATGTTACAAACTCTTATAAAAATCTTGAGAATAACAACTGAAGAAGTCTTGTTTAATTATGTAAGTAAATGAATAAGTTTATCCGCATAGATTATAATTTTTTTTATTCAAAGTCAAAGTTTTACAATAAATGGATTTAAAGAGACAAAAAGTTGTATATTTTTAAGGAAGGTTGCAAGAAAGTAAAATTTTGAAAATCATAGGAAGCTAACAATTTTTAAAACATATTTTAGAAATTCAATATTCCCATCATTGGCATCCAAAAATATATACCAATCCAGGCATCCATTAATTTGTTTGTATCATCTGTCCTTAAGTCAGCTTGATTTAAGATGAGGTTTCTCTCCATTTGAGGCACCGTAGAACAACGTAACATCGCTCTTTGACTATTTCACTGGTTAACTGGTTCATGTAACGCTCTCTAATGAAGTTAGATCATTGAATTTTATTATGTTATTGTATTATATGCAAAGAATTACCTTTAATGAAGTTATTAAAAAATTATTATTTAAAAAAAAATGAAAAATTCAGTACAACTGGATAATATATGCAAATGAACATAAAAAAAACGCGAGTGTGTGAACTATTTCATGATGATCGATAACACTGCCACACTCCCCTCAGACCAGATTAAATATTGACCTGTGTCACATGCTTCTTAGCGTCCCCATTTATATCTCTCGATATCTGCATGAATGAAACGGGCAATGGCTTCCTTGTGTTTACACTTTATTGATAAAAATAGAAGTGATTCACATTACTATGAGTTTTCACGTGCAGGTATTAAATATTAAATAGTTCTGTATAAAATGTCCCCAGCATTAACATAGAAACTACAGAGACCTTAACTGCACCACAGACAGACAGGCAGACAATAGTAAGTATGGATATTATCAATCTGTTCACATCATTTGACCATCACACCTTTAGTTTATAACTTTTACCTAACAAAATGTGCCATTTCTGAACTTCAGACATTGCTTAGGGATTTGTATAATAAAATGGCTTTTATTCATTCAGGTAAAAATGTGTAATGGGTTACACTTCTTCCCTATTTGTGTTGTACTTGTTTCCTTGACAACATTTTGTGTGACCTACATTCTGTCAGTCGTTAGAAACGATGTGAACCCAGTTCTACCATATATCAGGTAATGTCACGGACAGGATTAAAGTGTTGGGGAAATAACTTACATTAACTGAAAGGATTCATGTGATGTTCCTTACTAAATTTTTGCCGATAAGAAATAAAGATGTCTTCACATTACTTTATTATCCTATTAGTTGTAGATACCGGTATTACAAAAATCAGTATTCTTTTTCATAGTGACACAGGAACGACGCCATATGAAAGTTGCTTATTCAGTTTTTTCCTGAATATCTCTGCCATAGCTGGTACGCCAACATGATAATTCTTTTTCTGACTTTATATGTTAAAAATATTCATGAATTTTCATACATTTCATACCCTTGCATAATTAACCCAAAAGTCTCTGTTTTAAAAACTTTTTAATTCCAAGAAAAATCATAGTTACTTTATCAAAGTCAAAAATTGATATCAAACATTAAAATTACTTCATTTGTTTCCTACTATCAAATATTGTAACAACTGAAATACTGTTTCAGCGTTTTGCACGATGTACATCAGATATCGTTGGATCCGTATGGTGTCAAACGAAGAGAGATCGCTCCGGTGTTATAATATTCTAAGTTTGATGTTTGGATGGTTCTCATCTCTGGGTCTCGGACTTGTGGCAAATTTTCAGGTTACATCTTAATTACTCTGAACGCAATAATTGCACATAGTTTTCTTCTATCTGTTTTTTTTTTTCTCTAAAAATTTGATCATACATATCAATCTTCTTTTTCACAATGCTTGCATTCGGATATGTTGAAAGACCTTTTTTGGACGCAAAAATGAATTATGGGTAATGTATCTCTATGCCATTTTAAAGGAAACGAACTTAGAGGGTGTTCACATGACTGGGGCAGCGATGACAATTGGTTTTGGTATCTTGTACATGTATCTACACACTGTCCTATCGTACAAAATGTCCGACACCTTGACCCTAAGTAGAGTTCGGCTGGCAATGTCCATATCGTGTACAATCACAGCGGCTTCATGTATCCTTTGAAATGGCTAACGATTCTTTTTAATCACGATTATCAACATGATTTTGTTGATAAATGCATTTTATTATTGCATTTCCACTTTGGGGAAGGGGTGTTCAAATTAATAGATCGTCAGGAAATCATTTCAGGGAGAAGATACCTTATTTTATCACCTGTTTACTCCTTTATATAGTGGATTTCAGTCATATGATATTGTTTTTATATAAACATTTGTGACTTTGCAATAGTTTTTATGTGGAAGTTATGAAGAGAAATTAAGTGCATTCATATACATATGTACATTGTATAAATTAAAACTGTGTAAACATGCTAAAGCCATATATACTGTAACAAGTGATAAAAAGACTCTGCAATGGTTTTGCGTTGGATATGATTTTTATCAAACTCATGTGTTTTATCTCCTTTCCAAGGTTCGGGGATAGAAAACGCACAACTCTTACGCAACCAAAAACCATGGCAGATCTCTTATCACCTAAAACTTGATAATGCAATATAGAATAAACTGCAGATAAGGCTGATTTTTTTTTTTTTTTTTTTTTTTTTTTTCAATATCAAACATGTCCAGAAATTTCAAAAAGTCAATATTAATCTAATTTCTGTAGAAATGAACACAAAATGTTTTTTAGAGAAATAATTGATTTATGCATTGAATGTCCGTCGAATAACAGCACATGGCCGTGCCGACAAATTGAATACCTGCATTACATTTACTATAATATTTTCTCCATTAATATTAATTTCCTGCATTTTTAAATGGCAAATTAAATATAAACATACAGTGATTTTATTTTTACAACAATTCAACAGGGTAATTGATTTAAATAAAATTGAGCAAAAAGAATGTACATTTTGGTGTTTCTAGTATGAAGGCACTGTATGTAGTTCCTAATGTTTATTCTACAGTGCCGTGATAAGGTTTTGTGTGTTTTATATGGGGTTGAACGTTGTACATTTCCAATGAATTTCATATAGAAAATTACACTGAAGGTAAATACTGTATCAAACAGGGAAGAAATCGCTAAATAAATTCACATCTAACAAAGAAATACATGTAAATATTTGAATGATTTTACAGTATTTCAACTTCTTTAACAAAATTAAAAGTTTTAATTGCCACTCTGGTTGCCAAAGCTCAGCGTTCATCCGCTACTGATCCTTTACATTGGAAGTCATCTGACAAGGTAAGAAATTGTTTAAATTTCCGCATAGATACCTATGTTCAATATTATCACATTATTCTTTCTTTCAGAAAAAAACCCTACCAAGAAATTGGTAAGATTTCTTTTTACGTTTAGAAAATATTTTTCTTCAAAGCAAAATTATTGAAAGTACATTGATACAAATGACACCACAGAGTCTGCCAAATCTGTCATATTTAGATGTTTTACTGACTATAGACGACAAAGGCTGATTAACAATTAAATTGTTTGACAAACGAGATGACTTTGGTTTTTCCATCATCAACTTTCCTTATTTATGTAGTAATATTCCACTGTACCCTGCTTATGGTGTTTATGTCTCCCAATTTATTCGCTACTCAAGAGCTTGTTCTGAGTACGATCAATTTTTAAAGCGAAGCAGGCTACTCACTGATAAGTTAATGTTACAGGGATTTCAACAGCTTCGTTTAACGTCAGCATTTCGTACATTTTTTGGTCGTTATAATGATCTTGTTAGCAAATATAAACTATCATTTGGTCGTATTTTGGCCGACTTGTTTCATACCAATTGTTAGGCCTTTGTTTATGCACTGAATTGACTACGGATAGTTCCGTCTATCTGATCAAAACATGGGGCTCACGACAGGTGTGACAGGTCAACAGGGGATGCTTACTTCTCCTAGACACCTGACCCACCTCTGGAATTTCCAGGGGTCCGTGTTTTATGCCCTATTTACATATTTGTATAGTAGATGGAGTTTTTGAGATCGATCACTGTTCGTTATCTTTACCTTTTACATTAAAAATAAATTTGAAATTTAAAGTTCATTCATTCAATTATAATTCATATTTTAAGTGAAATGTAAAGATAATAAACAGAATTTATTCCCAAAAGTTCAATTAAATAATGCAAATCTTTGAGTAGGGCAATTATGGATCATTTAAGGATCTCTGACAACATCAAAGAAGAATGAGTTAAAAATTATACTTTATCAAATACATCAGTGAACCGCAAACAAATACACCAAATTGGATTAAAATTGATTACATTTTTATGTTTTTGTTTGCCAGTGCTCTCTCATCCGGGGTGGTCTAAAATGATGTAATTTTGTACCGATTTAGTATAGGCTTTAAATGGATGAAGAAAAAAAACATTATGTTAATTACATGTATCAAGTATATATTTATACTCTACGCTCGGACAATATCCTAAAACGAGGCAAGCTTTTGACATACAAGTTGATGACACAAGAATATCAACAGTCTCTTTAAAAGTCATCATGGTCGATACAACGGCCTTATTCATACATTGAATTACGTATTTTTTCGTTTTCATGATTATGACGGTAGGTTTGACCGGTAAGCAGGGGATGCTTACTCCTTCTTGTCACCTGATCCCACCTATGATGTTTTTAAGGTCCCTGTTTGCTCTGCTTCTGATTTTGTATTTTTTCTATGGCCTTCTGCGCCTGATTACTGTTCGTTATCTCCATATTTGGTTATTTTTAGGGATATCCAGCACACGTGACAGCGGCTATCAGTGAGTGGTTGACTTGTATTGTGTTCCTTCTATTTTTTGCCACGTTTGTTCAGGATTTCAAACGAACCTCAGCTTCTGTGACATTTCACATAAATTTAATCGAAGAGTCAGATAGTATCAAGGTCTGAATAAACATATTTTTTTCTAGGAAAACCAAAATCTGATAATAGAGCTTTTTATTTTTATATTTTGTACATCATTATGTTATTTTGATTTGAATCTGTTTACCATAATACATACATATTTGCATAGTTTTGATGTATTTCTTTTATTACTTTTTTACTGATCCGAAAATAAAAATATATGTTTGAAATGTGTTAATTTTCATCTGTGTAAGTTAATTACTGGATTCAAAGGCTCTTTGTAGCATCAAAATGTATCACATTTCAATTCCTTTTACAACCATTCCAAACGATAAATTTAAGAATATTCTCCTTGGTGTCAAAGACAACTGAATCTTCAATAAAAATGGAACGCGTAAATTTGCATACTTTGTCACTGGTCATCTACAAACTTTTCTTTCTTATTAACATTCTGATTTTACATACAAGTACTCCAAGGTTGATATTAAAAAAGGTGCTCGAGTTTCTCATTGACAAAATCTATGTAATTTTTTGGAGACAGGTTCTTCCAACAATTTATTGGAATTCCCATGGGTTCTTCTTGTGCCCCGTTATTTGCAGACCTGTTTTGTATTCTTATGAAACAGCGTCTACATGTAAAGAAGTATTTTACACTGGCCTTCAACTCAACAATTAAATACATCGACGTCATTTTATCAATCGACAATATTCATTCCTACATTAATTCAATATATCCCTATTAACTCGAAATAAAGGAACCACTGAGTCTAATTTTTTTTTTCAAATATATATGTTTTTCTAGGAAAGAAAGTGATGGCAAACAATCAACAAAATTTTGTTATAAAAGCGATAACTTCAACTTTTTTATCGTCAACTTCCCTTATTCATTTCGCAATATATCATTTTCACTGTGGAGTTTGCGTCTCCCAGCTGATTCGATACGCAAGAGCTTTTCTACGTACCATCTACCTCTAAAATAAGGCAGGCTACTGACAGAGAAGGTAATAATACAAGAATATCAGCAATCTCGTTTAAAGTCAACATTTCTTAAATTTTATGGTGGATACAATAACCTTGTTTACAAATACAAATTATTGTTAGGTCGAATATTGATTGACGTCCTTTAAAGAATTGCTAGATTATTATTTTCACACCGAATTGTCTACGTATTATTCCCTTTACTCGATTACGCACGGAGGATGTGACTGGTCGACTGGGGATATTAATTCCTCCATGGCACCTGATCCCACATCTATATTAAGAACTCCGTGTTTGCTCTGATCACATTTTGAATTGTTTAATTGGATTTTGAGTATGATTACCATTAATGACTGGAATAAACAAGTCAACTATCTTTTCTTACTATGAAATTATAAAGTTCTTCTGGGTCGACTAAATGCTTTTCCTTTCCAAATCGGGAAGAAACTTCCAGGATTGATTAGGGACAGGTAGTCAGGAATCGAATTAATTTTCTTGTGCTTGGATACCTTGGAATAGAGTCCTGTAAAACTACGCGTCTCTCAAACGCAAAAGTTGCCATACAGACAATGTAATGTCAAACCGAGCCAATTTCCTCTTGAAGTTCTGCTGCATGACTGCGGCCATCACTTTGAAAAAAAGAATCCAAATAAAATTTTATTAATTCCGACACGGGTAATGCATTTTTCTCATTCAAACTCATAAGGACGTTTGCATTATTATTAAAGATACCTGACATACAATTATCAATTAGGATATTTGTTATCTTGAATTGCACAATTAATTTTACTAAAATTGCCAAAACACACTGGAATCATGGAAACTTGTTATAGCTTAAACTTTCATTTCATCGTTTATAATCTATTTGTTAGAATATGTATGTTTTTCTTAACTGATTTGGTTTTGTCATTGAGACAGGATAGGTTATCTAGAAAAAAAGAAATATGAAATATGTGGAGATAACGAACAAGTTTCGAGCTATATAATTTTTATATTGAGACGACATGATGATAGGACGTGTACTTCAGAACGATTTAGTAAGCAGTATTCATTACAAACTGTATTCAAGCCAAGAACGAGGGCGCTTTTCATTAGCATTCGGCAGGAATCTGAGTGCACTCGAAAAGTGAAAATTTCCTTGATCTGTCACATGAAAGTTTAGCATTCTTTTGATGTATCGGGTTCCTGTGATATAGGAAAGTGAAATATTTTCTCCATATTGTATTTTAATTTACCAAAATAGTATTGGTTAGATGAGTCATTTGGTACAAAATATCACATTTTTAAACACGTTTATTTCTTTAAAAAAAAATTGCTATGTTTGGGTCATCTCTGTGATTTTGAAACATTATTTGTATGTATTTTCATTCAAAAAAAAAAAACCAAAAAAAACAAAAAAAAAAAAAAAAAAAAAAAAAAAAAAAACCATTTGTAAAGAAAAAATGGAGAGAAGACGCAAAGACGATGCAAAATAATTTTTTCCGGAAAAAAATTCCAATGTTTAATTGTGGTGATTCATTGTTGTTCTAAAAATTATTAATTTGTGTAGAGATGAGAGCTCAGTGGTATGCTTACCCGTTCAGTGCAATGAAAAAGAAAAAAAATGGTTCGATCCACTCAAGGAGCGTTAATATTTTTTTTAAGTACAAACAAACAATTCTTTTTTCAGTTTAATTTCATGTAATTTTACAAAGAAAATTCTTATTCTTAATCAGACTTCACACCTCAGAATGCAACAAACGGCTTAAATTTATGACGTCAACTTTAGGGCTCGTTTTCTAAACGTAAGAATGTACATAATGGTGGTTTTCGCTAGACTTTCATCATATATTACATGTTTATGATCTCATGAGACTGTACTTTTGAACTGTGTGATATATATGTACAGTTACCAAACAAACTGAACTTTAAATACTATGAAAATACATCGGGATAGGTATGTTGTAGACTGCAGAAAAGACAGACCGAAATCTCTTTCCAGTTACAAATCTGCGGGATTGTTGAATTAAACACATATGAATAGTGTACATAAATTATTTTTTATGATTATATTTCAATTTCATTAATCATTTTAACTTTAAAGGTTAAGGAAACATATTTCTATTTGATTATCACACTTCATGATAAATGCTTTTCTATCACAGTCATTCTCCGAGAATATTTTCTTTGCAGGCAAATGCATGAACTAAAATACTAGTATGCAAATAAATAAGTGACCACCCTTAGCTTTGTTTATATGTTTAATGATACTATAGGAGATGACACGTGTGTTTCCTGGAACACTAGTTTTAAATTAGAAGCTATACATGAAAAACAACTGTGAACCTGTTTTCTTGATTCTTAAAATCCTTTTAATCTTTATGTTTTACTTATTGGGCAAGGGGGGGGGGGGTAAAGCATACAATTTGGAAAGCAACACATGTTAATGAAGAGAAACGCATCAGAAATTGATTTAAGAAAAATCGAATTATCAAGTCTAACTTTCCTGTACAATGTTAATATGTCATTGCTGTCCTATTCACTTGGCTAAAATGAGAGGATTTTGGACTACTGTTGCAACAGATAACACAATTCTAAATGTAAACCAGTAACATAGTTCAAGTATCAAATCAACATTAATACTATAACTGTTGAAAATTTTAGTGTTTTTCGTATATCCAGAACTGCTCCTGTTTCACTTCTTTTATACGATCTATAATTTATGGGAATCACACGCATTATATCTGTTTTCGTACGACTATCCATTGATCTCGATAAAGGGTTTTTCGTCGCATGCCTGGATTAAGTTGCCTAAGCTTTAATATGTCCTTCGGAATCGGCGACCGCCTAATTGAAGCAGCTGTTGTGCAAATGGCCTAATGTCGAATCCAAGGCGACTTCCTTGCAAAAGCAATGTGCATGGCACTGGTGAATTACTGTAAAATAATGCTTAAGATTCGTAAAAAGTACAATGCATCACCGACTTTCGCATTATGTTAGCGATTAATAACAGATATAGGATCATACACATACACATACACACACACACACCCTCACATACACACACAGAGAGAGAGAGAGAGAGAGAGAGAGAGAGAGAGAGAGAGAGAGAGAGAGAGAGAGAGATTACCCTTGAATGTTAGGTCGTAACATTAATCTAGGTTGGAAGGATGGAATGATTCCAGTATTCTTTACGACAGAGCAGAGAATCTTTGAGTACGTGATCTGTTTGATTTGAGCAAGTTGGGCTGTAAATAAATTATGTTTTAAAAGTTGACTCACGAAACTGTATGTCACTGATAATACTTCTATAGTTATACAAAAATGATTTATTTCATTAAAAAGCTTTAGTTTACCAGATGTAAAAGCAGTCACTGGGTTTTCGGGGGAAGTGCGCTCGTACCAGAACCGGTCGCCATGTTTGTAGAAGCTGAACTGAAGGGCGATGAGACATTGGAACGTGGGCCCTAGAATACTTCCTGGTCGAGGAATCTCAGACATACCACCAGCAAAGAGGTCTATATCATCAGGATGTCTAGAAACGAATGTAAGGTAAAAAAAACTATTAATTTAAAATACATGCGAGTCCTCTTAGTGCAAGAAAGATAACTGTTAACTTATCAACAAATCTTTTCGGAGACAACCAAAAACTGATTTTACATAAGTTTAAAGTACTTTGGTATGTAAAAGGTAAAGATAACAAACAGTGATCGATCTCAGAAAATCCATAAACAATACAAATATGTGAAGAGGGCATAAAATACAGATCCCTAGAAATTCCAGAGATGGAATCAGATGCCTAGAAGGTGAAAGTATTCTTATTGTTCAGGGCTGTAAAACCATCAATCAAATAATCTATGTATCGTAGCATACTGTGCAAATGGGAAAAATGAAATATATGGAGATAAACGAACAGTATTCAAGCTCAAAAGTCCATTATACAATACAAAATAGGAGCAGAGCAAACAGGGACCTCCAAACATCAGAGGTGGGATCAGGTGCCATGGAGGAGTGAGCATCCCCTACCGACCAGTCACACCCGCCGTGTGCTCCTTGTCATGATCGGGAAATAACGGAAAAATCCATCGACAATTCAGTGTGTAAATAATGGCTTAACAATTAGTATGAAAAATGTCAGTCAGCATTTGACTCAATGATAAATTGTATTTGCTGACAAGGTCATTGTATCGACCATAGATCTTACGAAATGATGACTTTAAACGAGACTGCTGATATTCTTGTTTCATCAACTTGTTTGTCAATAATTTACCTCGTTTTAGAAATTGTACATACGTAGAGCATGCTCTTGCGTATCGAATCAACTGAGAGATATATACCCCGTATGCAGGTGGTGAAGGTATATTGCTGCATAAGTAAGGGAAGTTGACGATTGAAAAGTTAAAGTCATCACGTTTATCATAAAGCTTGGTTGTTAGATTGTCAATCAGAAACTCAAGCATCTTTTTAATGTCAACTTCAGAGTACTTGTGTGTACAATCAGAATGTTTTTTAACAAAATAATTTTGCAAATGACCAATGACAAGGTAAGTATATTTACGAGTTCCATTTTTATTGAAAAAGCAGCTGTCAATGATATCAAAAAGCCTGGACTTTAATTTATCGTGGGGAATGGTTGTGTATAAAGTTGAAAAGTCGTAAGTTTTTAAGCTGTTGATTTTGGTAAAATCTTGTGATTTCAAATTTTCCAAAAGTTCCTCGGAATTTTTAAGTATCTACATCTGATTTACACAAATTTCCGAATATACTGTTGCACAGTACTCTTGAAGTTTCTCCTTCACCACTGTTAATATCTTAGTGAGGAGTAAAGATAGAGGCTTGGTTGAACATTTACTGGAACCCGCGAGGTATCTATGTAAAAGTTATTGTTTTGAGGGTTGTTTTGTGCTAAGATCCATAATGATACCATGATAACTTTTTTTTCTAAATGGCCTAACAATTTATATGAATAACGTCTTTATAGACGTTAGTCAACATTTGACCTAACGAGATATTGTACATGCATTCGCAACAAAGCTCTTGTGTATCATCAACTGGGAGGCATAAATTCAATATACAGGTGATAATGGTATGTTGCTACATAAATAAGGGAAGTTCACGATAGATGGAAAACTTGAAGTTATCACTTTTAACATAAAGAACTGCGAACGCTTACTCCCGATTCCTGCCGCCATTTTACTCACCCATAATTCAAACGTTTAGAAAAATTGGTTTTTAAATTTGTTTTGGAGGTAAAGTATACATGCAGTTCATAAGTAATTGATCAATAAATCTAACATCAGTGTTAATTAATTGCTCTTAATTACAATTCTTTCTAATACAGGGGTGTAAAATTCATGAAAATCATCCTTTAAAAAGTTCATCGGATTTTCAAAAACTCATGTTTGTTGATAAATGACCTCCTAATCTTTCAGTTTCATAATGTAAATTTAACTATGTCTCATTCATTAAGTAAAAGCCTGTGGTTCTATATTATTTGAAACTGATGATTAAATGAACACATTTTCCCTGTATTATCATCTGTAAACTTAGCCCCCACCCCGAACCCGATCAAAAGTTTTGAGATGAATTTGCTGTATATCAATTTTTATTGGCATTGTGGTGAATAAATAAAAAAAAAAATTGGAATATGATGACTTTTGAAATTGACCTGGAGCAAAACAATACTATCGTTCGCAGTGTGTTTAGTTGTTAGTTTGCCATCAGTGTTTATAAATATGAAACAGATGTGTCAGACTGTAATATTTTTTTTTTTATTTTGAGTTTATTTCGAGTTCAATTTTTATCATGTTTTTATTCAGATCCACCTGATATAGATTGTCAGATGTACAATTACGCTTGCAGCATGATACTATAAATTGAGTAAAATGGGTTTTAAAATAAAATAAACCTCCACTCTTTCGGTTATTTCGGTTTTAAGTTTAAAACCCCACAAAATTACCGATAGGTTCGCTGAAGTGCAGCTGCTGCTTGTGGAGTATGATCGACCAGTCCCCCTGGAGCAGTGGCAAAGAAACGCGCTCTTTGAAGTCCACAGAATTCTCTGTAAGCGTTGTAGGGAGGTATGCCGTGATCACGGCCTCTCTGTACGTTTAAGGCTCCCAAATCCATAGACAATGTTTCTGATGGGGGCGTCCCTGGCATTGGTGGAAATTTAAACAATCTATCTCTAATAGCGTCTACCAAGTATCTATCAGATCTAGATTTAGGTTCTCGTGACATCCAACGAGCCATGAATTCATATCCCTTTTCATACATCAAATCAGGACGCTCGAAGTGTTTATTCACCGGAAATGTAAAACGATCTCCGTTCCCTATATCATGACCTACAGTATTTCTGACTAAACTATGACCCATACGATAGGCTGCAACACCGAATGCATTTATTGTTCTTGGGTCAACCTTAGGGTTGTAAGAATCAGCATGTCCCACTGGTTTTGATCTGAGATTGAAAGCATTCATATGTAAATTATCAAGAATGGCAGGCAAAAATTCATTGTATGTAACATGTTGAAGCTCTGCTATAACAATTCTTTTGGCTTCTTGAAAAAGAGTCTCGTCATCCGTGATGCCAGTGGCTTGTCTTAATGCGTCAGCAATGAGATTATGACGTCTTAACCACGTGATGTGTGGAACAGTTAGAGTAGGTGTCTCGCTTTGCCTATGATCTCCTATCAACAGACAAAAATGTCACATGTAATATATTCATGCATAGAACACCATACAAGTATATCGCAATCAGGGAGCAATAAAATTACCTGCTATGAAACATGGGCGCATTGCTCGGGGTGCCAAAGCAGGACATCCCTGAGGATTGGGAGGGAGCAGATTCTGATCGTTTACAGCAAGTCGTCCTAATGCTAGAACCAAAGTTAGGTTGTAGTTAACAATAACTGCTTAACTTACTTTTTAGAAAATATTTATGAATGTTCTTGGTGTACCATTGGTGTGAATCTTTCCTCCATTTACAAACCATCTTTTAATTCATATATATATATATATATATATATATATAGAGAGAGAGAGAGAGAGAGAGAGAGAGAGTGAAATCAATGACAGAAATATTATTAAAACAACTGATACATCTGATGACCTCTTGATACTCCCCCTCTTATAATTAGCTCAAGTTCTAAGCTGACTTCAGAGCCATAAATCATTGAGCCATCCACAAAAGCTGTTCTCTGGTTGATTTGCTCGCGAACACCTACAAATGACATATTCCTATAGTAGCTCCTTAGTAATAACTAATTGCACTTTATCAAATATATAACACTGTAGAGACCTCCATGAAATAATAATTAAAAGAGATGTAGAGCTAGGGATTTAAACATTGTGAAAACCAGTTCCTGGTTTTTTTTCTTCTCATTTTCAGCGTCAGATTGATAGAAGTAGGACTACGTATTACATCTATAAAACGTGATATCCATGAAAGCTTTTTGAATTAGTTGTTTGGTTATTGACTTTGTTTGAAAAATATCATCTGACCATTCATGCATCCCATTGGCGGAGCACCAGCATGGCGGACGAAGTTCATGCAGGTTTTGTCTGGTGGAAAAAAGGGATCCGGTGGCGTTTGTACTACCTCTATGCTAAAACAAGCTTCCGGGTTTTGTTGCATTCTATAAAAAGATGGAAAGTTTTACAAGAGCTGTGGAGTCAATCAAGATGGCACTCTTCTCTTCACCCCCACCACTATCCTTTCTCCGTTAGATACACTTGGCTGAGAAGCAATGCAATACGTTATCATCAAAACGATTTTTGGTAACAATGCAAACAAACCACAGATTTTTTTAATCTCTTAAATAGAATCATTAATCGATAATTTGTGAGTATAAAGGTAAGCAATTTTACCATGATAAGTGTTATAAAGAGAGGGAAAGTTGTTGATCGTAACGGTCAGCTGAATTTCGCAAGTTACGTGTGGCCATATTATGAATTTCTTTTGTCTACTCCTTGTTTAACTTGAGATCCATAACATATAAAATTATGTAGACAAATTTTAACCTTCATTTTCTTGAACACACGACCTTTTGTGGCCTTGATATCCAGGAAAGATTTGTATCTTTATGATACAATGAAATGTATAGAAGTAACAAACAGTTTTCAAGCTAAAAAGTCCATTAAACAATATAAAATAGGAGGAGAGCAAACACGGACCTCCGAAACATCAAAAGTGTGCCATGGAGGAGTGAGCATTCCCTGCTGACCGGTCACACCCGCCGTGTGCTTCCTGTCATGATCAGGAAATAACGAAAATATCCATCGACAACTCAGTGTGTAAATAATGGCCTATCAATTAGTATGAAAAACAGCATTTACTCAATGATAAATTGTATTTCCTGACAAGGTCATTGTATCGACCATAGAACTTACGAAATGATGACTTTAAACAAGACTGCTGATATTCTTGTTTCATCAGCTTGTTTGTAAATAATTTACCTCGTTTTAGAAATTGTACATACGTAGATCATGCTCTTGCGTATCGAATGAACTGAGAGATATAAACCCCGTATGCAGGTGATGAAGGTATATTTCTGCATAAATAAGGGAAGTTAACGATTGAAAAGTTAAAGTCATCACATTTATCATAAAGCTTGGTTGTTAGATTACCATTAACGTCAATTTATCCCCATCAGCTTATATGGTATGGGTGTATATAAATTGACAGTATTTAGAATTGTTTATATATATATATATATATATATATATATATATATATATATATATATATATATATATATATCTTATATGTCTTAATATCTACTCCCTTGTATGACCTAAGAAACCTAATATGTCTCCACTTGGTGAAAATGGTTATTAATGTAAACAAATTTAAATTTATACTCATTGAATTCATTTACATATCATTGACTGTTTGTGGCTTCCTCCTTACTGAGATTTGTTATCTTCGCATTTTATTCTTAGATTCTTTAAATTCAAAACCAGTTTTACTGTAAGATCTCTGGGTTGATTGAACTTATATTTATAGTCCATACCTTATTGGAAGACAATAGTCATTTTCTTGTACTGAAAAAAAAATATGGAAGATTATATATTTTTAAAAAAAGTAAAGTGGAACGACATACGACAGTGTTTATGTTCCAAGTATCTTTGAAAGCATGAGATTTGAAACCTATTTTAGGTTCTAGATAAAACATTTGAAATAGACATAACAAGAAACCCATAAAGCAAAGTATTCACCCAAGTGAAACTTGAATCTACACTGCGTTAAATGCTTTCATCCATTATTATCACTAATCATGGCCCCGTTGTTCTTGAGAAGACGATAGTAAAAGAATTTCCTTATATATTCCCATTTAAAACTTCTGTCCCCTATTGGGCCCAATCCTACCCTACGCAAAAGTGGTGGGACTTGATTGAAAAAAAATGAATCTGCACTTCATGAGAATGATTGTATTATTTTATTTATATCACTAATCACGGCTTATTGTTTTCAAAAAGGAAGATTTATAATTAACTTTGAAGATATTGAACAGTAATCATGTTCCTAAGTCGAATTCAACAATATAAATTGTGTGCAGAGCAAATACAGACCTCTGAAAAGCAGAGATGTGATCAGGTGTCATGGAAGAAGAGCACCCTTTATCGACCGATCACTCCGGCCGTGTGCCCCTTGTCATGATCGGGTAAACAGAAAAATCTGTAGACAGTTCAGTGTGAATATAATGGCCCAACGATTTGTATGAAAGACGCCAGTCGACATATCGATCTAACGAAAGATTGTATTTGTAAACAAGTCGATATGAAGGCCACAGAAAGCGACTTAAGCTTTTTATGTAGAAATTTTGATTACAATTCTGTTTCATACTAATACAAAAACAGATCTGCGATTTTCTTGTTTTTGTTCAATAAGACTCTGTACACTTGAAAAGAATATCTAGAACCAAGATACCATGCATTGAATTCATAGAACGGTCTTGCAATACTATCAAAAATAAAATAATTTGTAACATTATTTCAAAATACTACTCTTTCTATAGTTTTTGCTTTTGGCTTCAATAAATTGGCATAATTGATGAAAGTGTTGCCTTTGCTACAAGAATAAAAAAAAATGATCTGTGATTTGTTTTTAAAAATATTGTAGAAGGATTTTTACAATTTTGATGAACAGCATTGTCATTAGTAAAAGAAAAAATCCAAACAAAAACCAAACATATCTAATCAATAGGGGTGTAAACGAGTATTCGAACATTCAAATATATTTAATTCGATGAGTTAATTCGGTTATGAATTTAAGATTTGATTTTTCGGTGTGTTTTTTTTTCAGATTTCACCTCCAAGAAAAGATAATAGACTTGAATTAGAACAATCGTGGAATTATCCTCGTTTTTTTTTTCTTCTAGAGATTCCCTGATTTCTTTTACTACTGTCATCTCTGATAGATCTTCTTACTTTTTCAATCTGAGTAGGTAATAAAAGAAATAAACTAGAATTATTAATTTAAAAGTACATGTATAATACAAAAAGTACTCTCAGTAGTTTTATCGGATCTAGAATCGAGGACAACGAAATGAAACCCTTCTTGAATGTCTAAGAGACGTGAAGAGTGTACTTGTGAAAATAAATTTTATTGATCATTAAATTACATCTTTGATAGAATCAGCTTGTAATATTGTAAAGGACTCAATTTCAGAATAATGCCTTAATTATTTGATTATCTTGAGTTGAATATATTCCTATATTTTAAAATCATTATTGGGAAATTAATGAACTAGGGAAATTGTCTATGGAAGTGTTTGTTTATATTTTCAGAACATTGTATCAGATATTATATAATATATCTTATCAAGCAGATAATTATAATAAACTACGTTTATTTAAATCTGAAGAGTAAACGACAATCTTTCCCCTGATTAGACGACTGGTTTTAGCCCATATAGATATCAATTGTTAAAAGTATATTTAGTATAGACATTGACAAATATCAAATATAGAATTCCTTATTGTATGCCTACAAAAGTCTTCGTCCAATTTTACTTCCAAATACAGACGTAAAACCTGCCATGAGATGATACATTTGAAATAATCCAAATTTTATTTATTTTATCGAATATTTGAATATATTCGAATACTTTCATTGAATATTCGAAGATGAATAATTGACAAAATTGACATCCCAACTAATTAATCATTTCTAAAATTAAAACAAAAACACTGTGCAGCTTAAGTAATGACAAAATTACTTACACTCTACAGATGGGGTGGAAATGACGTCATGATTAATGAACTGTCCGTGGTGGGTGAGGTAGGTAGAGAATGCGGCGCTGACAGGGGTCATGCCTCCTCCAATGAACTGGAACACGTTGTTACTAACTGTTCGAGCACTTGGCAAGGGCATATTCCCAACCAGGGAACGAGTTCTTGGAGTATCAATCCCTGAATAATTATAAGATAATTCATTGTCAAATTATTAAAATAGCAATTCAGCAATTATTCTCGGGAAAAGGTGGTGTTATTCATGTAAGCAAAAAAAAAAAAAAAAAAAAAAAAAAAAAAAAAAAAAAAAAGAAAGAAACAAACAAACAAACAAACAAAAAAGTAAAATCTGGCATTTTTCCCATTTGCAATTTGTTTTGAACCTAGCGTTTGATAAGAAATGGACGTAAAATGTTTCCAGAAAAGACAATTATAGTTCTTACAGTTCTCGTAGGCAGCAGGTAAAACTCGTTGTTGTGGCGTATTTGAAGATCCCAGGAGGGGGTTAATCAAATTGTTACATTGTCCGTTTGTTCGTCGATAGGGTTCACTAACATTACAAGCTGGCATCTGATAACAGTATGGAATGAATGCTCTTTGAAAGCTTGATGTAATCTGGGGATCTGAGACTACTCTCTGAAAGCCATCTCCTGTAGGTCCTCCAACTGCCGGGCTACAAATTGACGAATAAAAGAGAAATATAGAAATTGCTTTACAAATGCTTTTGTTGACATTGCATCTTCAATGATATAATATCCTCTCTGTTACTAAGAATTATTAATAAGAGCATTTTTTACACTTATTTACTTCTAGAAATATTGATACGAACTCTTGTGCTATCATTCTTGATGCAAGAGACGCCCTCATCGAACGGTCATGAAGCATTGCAATATAAGCTGGCGAGTCGCTCCGAGAAAACCTGGCTAAGGCCCGGTAGGCCCCAGAGCCTGACATGGAGCCTGGAGTCGGTAAAGATGCTACGCCTCTGCTTACTGTTCGTCCTACAGAGGTATAAATGTACAGGTAAGTGTTTTAATTTTGTAGATTTTAGTCTTTTAAAAGTCCATATATTGATAATTGATAATTGAACGATGACATCTATTTATATCAGCGATATTCAATTATAGTTTAGTATTCGTTAGTGAATTTTTTAAAGCAGCAGGAAGTAAATTTTAATTTGAAGTAGTAGCTTTTGTTTTGAAAAAAAAACACTGACTTTCATATAGGTGTCAGATGTTTATAGGGACACAGATGAACGTTAAGTTACCCTAAAAATATTAAATTATAATTGCAAGTTAATAACATATAGTGTCAAAGCCGTGTATATATTTGAAAATATATAGAATGGCATTACATAAGAAAGAGCTGGTCATTTAAATGTAATCGTTTATATGAATCCTCCGAGCTTCATCCCAATTACAGATTATCCACGTTTTCAATGCAGTTTATTTACAATTTGAAATAGATCTTTTCAATTTTGGTAGAAGGGGGATATCATAGACGAAAAGCTGACAGGTATAAATAAACATAATTTAGGTATAAAGGTTAAAAATTTTGTGTTTCTTTTTTTAATTTCCAATTCTTTAGCTTTTTATGACTTTTTCATCGTAAATATAAATATATCGTAAATATAAAATATAAATATTTGACAGTATTTACTGTTCCTGTCACACACACACACACACACACACACACACACACACACACACACACACACACACACACACACACACATATATATATATATATATATATATATATATATATATATATATATATATATATATATATATATATATATATATATATATATATATATATATATATATATATATATATATATTAGGGATGTCAAATCGGTCAATATTTAATAATCGGTTACTCGGGCGTTTTTCCGATCGAGTACCCGGGTACTCGGTAAAAATGAAATAAAAAGTGTGTTCTTGAGCCCCGTTTAGCTCTGATAAACCCCAAAGCTGTTTTTATCATGTTTATTAATGTATCCAAGTCCAATGAGTCCAACGGAAATGATTTTTGCTAATAAATTTATTTATCAAATAAACACAAAAGACAAAATTAATACACCAAAAATTACAAATGGTTTACAGTTTTTGTTTAGGGTCTACTAGTATGTGATCAATGCAAAATGAGGACAATCTGTTGCGCAGGTTTGATGATCAGACTAGCGAAAGAGAAGGAACAGAATTTGTTGGGATCGTTTAATAATATTTCATATGTTTTTGTTTCCCCCGTATACACTAAATATACGACGCAAACTGACTCAACATTTTCTTATTCTTTACTTATTTCTAAATATTTCTTCACTTTTGAAGTGGGTAGCGGCATTTTATGCATGTCCTATTTCGCTGCCGTATATTAACTAAATAATTTTAAAATGATTTAAAGATAATATCATAGACCATACATAAGTGATGTTCACTGAAAACAATCATTGAAGCCATCCAAAAATTAAGGACCACAATACGTGAGAACAGCTGTGTACGAAATGATCGGTCACTTATTACTGTATATACGCAGGCGATAACGGGTGTTTTACGGGGGTTTGCCAAACGGAGATCAGACTATAATTGCTATCAAAACATATTTCACACCTATTGTTCCATACCTAATTATCGAATTGGTGCAAAACGGGAACACACCTTTTACGGGTGTAGATGACGACACGCTAATTACCGTAGGCATCTTTAAGTTAATTTTTGATAAGTTTTTGAAAAAAATATGTACTTTGAAATAAGAAAAAATATACATCCGAGTAACCGAGTACCATTTTTAGTATTCGATACTCGG
This sequence comes from Saccostrea echinata, assembly GCF_033153115.1. NCBI lineage: Eukaryota > Metazoa > Mollusca > Bivalvia > Ostreida > Ostreidae > Saccostrea > Saccostrea echinata. Next base: position 15,692,751 of record NW_026889763.1, read on the forward strand.
ACGTTCGATCGAGTACCCGGTTAACCGGGTACTCGTTGACATCCCTAATATATATATATATATATATATATATATATATATAAAGCACTATAAAAACCAACAACACTGTATATCCTAAGTGTCGGATCTACTAAGTAGATACAAGGTCACGGATGGAAATATATATAAAGCACTAAAAATTACCAACGACACGAACAATAATAATTGTCAAATTTTCGGAACGACCTGTCCCTTCCTCAGGACAAAGAAAAAAGTTAAGAAGTCATAAAAACAAAGGAAATAGAGAAACAAAAACAACTAGCACTACAACTAAACTACCAAACACTAATTATTTACTTTATTACATGTTTAATTTGAAGTTTATAAACAGTTGTGAACAAAGAAATCCGGAGCGCTGTGAATTGCGTCCGGTCTATTCGCATTAGCAATTCTGGAACAACCTACCCAAATATTTACAGCTTACATTTTTGTTTATTTCTTTTATCAGATTTCCAAATTTATAATATATCCAAATTGATATTTTAAAATTGCCCTTTCCTATTATCTTTAATTTCTTTTTTCATGTATAGTTACGCTATTTTGAGAGAATAAGACAATGTACGATTTACTGCTTGGTCTTAATTAATTAGCGATAATTAATTCGTTCAATTATGTAAGTCGCACTTACCCAGAGTACACCCGATAGACCGGACGCAATTCATAGCGCTCCGGATTTCTTTGTTCACAACTGTTTATAAACTTCAAATTAAACATGTAATACTGTAAATATTTAGTGTTTGGTAGTTTAGTAGTAGTGCTAGTTTTTTTTGTTTCTCTTTTTCCTTTGTTTTTATGACTTTTTAACTTTTTTCTTTGACCTGAGGAAGGGACAGGTCGTCCCGAAAATTTGACAATTATTATTGTTCGTGTCGTTGGTCATTTTTAGTGCTTAATATATATATATATATATATATATATATATATATATATATATATATATATATATATATATATATATATATATATATATATATATATATATATATATATATATATATATATATATATATATGATATTGTAAATTTCAATTGTTAAAAATATAAGGACCACTTAATAATTTTCAAGATATTGAACACTAACTTGCTGAAATTTGTCCTATACTCCCAGAGACGGGAGCGATCCCTCCCTGACCTCCGAGAAGAGCTGCAATGGGTGTTCTTCCACCACCACCACCGAACGCACTCTGAATAGCATTGTTCACAATAGAATCCATGGTTACCTGAGCAGCAGCATTGTAAAGGAAAGAGGCACAAATTATTATTACATACATTTCCTGCATCCTTGTCAAATGTGTTTTAAAAGATTAAAGAATCAAATTAGGCCTTTTAATCGTATGAGAACTTTATTGATTGACCAATCCGAATGCAACTTACATCTCATGAATAAATTTGTCTTCACACAATCATAATTTGTCAATTCAAATTTTAATTGCAATGAAAAACAGGGTTTGATACTTTAATTCGCATAAAGGTGTTGTATAAATACCTACAGAATGATTTTTATCAAACTTAAAAATTATTTTATATATTCTGCCCCGCCTATTTCTTAATAAAAAATAATTAAGATTTAACCTAAAAAAGTTTCAAAATAACAGAAAATGATATTCGATTGTTTGAAGTTTCCTTTCCACTATTATTTAAAAAAAAGTATGATATGACACTTTACAATATGAAACGTCTTTGTGTAATCTATAAACAACAAATAAAGCCTATTTTTCTTTTTTTTAATGATCGTTTGATCAATGTACAAACACAGTTGTTCCTCTTTAAAGTTGAAATCCATACTGTGGATCATTTGACCTTATCAACAATGGTCCATTGCTTTAATACAATAGTAAGGCAAAATCAACTAACACTTGTCGTCCTATTATTATTTAGCTGATTGATGCATCATTTCCATTTTTAAAAACGGGTACAAGAATAGGTCTTGATCCACTTTTACTGGAAAAGCTTCATACAGTAAGAAGTGGAATTGTTTTAAATCCAATAAAATACTCATGAATATCCAAGTCTGTTACGTGAGACTCTTCTATTTTATACTTTTTAGACAAATCGTTATATCGATTTCAAAAATATGATGAACATATCCCTATAGTTATGATGGCATATGGGTCTGCCGAACAGGTCTATACAGTTTATACTAAATTTTGTTAGGTAGAGAAACTACCTTACCCTTAGATTTAATGCACAGAATTTCAGAACCTGTGAGGCAAGGAAGCCCAAATAATTGGGTTTGGTTTCTTAGGGAGAGACTTGAGCAAGGATATGATATTATGCGGGCCGTTTGAAGTACATGAACTAGGGTCAGATGTATTATTTGCTTGTGGTAGAAATGGGGAAAACAGATTATCCACTGCATCAGAATGAGGTAGATGAGATATCAAACTCTCAATTTTAAACTATCAAATTCAATTTTTAGGGGTCTGTTATAGCAATGAAGGTAGTCAATTAAGGACCCTATCTTCACTCCACCCTAATTTCAGGGTACTTTTGTGTAGTTAGACTGACCCATCATTTGATATAGAAATAGAATAAATTTTAACCTGCACTGTATGACATAATTTAAATTAAATTGAAGTGTTCTAAACATCGTATTAGACCAAGATAGAGTAGTTGAAAACTTTATTTGCATGTATTTTCTCCATTTGAGTAAGCAAAAGCGAATTTTATTCATAACTACTTCATTATCTTTGAAGATTTTTCCTGGATAAAAAAGGCATGCTCCCTATATTAAAAATGAAATAGTTAATTTCAAAACATCCTCCTTTACGCTATATACTTTTCTCGTAGTCCAAAAAACATTTTTCATCAGTGTATAGAGGGTCCTTAAATCAAAACAATGATGTATAAAGTGTAGATGATTTGGTTTGAGATGCTGACCAAAAACGAATTCGTGTTGAACCAAAGTGGTAAGACGACTTTCAATTGTAAATTTTGATATTTCTTATTATAACATGTAGAATTATATCTAAAACAGATTGTGAATGACATAAGCTTAATTGATAAAATATTTGTTTCTGCAGAAAATGCCAAAGACTTTTCCTCAAAATGGTAAGTCTCTGTATATATATCCAAAACAAAAATTGTTGTTTTTAAAATGATGAAAAAAAAAAATGAAGAAGTGAACAAAACATGTGGTAAACCAAATTTAATCAATCGTTGTACTCTTGAATCAAAGAGGAAATTCAATGCTACGCAAAACAGCGCTGATTATGTAAGATAGATCGATAAGTAATGTTTTCTTGGAAATCGAAAAATCAATCAAATTTGTCTCAATATTATCTTCTCTTTTTGACACATTTTTTTTAATTGCAAAGATGATTTTCGGATGTGAAGACTGGGAAAGTCACAGCAAAGTGATATTAAAGAGTTCACATAGTATCAAAATATTTTTTTTTTGGAAATGACCTTGGATGTACAAATGTATTAAGTTTGAAGAAAAAAAATGTTTTGTAGTAAATATTTTCTTATTGTCAAAGATTTAAGGATAATTTCATATAAAATTGAATGACTGAAATTGTTTATTAAAATGTATTTTTAATAAAACATTATTGATATTATGGATCATCAAACCAAATAGTATTGCTTGTCACGCCTTATGAAAAAAAAACGTAAGAAGAAAAAGTGCAGTGTGTGAAGTGGATGCCTTTAAAATATTGTTTCTTTAACTCTGTAAAGTTAGCATAAAAGATAGATTTAATTTTTGATCTGTCCTATTTAGAAAAACTAGGAGATAAATACAAAAACGATTTTCGGAGGGGGATGGGGGCTCTGTAATTAAATCTTTGCAACTCTTAAGTGTTCAAAATATTTCTAATTTTTTTACATTTAGGATTTCACTTTTAAGTTAAGACGTGAAAACTGTTATAAACTGATCATTCTCTGAGTGTCCTATTTTTATATTTATATAAAAATATTTACATTTGCAAATGTTTTCTTTTATATAACACTATTAAAAGCAACGCGTATCTATATCCGTATAAACACGGGTTCCTCGCGTCATAAACGTTCGTTGTAATTTCTCATAAAGGGTCGAAGGGCAATCAATGGATCAAATACGTGCCGTTGAGTTTGAAAAATAAAACATTTCACGCGTTAAAGATTATAATCAGGAAAACATAAAATATGAATAAGTCATACATGTAAATATAAGTAATAATGTATCATTTTCAAACATCTATCGGGCTATAAATACGGGTTGGTACGAAATCAAATTTACCATAAAGTCCTTCGGGTTTTATGGAATTTGATCTCATGACCAACCCGTATTTATAGCCCGATAGATGTTTAAAAATGATACATAATTTCTTAAATATATATATTTTTAAATTTTTTATATTTATAACGTTTGTTTTGACTTATCCTCTATGCAAAGAAACGTAATACCATACCACTTGACTTGTGTTATGCAATATAATAATTTCTAGCATTATCACCAGTGTTAGACAGACTTGTCCAGAGTGAAACAGCAATGTGAGATTCTTCCGTCTAACACTGTGTATAACTACGACGCGAACGACGTGAACAAAAGTAATATGATAAAATGAAAATAAATGAATAATTGGGGAGGGGGTGTAAGCAAAGGTAAAAAATCAACTTGTGGGACTATAAACTTTTATTGAAAAACAGTGGGTAGTTTGAATATTTTACGATCTGAAACTTGCAGAAAAAATTGTGTATATGGTCTGAAACTTTTCATCTAAATTCTACTGTAAACTTAAATTGTTACAATTCTCAAACTTTCCTGAAACTCTCCTTTTATAGCCAGAAACGCTTTCAAATTGTCGGTTTTTCATTGGAACGGTTGTGATTTAGAAAATACAGTGACAGAGAAACTAAATTTTAAAGAACTGTCATATATCTTAAATAATTTACTGCATGATCTTGAGATTGATGGGAGATTTATTCAGTCAAGAAGGCGCTTATTTTTTGTGATTTAATCAGTTTTCAGTTTTTAACAGTGTTTCATTTTCATTAATCATTTTGCTTCAAATTATACCTAGTTGTGCGTTTAAATAAAGAAAGCAAACTTAAGTTTTATTTCCTTTAACATAGATATTATCTTTACATGGAGAAAAGTATGACAAGTTATCACAAAACTGATAAATTGCAAATATTGTTTTTAAAAAATGAGTATACTTTGTACAAAGGTTGGTTCGGATAGTGACATTTCTGTGCTAAAAATTGCTCCTTTACAATAAAAAATACAAAAAAAGAAAATTGCAATTGTAACAGGAAGGAAACTGTTTTCAAATTCGATTTAAAGTATACAACCTTCAAGCAGTGTTTCGTATACTTTATCGGCTTCAATTGAAAATTATTTCATAGCTTTTTGAGAGAATAACCTTCTCCATGATAGGTAAAGATTAAGTGCATTACATAATGCTTAGATGGAAATACAAACCAGTGAACCGATCAATAACTATCAACTTGTATTTTTGGAATTTTTTTTAATTCAGGAAATGATTTTGTGTTCTAATGATTTATCATATAGCACATCTCTATGTGGATTTGGTACGAACTATTCCGCAGCATGAATGTACTTGTAATTCTTTTTTTTTTTTTTTTTTTTTTTTTTTTTTTTTTTTTTTAAAAAAAAAAACAAGGTGCCATGATAACTTATTATAGATAACAAAATAAATGACATGGGTATGGATTTTTCTCATGTATTTAATTCCCCGGTGTTAAAATGGATATAAAAAGCAACTTTTCATTCTTCGTAAATTGACTTTTGATCCAATCTTAAGCAATGAAAACAATTTTTATTAATGACTTACATTACCTGAAATTTATGTTATGTCCCTTACTAAATTTTTGTCGATAAGAAGTAAGATGTCTTCACATTAATTTATTGTCCTTTTAGTTATAGATACCGGTATTACATTAATCGGTATTTTCTTTCATAGTGACACGGGAACGACACCATCTGAAAGTTGCTTATTCAGTTTTTTCCTGAATATCTCCGCCCTATCCGGTACGGTAACAAAATAACTTTTTCTCTGAATTTATATGTTTAAAATATTCATGAATTTTCATACATTTCATACCCTTGCATAATTACCCCAATAATCTCTATTTTAATTTTTTTTAATTCCAAAAAAATTCATAGTAATTTCAAAAAGTCAAAAATTGCTATCAAACATTAAAATTACTTTATCTGTTTCCTATCTGTTTCCTACTATCAAATATTGTGACAATTAAAATACTGTTTCAGCGTTTTGCACAATGTACATCAGATATCTTTGGATCCGTATGGTGTCAAACGAAGAGAGATCGCTCCGGTGATATAACATTCTACGACTAATGTTCGGCTGGTTCTCATCTCTGGGCCTCGGACTTGTGGCAAATTTTCAGGTTACATCTTAATTACTCTGAACGCAATAATTGCACTTAGTTTTATTCTATGTGTTTTTTTTCTAAAAAATTGGATCATACATATCAATCTTTTTTCACAATGCTTGCATTCGAATACGTTGAAAGAGATTTTTAGGATGCAAAAGTGAATTATGGCTAATGTATCTCTATGCCATTTAAAAGGAAACGAACTTAGAGGGCGTACACATGACTGGGGTAGCGATGAAGATTGGTTTTGGTATCTTGTACATGTATCTACAAACTTTCATATCGTGCAAAATGTCCGACACCGTGACCCTAAGTAGAGTCCGGCTGGCAATGTCCATATCGTGTACAATCACAGCGGCTTCATGTATCCTTTGAAATGGTTAACGATTCTTTTTGAACACGATTACCAATATGATTTTGTTGATAAATACATTTTATTATTGCATATGCACGGGGGGGGGGGGGGTCAACTTAATATATCCTCAGAAAATCACTTAAAGAGGTTCGATCCTGAGCTTTTGAGCAGATTTTGATCTGGACCTCTGCATCACTTTTAAGTTTTAACATTAAATCTGGATTCCAGAATGCAAATTAACTATATCCAATGAAAAAAAACGCGATTAAATTCCATTCAAATAGGATTAAGCCAGGAACTATATTTTGTGGCGGAAGGTTTTTAGAAGAAAATGATCAATTTTTCCCTTTTGAAATATATACAGTACTGTTAAGTTTAGATTCCTATTTTTCCATGCTGGTGTCACACTGAGCTGTTTTTGCAGTGATATGTTTAATGCTGGTTCTGAAATATCTATTAAATTATTTCTTATGAATTCTTTTATTGTATTGTGACAAATATAGTAAATATAATCTGAAAGTCCAGGAAAAAATTGGGTCAATTTTAATATAAATTAACACTTTTTTATTAATATCTAAAAATTTACATCATAGACCCCCAATCTTGTTTATGTTTTCTGAATATATAAGATAACGTTGATCAATCTGCTTAAATTCAGCAAAAGTTTAAGACTTTAATATAATTTTCTTGCTTGTTAAATTTTAAATGCCAGAAAAATCACATTTTGTGAGTGCAGAAAGGTCAAATAATTGATTATGCGAAGCAATTTGAAACTTTTTCTTAGTCACAATTTTAATGTGTCTTTTTTTTTAAATAGACTAATTGTTTATTTTGTCCCATGATTTATTAGGATAAAAACATTGAAGGGAAAACGTCGAAGATGTGATTTTTGATTAAGACACAGATTTAAGTGCAAAAAGGTCATATTAAATGTACTGTAGCGTCAAAAGAAGCATATTGACCCCCATTTTTGTTCTGATTTTTAAGTAAGCTATGTGTGTAGAAACTAAAATTATACTTGACAAAATAAGTTTAAGACTTTAAATATCAGGATCCAACCTCGTTAAGTGAGAAGATACCTTATTCTATCACCTGTTTACTCCTTTATATAGTAGATTTCAGTCATATTATATCGTTTTTATATAAACATTTGTGACTTTGCAATGTTTTTTTATGTGAAAGTTATGAAGAGAAATAAAGTGCATTCATACACAGATGTACATTGTATAAATTAAAACTGTGTGAATATGCTATAGCCATATGTAACAAGTGATAAAAGGAATTTTGCATTTGCATTGGATATGATTTTCCTCAAACTCATGTGTATGTTGTCTCCTCGAGAAGGCTCGGGGATAGAAAACACACAACTCTTATTCAACCAGAAACCATGACAGATCTCTTATTACCTAAAACTTAAAAATGCAATATAGTAGAATAAACTGCAGATAAAGCTGACTTTTTTTTTGCAATATCAAACATGTCCAGGAATTTCAAAAAGTAAATTTAATCTAATTTATGTAAAAAATGACATAAAATGTTTTTAGGGAAGCAATTGTTTTAATCATTAGATGTCGGTCGAAAAACAGCACAAGGCCGTACCGACAAATTAAATACCGTGAATTTCATTCACTGACTTTTTCTTTTCATAAATGTTCATTTCATTAATCTTTTAAATTGTAAATTAAATTTAAACATAGAATGATTATATTTTTATAACAATGTAAAAGGGTAATTGTTTAAATAAAATTGAGCCAAAAGAATGTACATTTTGGTGTTTCTAGTATGATGAAATTGTATGTAGTTCCTATTGTGTATTATACCACGCCCTGTCAAGGTTTGTGTGTTTTATACGGGTTTGGAGGTTGTAGATTTTCCAATGAATTTCGTATAGAAAATTACACTGAAGGTAAATATTGCATCAAAAAGGGAAGAAATCGCTAAATAAATTCACCTCAACAAAGAAATACATGTAAATATTTAAATTATTTTATGTTTATTTCATGAAATACTGAACCTTTATTGGACCTCATGTAATTTTTCCCTATGGGGAGCCCCTCAGTTATGAAACCACTTTTGGTGCAATTTGATTGGTTGAAAGATAGCGTCCCCTTTGTGGCATCAATTTACCAAGAAGTACAGTCTGTATTGAGTTGAATTTCCCTCCCACCTCCCTTTCACAGTATTCTGTTTTCAGTTTTTATTTTATATTTTATAGTCTCTAGTCATTTTGGTTTACATGTCTTGTTTTTTATAGGCCCTAGTCAATCGTTAGGGGGGCTATTTACCCCACCTGCTGCCACCAGTCGATTTTTGTGTAAATACACTTATCCTATAGTTTTTTGATACATGCTTTATAGATATTCATTATGTGATGCAGTCTGTGGATATCGAGCATATGTTTCTTTTCATGTAATTTTAGTATTATTCTACTTCTTGTATTTTATGTGTGATATGTTCGCTGATTACAATTGTTTCTTTACATTGACAAATCCCTCCTTTGCAATACTGTAACTTCACTTGCAAATTTACACTGTACCATCCATTTTGTATGATGAAACTGTAATTTGCATATTTACATTGTGAAATCCATTTTGTTATACTGGAACTGTATTTTAAAAGTTTGTACGAGTTTACTATTTGATTTGATCAGAATATTATCATATTTTGATCAATAAACATTTTTTCAACACACATGTAAGTTTGTCTAATTTTGATGTGTAGGTAGGGAAAGAGGAGGCATAAATTATTTTACAGTATTTCAGCTTCTTTAACAAAATTAAAAAGTTTTAATTGACACTCTGGTTGCCAAAGCTCAGCGTTCATCCGCTACTGATCCTTTACATTAGAAGTCTACTGAAAAGGTAAAAAAAATGTTTAAATTTCCGCATAGATACCTTAGTTCAATATTATTACTTTATTTTTTCTTTCAGAAAATAACTACCAAGACATTGTCAAGATTTCTTTTTACGTTTGGGAAACATTTTTTTTCTTCAAAGCAAAATTATTGAAAGTACATTGAAATAAAAGACACCACAGAGTCTGCCAAATCTGTTTCATACTTGGATGTTTTACTGACTATAGACGATAAAGGCTAATTAACAATTAAATTGTTTGACAAACGAAATGACTTTAGTTTTCCCATCGTCAACTTTCCTTATTTAAGTAGTAATATTCCACTATCTCCAGCTTATAGTGTTTATGTCTCCCAATTTATTCGCTACTCAAGAGCCTTGCTCTGAGTACGATCAAGTTTTAAAGTGAGGCAGGATACTCACTGATAAGTTAATGTTAGAGGGATTTCAACAACTTCGTTTAACGTCAGCATTTCGTAATGTTTTTTGGTCGTTATAATGACCTTATTAGCAAATATAAACTATCATTGGGTCGTATTTTGGCTGACTTATTTCATACCAAAAGTTAGGCCTTTGTTTTTGTACTGAATTGACTACGGACGGTTCCGTCTACCTGATCAAAACATGGGGTTCACGGCAGGTGTGACAGGTCAAAAGGGGATGCTTACTCCTCCTAGGCACCTGACCCCACCTCTGGAATTTCCAGGGGTCCGTGTTTTATCCCCTCTTTACATATTTGTATTGTTGATGGAGTTTTTGAGATCGATCACTGTTCGTTATCTTTGCCTTTTACATTGAAAATAAATTTGAAATTTAAAGTTCATTCATTCAATTATAATTAATATTTTAAGTGAAATGTAAAGATAATAAATAGAATTTTTGCCCAATTACGGATCTCTGAAAACATCAAAGAAGAATGAGTTAAAAATTATATTTTAACACATACATCAGTGAACCGCAAACAAATACACCAATTTGGATCAAAATTGATTACATTTTTATGTTACTGTTTGCCAGTGCTCTCTCATCCGGGGTGGTCTAAAATGATGTAATTTTGTACTGATTTAGTATAGGCTTTAAATGAATGATAAAAAAAACATGTAGATTACATGTAGCAAGTATTTATATTCTACGCACGAACAATATCCTTAAACGAGGCAAGCTATTGACATACAAGTTGATGACACAAGAATATCAACAGTATCGTTAAAAGCCATCATTTCGCAAGTTCTATGGTCGATACAACGACCTTATTTATACATTGAATTACGTATTTTTCCGTTTTCATGGTTATATATGAGGCGAGTGTGATCGGTCAGCAGGGGATGTTTAGTCCTTCTTGTCACCTGATCCCACCTCTGATGTTATTCAGGTCCGTGTTTGCTCTGCTCCTGATTTGTATTTTTTATATGGTTTTCTGAGCTTGATTACTTTTCGTTATCTCCATATTTGATTATTTTTAGGGATATCAAGCACACATGACAGCGGCTATCAGTGAGTGGTTGACTTGTATTGTGTTCCTTCTATATTTTGCCACGTTTGTTCAGGATTTCAAACGAATCTCAGCTTCTGTGACATTTCACATAATTTAAATCGAAGTGTCAGATGGTATTAAGGTCTGAATAAACATATTTTTCTAGGAAAACCAAAATCTGATGATACAGTTTTTTTATTTTTATATTTTGTACATTATTATATTATTTTGGCGGGTGTGACCGGTCGGCAGGGGATGCTCACTCCTCCATGGCACCTGATCCCACCTCTGATGTTTGGAGGTCCGTGTTTGCTCTGCTCCTATTTTGTATTGATTAATGGACTTTTGAGCTTGAATACTGCTCGTTATCTCCATATATTTCATTGAATCTGTTTACCATAATACACACATATGTGCATAGTTTTGATGTATTTCTTTTGTTACTTATTTTCTCAAAGTTTCTGCATTATATCACGACTTATATATTGCAATAGCATTTCACACGAAAATATAATTAAAAAACTTATTTTATCTGGAAATTATTGAAACTACGAATTCCAGGATACGTTTGATTAACACACCCTTGCACTTTCACAAATTTTAATTTTATCCTTAATATTTAAGAAAAGAAGCAATTTTGTTGTGTATTAATGAAAGATATTACATCTATTATCCAGAAAATAAATGTAGAAATGTGAGAAAGCAAAACCCAATCACTAGTATTGTCAGCCCGTGCTCAGTGATGTGTACAGAGTTTACAACATTGAACACATCCGTGAAATGTAAACTGTTTTTCCAAACAGGGCACGAATTCTGTTACTGTTAATATTTACGATTTACCGGGTGTGTTCTATTTGTTAAACTCTGCACACACCACTGAGCACAGACTGACAATACTGTGAAAGGGTTTTGCTTTCTCACATTTCTACTCTGAATTTTCTGGATTATAGTTTTAATATTTTTCATAAATTCGCAACAAAATTGCCACTTTTCTTAAGTATTAAGAATAAAATTTAAATTTGTGAAAGTGCAAGGATGTGTCAATCAAACGCGTCCAGAAATTCGAAGTTTCAATAACTTCGAGATAAAATAAGATTTTTGTTATATTTTAGTATGAAATGCAACATATAAGTCATGAAATAATAAAGAAAATTTGAAAAAATATTAACTTCAAATCTGTGTCCAAGCACCTTTAACTACTGGATTCAAAGGCTTTTTTGTAGCATCAAAATGTATCACATCTCAATACTTTTTACACCATTTCAAACGATAAATTTAAGAATAGTCTTTTTGACGTCATAGATAACTGAATCTTCAATAAAAATGGAACGCGTAAATTTGCATACTTTGTCACTGGTCATCTACAAACTTTTCTTTCTTATTAACATTCTAATTTCACATAAAAGTACTCTAAGGTTGATATTTAAAAAGGTGTTCGAGTTTCTCATAGACAGTATCTATGTAATTTTTTGGAGACAGGTTCTTCCAACAATTTATTGGAATTCCCATGGGTTCTTCTTTTGCCCTGACATTTGCAGACCTGTTTTGTATTCTTATGAAGCAATGTCTACATGAAAAGAAGAATTTTACACTGGTCTTCAACTCAACAATTAGATACATCGACGACATTTTATCAATAAACAATATTCATTCCTACAAAATTAATTCAATATATCCCAATTAACTCGAAATAAAAGAACCACTGAGTCTAAAAAATCTGTTTCAAATATATATGTTTTTTCTAGGAAAGAAAGTGGTGGCAAACAATCAACAAAATTTTGTTATAAAAGCGATGACTTCAACTTTTTTTTTATCGTCAACTTCCCTTATTTATTTTGGAATATATCAATTTCACTATGGAGTTTGTGTCTCCCAGATATTCGATACGGAAGAGCGTGTTCTACGTACCATTAACCTCTATAAAAAGGCAGGCTACTGACAGAGAAGGTGATAATACAAGAATATCAGCAATCTCTTTAAAGTCAACATTTCGCAAATTTTATGGTGGATACAATAACCTTGTTTACAAATACAAATTATTGTTAAGTCGAATATTGATTGATGTCCTTTATAGAATTGCTAGATTATTATTTTCACTGCGAATTGTCTACGTATTATTCCTTTTACTCGATTACGCACGGAGGATGTGACTGATCGACTAGGGATATTAATTCCTCCATGGCACCTGATCCCACCTCTATATAAACAGGTCCGTGTTTGCTCTGCTCACAATTAGAATTGTTTATTTGGATTTTGAGTATGATTACCATTAATGACTGGAACAAACAAGTCAACAATCTTTTCTTACTATGAAATTATAAAGTTCTTCTGGGTCGACTAAATGCTATTCCTCTCCAAATCGGGAAGAACCTTTCAGGATTGATTAGGGACAGGAAGGCAAGAATCGAATTAATTTTTTTTTGTGCTTGGATACATTGGAATAGAATCCTGTAAAGCTACGCGTCTCTCAAACGCAAAAGCTGCGGTACAGACGATGTAATGTCAAATCAAGACAATTTCCTCTTGAAGTTCTGCTGCATGATTGTGGCCGATCACTTTGAAAAAAATTATGCATTTTTCTTATTCAAACTCATAAGGACGTTTGCATTATTATTATTAAAGATACCTGACATACAATTATTTAGGATATTTGTTATCTTGAATTGCACAATTAAAGTTCACTTAAATTGCCAAAACACACTGGAATCATGGAAACATATAGCTTAAACTTTCATTTCATCGTTTATAATTTGTTTGTTAGTACATGTACATGTATGATGTAAGTTTTTCTTAACTGATTTGGTTTTGTCATGGACACAGAATAAGTTATCTAGAAAATAAGAATTATATAATTTTTATATCGAGAGGACATGATGATAAGACATGTACTTGAGAACGATTTAGCAAACAGTAATCGTTACAAACTGTGTTCAAGCCAAGAACGAGGTGCTTTTGACTAGCATTCGGCAGGAATCAGGATGCACTTGAAAAGTGAAAATTTCATTGATCTGTCACATGAAAGTTTAGTGTTCATTCATGTATCGGGTACCCGTGATGTAGGAAAGTGAAATATTTCCCCGTATATTTTAATTTGCCAGAATATAATTGGTTAGATGAGTCATTTGGTACAATATATCACATTTTTAAACACGTTTTTCTAAAAAGAAATGCTATGTTTGGGTCATCTCTTTGTGATTCTGAAACATTATTTGTGTGTATTTTCATTCAAAGCAACTAACAAACATTTGTAAAAAAAAAAAAAAAATGGAGAGAAGACCCAGAGACGATGCAAAATAAAATTTTTCCGAAAAAAAAAAATTTTCCAGTGTTTAATTGTGGTACGTCATTGTCGTTTTAAAAATCATTTAGTTTGTGTAGCAATAAGAGCTCAGTAGTATGCGTCCCCCGTCCAGTGCAATGAAAAGAAAAAAATTGGTTCGATCCTCGCAAAGAGCGTTAATATTTTTTTTAAGTACAATCAATCAATTCTTTTGTCAGTTTAATTTCATGTATTTTTACAAAGAATATTCTTATTCTTAATCAGGATTCACACCTCACGAATGCAAAAACAGCTTAAATTTATGACGTCAACTTTAGGGCTCGTTTTCTAAACGTAAGAATGTACATAATGGTGGTTTTTGCTAGACTGTCATCATATATTATATGCTTATGATCTCATGAGACTGTACTTTTGAACTGTGTGATATATATTTACAGTTACCAAACAAACTGAACTTTAAATACTATGAAAATACATCGGGATGGGTATGTTGTAGACTGCAGTAAAGACTGACCGAAATCTCTTTCTAGTTACGAATATGAGGGATTGTTGAATTAAACACATATGAATAGTGTACATAAATTATTTTTTTATGATTATATTTCAATTTCTTTTTTAATTCTAACTTTAAAGGTTAAGGAATCTTATTTCTATTTGATTGTCACACTTTATGATAAATGCCTTCCTATCACTGTTATTATCCGTGAATATTTTCTTTAAAGGCAAATGCATGAACTAAAATACTAGAAAGCAAATAAATAACTGACCACTTTTTGGTTTGTTTATATCTTTATTGACATTATAGGAGATGACACATGCGTTTCCTGGAACACTAGTTTTAAATTAGGAGCTATACATGAAAAAACTGTCGACCTGTTTTCTTGATTCTTAAAATCCTTTCAATGTTTAAGTTTTATTTATTGGGCAGTGGGGGAGGGGGGGGGTAAAAGATACAATTTGGAAAACAACACGCGTTAATGAAAAAGAAACACACCAGAAATTGATTAAAGAAAAATCGAATTATCAAGTCTAATTTTCCTGTACAATGTTAGTGTGCCGTTGCTGTCCTATTCATTTGGCTAAAATGAGAGGATTTTGAACTATTGTTGCAACAGATAACACAATTTTAAATGTAAACCAGGAACATAGTTCAAGCATCACATCAACATTCATACTATAACTGTTGAAAATTTTAGTGTTTTTCGTATATCCAGAACTGCCTCTATTTCTCTTCTTGTATACGATCTATAATTTACGGGAATCACACGCATTATGTCTATTTTCATACGACTATCCTTTGATCTCAATAAATGGTTTTTCGTCGCATGCCTGGATTAAGTTGCCTAAGGTTTAATGTCCCTCGGCGTCGGCGACCGCCTAATTGAAGCAGCTGTTGTGCAAATGGGCTAATGTCGAATCCAAGGCGACTTCCTTGCAAAAGCAATGTGCATGGCACTGGCGAATTACTGTAAAATAAGGCTTAAGATTCTTTAAAAAGTTCAATGGATCACCGACTTTCGCATTACGTTAGCTATCAATAACAGATATAGAATCATACACACACACACACACACACAGAGAGAGAGAGAGAGAGAGAGAGAGAGAGAGAGAGAGAGAGAGAGAGAGAGAATTACCCTTGAATGTTAGGTCGTAACATTAATCTAGGTTGGAAGGATGGAATAATGCCAATATTCTTTACGACAGAGCAGAGAATCTTTGAGTACGTGATCTGTTTGATTTGAGCAAGTTGGGCTGTAAATAAATTATGTTTTAAAAGTGACTCATGACACTATATGCCACTAAAAATACTTCTGTAGTTATACAAAAAATGATTTATTTCATTAAAAAGCTTTAGTTTACCAGATGTAAAAGCAGCCACTGGGTTTTCGGGGGAAGTGCGCTCGTACCAGAAACGGTCGCCATGTTTGTAGAAGCTGAACTGAAGAGCGATGAGACATTGGAACGTGGGCCCTAGAATGCTTCCTGGTCGAGGAATCTCAGACATACCACCAGCAAAGAGGTCTATATCATCAGGGTGTCTAGAAACGAATGTAAGGTAAAAAAAATATTAATTTAAAATACATGCGAGTCCTCTTAGTGCAGGAAAGATAACTGCTAACTAATCAACAAATCTATTCGGAGACAATCAAAATCTGATCTACATGAGTTTAAAGTACTTTTGTATGTAAAAGGTATGGATAACGAATAGTGATCGATTTCAAAAAATCCATAAACAATACAAATATGTGAAGAGGACATAAAATACAGATCCCTGGAAATTCCAGAGATGGAAGCAGGTGCCTAGGAGGTGAAATGAAATATATGGAGATAACGAACAGTATTCAAGCTCAAAGTCCATTAAACAATACAAAATAGGAGCAGAGCAAACACGGTCCTCTAAACATCAGAGGTGGGATCAGATGCCATGGAGGAGTGAGCATCCCCTGCTGACCGGTCACACCCGCCGTGTGCTCCTTGTCATGATCGGGAAATAACGGAAATATCCGTCGACAATTCAGTGTGTAAATAATGGCCTAACAATTAGTATGAAAACGTCAGTCAGCATTTGACTCCATGATAAATTGTATTTGCTGACAAGGTCATTGTATCGACCATAGAACTTACGAAATGATGACTTTAAACGAGACTGCTGATATTCTTGTTTCATCAACTTGTTTGTCAATAATTTACCTCGTTTTAAAGATTGTACATACGTATAGCATGCTCTTGCGTATCGAATCAACTGATATAGATATATACCCCATATGCAGGTGATGAAGGTATATTGCTGCATAAGTAAGGGAAGTTGACGATTGAAAAGTTAAGGTCATCACGTTTATCATAAAGCTTGGTTGTTAGATTACCATTAACGTCTTTCTCAAGTAAAATATCCAAATATGAAACAGATGTGTCAGACTCTGTGGTATATTTTATCTCAAGCTCACCAGGATATATCGTATCGACATAAGAATGGAAATAGCCATTGTTAATTGACAATACGTCGTCGATATATCTAAATGTCGAGTTGAAGGCCACAGCAAGTGTTTTGTTCTTTTCACGTACAAGATTTTGGACAAATTCTGCTTCATATGAATACAAAAAAGATCTGCTAAAAACGGGGGGCAATTGGTATCAATGGGAATTCTAATAGATTGTTGGAAGACCTGGTCTCCAAAAACCACATAGATATTGTCAATCAGAAACTCAAGCATCTTTTTAATGTCAACTTCAGAGTACTTGTGTGTACAATCAGAATGTTTTTTAACAAAATAATTTTGCAAATGACCAATGACAAGGTAAGTATATTTACGAGTTCCATTTTTATTGAAAAAGCAGCTGACAATTATATCAAAAAGCCTGGATTTTAATTTATCATGTGGAATGGTTGTGTATAAAGTAGAAAAGTCGTAAGTTTTTGAAAGCATTCTTATTATTCAGGGCTGTAAAACCATCAATCAAATAATCTATGTATCGTCGTTAGTTGCATACCGTGCAACTGGGAAAAAGCAATTGTTTTGAGGGTTGTTTTGTGCTAAGATCCATAATGATACCATGATAACTTTTTTTTTCTAAATGGCCTAACAGTTTAAATGAATAACGTTTTTATATGAAAGACGTTAGTTAACATTTGACCTAACGAGATATTGTACATGCATTTGCAACAAAGCTCTTGTGTATCAAATCAACTGGGAGGCATAAACTTCATATACAGGTGATAATGGTATATTGCTACATAAATAAGGAAAGTTCACAATAGATGGAAAACTTGAATTCATCACGTTTAACATAAAGAACTGCGAACGCTTACTCCAGAATCCTGTCGACATTTTACTCACCCATAATTCAAATGTTTTGAAAAATTAGTTTTTAAATTTGTTTTGGAGGTAAAGTATACATGCAGTTCATAAGTAATTGATTAATAAATCTAACATCACTTTAATTAATTCCTCTTAATTACAATTCTTTCTAATACGGGGGTGTAAAATTCATGAAAATCATGCTTTAAAAAATTCACCGGATTTTCAAAAACTCATGTATCTTGATAAATGACCTTCTTATCTTTCAGTTTCATAATGTAAATTTAACTATGTCTCATTTATTAAGTAAATGTCTGTAGTTCTATATTATTTGAAACTGGTGATTAAATGAACACATTTTCCCTGTATTTTGATATGTAAACATAGCCCCCCACCCCCACTTTGAACCCGATCAAAAGTTTTGATATGAATTTGCTGTATAACAATTTTTATTGGCATTGTGGTGAATAAATTTTAAAAAATTGGAATATGACGACTTTTCAAATTGACCTGGAGCAAAACAATATTAATATTATCGTTCGCAGTGTGTTTAGTTGTTAGTTTGCCATCAGTGTTTATAAATATGAAACAGATGTGTCAGACTGTAATGTTTTTTATTTTGAGTTTATTTCGAGTTCAATTTTTATCATGTTTTTATTCAGATCCACCTGATATAGATTGGCAGATGTACATTTAAGCTTGCAGCATGATACTATAAATTGGGTAAAATGTGTTTTGTATATGTTTGTATTATGTTATGTATAATATGGGTCTTTGCATGTTATGGGTTCACCTTGTCACGTGAATCTTACAGTAAACATTTCTAATGCATTAAGGCAGCAACTCTTAAATGACGTGCTACAAAACAAAATAAACCTCCACTCTTTCGGTTATTTCGGTTTTAGGTTTAAAACCCCACAAACTTACCGATAGGTTCGCTGCAGTGCAGCTGCTGCTTGTGGAGTATGATCAACCAGTCCCCCTGGGGCAGTAGCAAAGAAACGCGCTCTTTGAAGTCCACAGAATTCTCTGTAAGCGTTATAGGGAGGTATGCCGTGATCACGGCCTCTCTGTATGTTCAAGGCTCCCAAATCCATAGACAACGTTTCTGATGGAGGCGTTCCTGGCATTGGTGGAAATTCAAACAATCTATTTCTAATACCGTCTACCAAGAATCTGTCAGACCTAGATTTGGGTTCTCGTGACATCCAACGAGCCATGAATTCATATCCCTTTTCATACATCAAATCAGGACGCTCGAAGTGTTCGCTCACCGGAAATGTAAAACGATCTCCGTTCCCTAAATCATGACCTACAGTATTTCTGACTAAACTATGACCCATACGATAGGCTGCAACACCGAATGCATTTATTGTTCTTGGATCAACCTTAGGGTTGTAAGAATCAGCATGTCCTGCTAGTTTTGATCTTAGATTGAAAGAATTCATATGTAAATTATCAAGAACGGCAGGCAAAAATTCATTGTATGTAACATGTTGAAGCTCTGCTATAACAATTCTTTTGGCTTCCTGAAAAAGAGTCTCGTCATCCGTGATGCCAGTGGCTTGTCTTAATGCGTCAGCAATGAGATTATGACGTCTTAACCACGTGATATGTGGAACAGTTAGAGTAGGTGTCTCGCTTTGCCTATGATCTCCTATCAACAGACAAAAATGTCACATGTAATATATTCATGCATAAAACACCATTCAAGTACATCGCAATCAGGGAGCAATTAAATTACCTGCTATGAAGCATGGTCGCATTGCTCGGGGTGCCAAGACAGGACATCCCTGAGGATTGGGAGGGAGCAGATTCTGATCGTTTACAGCAAGTCGCCCTAATTCTAGAAACAAAGTTAGGTGGTTAGTAGACGATAACTGCTAAATTTACTTTAAATATATATATATATATATATATATATATATATATATATATATATATATATATATATATATATATATATATATATATATATATATATATATATTCAGAATAAAATCGATGATAGAAATATTATTAAAACATCTAATGACCTCTTGATACTCCCCCTCTTAGCTCAAGCTCTAAGCTGACTTCAGAGCCGTAAATCATTGAGCCGTCCACAAAAGCTGTTCTCTGGTTGATTTGCTCGCGAACACCTACAAATGGCATATTCTTATAGTATCTTCTCATTAATAACTACTTGTAATTTGTAAGTTATCAAATATATAATAAACACTGTAGAGACCTCCATGAAATAATAATTAGAAGAGATGAAGAACTAGGTATTTAAACATTATGAAAATCCAGTTCCTGGTGTTTTTCTTCTCATTTTCAGCGTCAGACTAAGAGAAATAGGACTACGTATTACATCTTTAAAACGTGATATCTATGAATGCTTTTTGAATTAGCTGTTTGGTTACTGACTTAGTTTGAAAGAATATCATCTGACCGTTCATGCATCCCATTGTCGGAGCACCAGCATGGCGGACGAAGTTCATGCAAGTTTTGTCTGGTGGAAAAAAGGGATCCGGTGGCGTTTGTACTACCTCTATGCTAAAACAAGCTTCCGGGTTTTGTTGCATTCTATAAAAAGACGGAAAGTTTTACAAGAACTCTGGGGTCAATCAAGATGGCACTCCTCTCTTCACCCCCACCACTATCCTTTCTCCGTTAGATACACTTGGCTGAGAAGCAATGCAATACGTCATCATCAGAACGATGTTTTGGTAACAATGCAAACAAAACACAGATTTTTTTAATCTCTTAAATAGAATCATTAATTGATAATTTGTGAGTATACAGGTTAGTTATTTTACCTTGATAAGTGTTATAAAAACAGGGAAAGTTGTTGATCGTAACGGTCAGCTGTATTTCGCAAGTTATGTGTGGGCATATTATGAATTTCTTTTGTCCACTCCTTGTTTACCTTGAGATCCGTAACATATAAACCTGGCATTATCTAGACAAATTTTAACCTTCATTTTCTTGAACACACGACCTTTTGTGGCCTTGATATCCAGGAAAGCTTTGTTTTCAATATCTTTATAATACAATGAAATGAATAGAAATAACGAACAGTATTCAAGCTCAGAAGTCCATTAAACAATAGAAATTTTGAATCAGAGTAAACACGGACCTCAAGAAAATCAGAGGTGGGATCATGTGCCATGGAGGAATGAGCATCCCCTTCCAACAGGTCACACCCGCCGTGTGCTCCTTGTCATGATCGGGAAATAACGAAAAAAACCGTCGACAATTCAGTGTGTAAATAATGGCCTAACAGTAAGTATGAAAAAGTCAGTCAACATTTGACTTAATGATAAATTGTATTGCTGACAAGGTCATTGTATCTATTTAAATTTGTATTTGTAATATTTGTAATTAGTAATACAAGTAAAATTTGTGAACAGATATCTAGGGCCAAGCTCAATGAAATATATGAAGAAAACAAACAATTTTCAAGCTAAAAAGTCCATTAAACAATACAAAATAGGAGCAGAGCAAACACGGACCTCCGAAACATCAAAAGTGGGATCAGGTGCCATGGAGGAGTGAGCATCTCCTGCTGACCGGTCACACCCGCCGTGTGCTCCTTGTCATGATCGGGAAATAACGGAAATATCCGTCGACAATTCAGTGTGTAAATAATGGCCTAACAATTAGTATGAAAAACAGCATTTGAATCAATGATAAATTGTTTTTTCTGACAAGGTCATTGTATCGACTATAGAACTTCCGAAATGATGACTTTAAACAAGACTGCTAGTATTCTTGTTTCATCAACTTGTTTGTCAATAATTTACCTTGTTTTAGAAATTGTACATACGTAGAGCATGCTCTTCCGTATCGAATAAACTGAGAGTTATAAACCCCATATGCAGGTGATGAAGGTATATTTCTGCATAAGTAATGGAAGTTGACGATTGAAAAGTTAAGGTCACCACGTTTATCATAAAACTTGGTCTTTAGATTACCATTAACGTCAATTTAACCCCATCAGCTTATATGGTATTGGTGTATATAATTTGACAATATTTAGAATTGTATTCATTGAGAAGAATATATATATATATATATATATATATATATATATATATATATATATATATATATATATATATATATATATATATATATATATATATATATATACTCCCTTGTATGACCTAAGAAACTTAACATATCTCCACTTGGTGAAGATGGTTATTAATGTTAACAAATTCAAATTAATACTCTTTGAATTCATTTACATATCATTGACTGTTTGTGGCTTCCTCCTTACTGAGATTTGTTATCTTCGATCGCATTCCTAGATTCCTTAAATTCAAAACCAGTTTTACTGTAAGATCCCTGGGTTGATTGAACTTATATTTATAGTCCATACCTTACTGGAAGACAACAGTCATTTTCTTGTACTGAAAAAAAAATATGGAAGATTATATATTTTTAAAAAAAGTAAAGTGGGGCGTTCGTGCAATTAATCGATGAATGACTAATGATGAAAACGTTATGTACCAACGACATACGACGATGTTTATGTTCCAAGTATCTTTGAAGCATGAGATTTGAAACCTATTTTAGATTCTAAATAAAATATTTGAAATAGACGTAACAAGAAACCCATAGAACACATTCACCTGCGTGAAACTGGAATCTACACTGCCTTTAAATGCTTTCATTCATTATTATCACTAATCATCGCCCTGCTGTTATTGAGAAGATTTTAAAACAATGTCCTTATATATTCCCATGTAAAACTTCTGTCCCCTTTTGGGCCCCATCCTACCCTACGCAAAAGTGGTGGGACTCGATTTGAAAAAGACTTGAATCTGCACTTCCTGAAGATGATTGTATTACTTTAATTTATATCACTTACTATTGCCCTGTTGTTTTTAATAGGAGGATTTATAATTAACTTTGAAGATATTGAACGGTAATCATGTTCCAAAGTCGAATTCAACAATACAATTTGTGTGCAGAGCAAATACAGACCTCTGAAAAGCAGAGATGTGATCAGGTGCCATGGAAGAAAAGTATCCTTTGTCGACCGATCACTCCGGCCGTGTGCCCCTTGTCATAATCGAGTAAACGGGAAAATACGTAGACAATTCAGTGTGAATATAATGGCCCAAAGATTTGGTTTAAAGACGTCAGTCAAAATATCGACGTAACGAAAGATTGTATTTGCAAACAAGTCGATATGAAGGCTACAGCGAATTCTGCTTTTTCTGTAGAAATTTTGAATAGAATTATGTTTCATACAAATACAAAAATCAGGTCTGCGAGTCTGAGATTTTCTTGTTTTTATTAAATAAAACCCTGTATATATGAAAAGATTATCTAGAACCAAGATACTATACATCAAATTCATAGAACGGTGTTGCAATACTATTAAGAACTAGAGATACTGTGAGCACTGAGCTCACTAAATGATACCCCCAGCCTCCCATATGATTATAATTGCAAAGTCCATGTTTTGCTCTCGGAAACCCGAAATAAGTGTCAGATCAAAAAGTAAAATAGGAGGTGCACAATGGCATTATGTATTAAAGAATCTGTGAAAGTATCATCAAATTTTATTCAGTGGTATAGGAGGAGTTGCGAATAAGAGTTGGGTACCCTTACAGATGTAAATATTAAAGAAAGAATGGCAGTGTCCATATTTTGCTATGGAAAACCCGAAATACGTGTCCGGTCAAAAAGTAAAATAGGAGGTGCACAATGACACTATGTAACAAAGATTCAGTGAAAGTTTCATTAAAGTTCATTCAGTGGTATAAGAGGAGTTGCGGATAAGATATGGGTACCCCAAAGCGTAACAGACGGATGGACGGACGGACGTACAGACGGACGGACGGACGTACAGACGGACGGACATCCCGATCACTATATACCCTCCCACTTTTCAAGCAGGGGTATAATAAAATAATTTGTAATATTATTTCAAAATACCTCTCTACAATTTCGATGTACAGCATTGTTATTAGTAAAAGACATAAACCAGACAAACAAACGAATAAAAACATATCTAATCAATAGGGATGTAAAAAAAAAATTCGAATATATTTAATTAGATGAGTTAATTCGATTAGGAATTTAATATTTGATTGTTCGGTGTTTTCAGATTTCGCCCCAAAAAAAGATAATAAACTTTATTTAGAACAATCCTGGAATTATTTCCACGTTTTATTTCACTCTGAGAAGGGTATAAAAGAAATAAAATAGAATTATTAATGTATAATACAAAAAGTACTTTCAATAGTTTAATGTGATCGGATCTAGAATCGAGGACAACGAAATGAAACCCTTTCTTGAATGTCTTAGATACGTGAAGAGTGTATTTTATTGATCATAGAAAAATATCTTTGATAGAATCGAAGCCTATAATATTGTAATGGGCTCAATTTCAGAATAATGCATTAATTACTTGATTATCTCGGGTTGAATATATTCCTTAATTTTAAAATCATTATCGGGAAATTAATGACCTTGGGAAATTGTCTATGGAAGTGTTTGTTTATATTTTCAAAATATTGTATCAAATATTATATAATATATCTTATCAAGCAGATAATTTTAATTAATTACGTTTATTTAAATCTGAAGAGTAAACGACATTCTTACCCCTAGTTCGTCAGTTTGAACCTATATAGATATCAATTTTTAAAATCAAATTTATTTTAAACATTGACTGACAAATATGAAATAATCCGAATTTTATTTATTTTATCGAATATTCGAATATATTCGAATACTTTCATTGAATATTCGAAGATGGATTATTGGTAAAATTGACATCCAAACTAATCAATCATTTCTTAAATTAAAAAAGAACACTGTGCAGCTTTAGTAATGACAAAAATTACTTACACTCTACAGATGGGGTGGAAATGACGTCATGGTCAATGAACTGTCCGTGGTGGGTGAGGTAGGTAGAGAATGCGGCGCTGACAGGGGTCATGCCCCCTCCAATGAACTGGAACACGTTGTTACTGACTGTTCGAGCACTTGGCAAGGGCATATTCCCAACCCGGGAAAGGGTTCTTGGAGTATCAATCCCTGCATAATTATAAGATAATTCATTGCCAATTATAAAAATAGCAATTCAGCATTATAATATTGGTTAGTTAAGAAATAAGGTATCATTTTTAAACATCTATCGGGATATAGATACGGTTGGTCACGAAATCAAATTCCATAAAACCCGAAGGGCTTTATGGTAAATTTGATCTCGTATCAACCCGTATATATCCAGATAGATGTTTTAAGATGATACCTTATTAGGGTAAGTCAGGGTAATTTCGACCACCGTTTAATTTCGACCACAGGAACACACCACCACACAAAGATCTACGGAAGTGTTGAGACAAGTTTAATTTATTAGGAATTCTGGAAAACTATTCCTCAAATTGTGTGTCCTAGTATAATTATTCATCGCAAATATGGTTTGATCAGAGATATAAATAATATTTTTACTAATATTTATGTCTCCAGTTCAAGACGTTCGAAGTCCTGGTCTTCTGTGCGCTTGATTCGATCAAGGAAATGCAAGAGAGACAACTCGTACAACCTCTTTTTAAGTTTAACCTTGTTCAACAGTCTACAGCACGAATTAAATTAAAATTGTTTTATTTTTTTCTTGGAATATCGTTAAGTTGCAGAATTTTACAAATTTATCTTGGATTTCTCTCAAAATGCACAAGAAACGTCCATTTGATTTGGCTCGAAATTACCCCTGCTGATTTTAAGGACGCGGGGTAAATTCGGCCACTTATTCTGAAATATGTGTAAGTTGTCTTTAACAGCTGTTTAATGCAATGCAGAGTTAGATCTTCAAAAAAAAAGATTATACTGTATATGTACAATATATTGTACATATACAGTATACATATAACCTTTTATATTTAAAAAAAAATATGTCAGATTAATTAACATATGCATGCCCAGCTATATATATTGCCCGGGCCTTTCACGAGGGTGCATCACTATCGAAGTGCGAGAGAACACGGAGTCGGCACTGACTTTGAATTAACACATGTCAAGAGCCATCCAAAAGATTCCAAACCTGTCAAATTAACAAAAGAGAGGATGCAGGCAATATTAAATATATGTAAAAAAAAAAAAAAAAAAAAAAAAATCAGGTTTTTGTAAAAATTTTTCATTATTACGAATGCGTAAACTTTGACGGATAAGACTGAGGCTATCGAAAACCAACGAACCAGTCGTATTAAGATCGTATCACACAGTCCAGGTACACAAATCCAAATAGTACCCAAAATATCAGAACACACCAAAAGAGCCGCAACAATCTTGAGAAAAAAACCCACTATGATGTTACACACGGGGGGGGGGGGGGGGGGGTCAGAGGACTTTGCTTCTGTAAATCTTCATTTAATTGATCGAATTTCTCAGGATCTATCTCTTAAGAGTTAACAAAACACGTAAAATACGTTATACAACGCATTCCAAATGAATGTGTATATGGTAAAAATTAGTGAAGTAAAATATACGCAATTCTAATGCTATGCTCAAACCTTATACATATATATACAATTCGAATGATTCTGTAGTGAAAAGACGATATTAAATAAAATCCCTTTTTGGTTGGACAATTTAAAATTCATAAGAAAGATATTTTTGTGGAATCTGAGAAAATTCTACCTATTTGCATAACTATATATCACAATATTTAAATATAGAGTTGGCGAATTAAAAGCAGAATTTAGAATAAAGAATAAGAATTAAGATGTCTATAAGACAGCATTGAAAAGCTTAAGTAACCCAACCAATTCTTAACTGTATGGATACTAGTACTTATCCATTTTAATCTTTTTCTTGAGAGAGATAGAGATAGATACACGTATTTTCTAAATAAGGCAATATACTAAGTAGTTTCTCGGACCATAAAGTTTGAATAAAATGCGACAGGTAAAATGTACTTGCATTGCAAGAGTTATCTTTCTTTTTGATGTTTGTTGTGGTCGAAATTACCCCGAGGCCGGTCGAAATTAACCCATGCAACATGCTTACTTATTTTTAAACCAATTCATTATTTTTTATGCATTTTTAACTCCTAAAGCAGAAAAATATGAAGAAAAAAATCATCCTAAATACTTTGAATCTTTTTCAAACTAGTACATTTGAAAACAGTCGTGTTTTGTGGATTGAAAGCCACAAATCAGCAAAAGTGTCGAAATTACCCCACTCTACCCTACTTATATTTACATTTGTGACTTAATCATATTTTATATTTGCCTGATTTGTTTGTTTGTTTGTATGTTGTTTATGTCCCTCTCGAGAATTTTTCAATCATATGAAGACGCCACCATTTGCCGGTGGAGAGCTGCAAATTTTGTCTAATACTCGGCACTTGCCTGAGGATAATCTTTAAAGCGTGAAATGTTTTATTTTTCAAACTCAACGGCACAAGTTTGATCTATTGATTGCGCGTCGACCCTTTATGACGTCACTCAGAAATTACGTCGAACATTAATGACGTGAGGAATCTGTGTTCATTTAAGAAATAATGTATCATTTTTAAACATCTATCGGGACATAAATACGGGTTGGTCACGAGATCAAATTCCATAAAGCCCGAAGGGCTTTATGGTAAATTTGATCTCGTACCAACCCGTATTTATATCCCAATAGATGTTTTAAAATGATACATTATTACTTATATTTACATTTATGACTTATTCATATTATATATTAGCCTGATTATAACCTTTAACGCGTGAAATGTTTTATTTTTTCAAACTCAACGGCACGAGTTTGATCTATTGATTGCGCGTCAACCCTTTATGACGTCACTGAGAAATTACGTCGAACGTTTATGACGCGAGGAACCCTTGTTTATACGGATATAGATACGCGTTGCTTTTAATAGTGTTATATAAAAGAAAACATTTGCAAATGTAAATATTCGGATATAGATACGCGTTGCTTTCAATAGTGATATATAAAAGAAAACATTTGCAAATGTAAATATTTCTAATCATACTCGGAAACGGGTGGAATTATTCATGTAACCCCCCCCCCAAAAAAAAAAAAAACAAACAAACAAACAAACAAGTAAATTTTGGCATTTTTCCATTTGCAATTTGTTGTGAACCTAGCGTTTTATAAAAAATGGACGTTAAATATTTCCAGTAATAATAATTATAGTTCTTACAGTTGTCGTAGGCAGCAGGTAAAACTCGTTGTTGCGGCGTATTTGAAGATCCCAGGAGAGGGTTAATCAGATTGTTACATTGTCCATCTGTTCGTCGATAGGGATCTTTAACGTTACAAGCTGGCATCTGATAACAGTATGGAATGAATGCTCTTTGATATCTTGAAGTAATCTGGGGATCTGAGACTGCTCTCTGGAAGCCATCTCCTGCAGGTCCTCCAACTGCCGGGCTAAAAATTGACGAATAAAAGAGAAATATAGAAATTATTTTACAATTGCTTTTGTTGACATTGCGTCTTCAATGATAAAATATTCTCTCTGTTACTAAGAATTATTAATAAGAGCATTTTTTACATTTATTAACTTCTAGAAATATTGATACGAACTCTTGTGCTATCATTCTTGATGCAAGAGACGCCCTCATCGAACGGTCATGAAGCATTGCAATAGTAGCTGGCGAGTTACTCCGAGAGAACCTGGCTAAGGCCTGGTAGGCTCCAGAGCCTGATATGGAGCCTGGAGTCGGTAAAGATGCTACATCTCTGCTTACTGTTCGTCCTACAGAGGTATAAATGTATAAGTAAGTGTTTCAATTTTGTAAATTTGAGTCTTAATGTCCATACATTGATAATTGATAATGGAGCGATTACATGAAATGTGTGGAGATAATGAACAGTATTCGAACATCTATTTATATCAGCGATATTCAATTATAGTTTAGTATTCCAAGGAACTTTTGGAAAATTTGAAATCACAAGATTTTACCAAAATCAACAGCTTAAAAACTTATGACTTTTCTACTTTATACACAACCATTCCCCACGATAAATTAAAGTCCAGGCTTTTTGATATAATTGACAGCTGCTTTTTCAATAAAAATGGAACTCGTAAATATACTTACCTTGTCATTGGTCATTTGCAAAATTATTTTGTTAAAAAACATTCTGATTGTACACACAAGTACTCTGAAGTTGACATTAAAAAGATGCTTGAGTTTCTGATTGACAATATCTATGTGGTTTTTGGAGACCAGGTCTTCCAACAATCTATTGGAATTCCCATGGGTACCAATTGCGCCCCGTTATTAGCAGACCTTTTTTTGTATTCATATGAAGCAGAATTTGTCCAAAATCTTGTACGTGAAAAGAAGAAAACACTTGCTGTGGCCTTCAACTCGACATTTAGATATATCGACGATGTATTGTCAATTAACAATGGCTATTTTCATTCTTATGTCGATACGATATATCCTGGTGAGCTTGAGATAAAAGATACCACAGAGTCTGACACATCTGTTTCATATTTGGATATTTTACTTGAAAAAGACGTTAATGGTAATCTAACAACCAAGCTTTATGATAAACGTGATGACTTTAACTTTTCAATCGTCAACTTCCCTTACTTATGCAGCAATATACCTTCGTCACCTGCAAACGGGGTATATATCTCTCAGTTGATTCGATACGCAAGAGCATGCTCTACGTATGAACAATTTCTAAAACGAGGTAAATTATTGACAAACAAGTTGATGAAACAAGAATATCAGCTGTCCCGTTTAAAGTCTTCATTTCGTAAGTTCTATGTTCGATACAATGACCTTGTCAGCAAATACAATTTATCATTGAGTCAAATGCTGACTGACGTTTTTTCATACTAATTGTTAGGCCATAATTTACACACTGAATTGTCGACGGATTTTTCCGTTATTTCCCGATCATGACAAGGAGCACACGGCGGGTGTGACCGGTCGGCAGGGGATGCTCACTCCTCCATGGCACCTGATCCAACCTCTGACGTTTAGAGGACCGTGTTTGCTCTGCTCCTATTTTGTATTGTTTAATGGACTTTTGAGCTTGAATACTGTTCGTTATCTCCATATATTTCATTCGTTAGTGAATTCTTTAAAGCAGCAGGAAGTAAATTTTAATTTGAAGTAGTAGCTTTTGTTTTGAAAAACACTGACTTTCCTATAGGTGTCAGTAGATCAGATATTACATTTTTCTTATGATTTATTCTGTTCTACAAGATATTTAAATGAACACAGCTGAAAGTAAAGTTACCCTCAAAATATCAAATTATTATAATTGAAAGCTAATATCATATAGTGTATATATCTGAGAAAATATAGAATGGCGTTTCAGAAGAAAACTCTGGTCATATAAATGTAACCGTTTATATGAATCCTCCCTGCTTCATCTTAGTTACAGATTGACCAAGCTTTTAATGTAGGTATTTAAGGCAGTTTATTTACAATTTGAAACAGTTTTTTTCGATTTTGGAACAAGAGAGATATCATAGGTGGAAAGCGGACAGGTATAAATAAATATAGATAAGGTATAAAGGTTAAATATTTAATGTTTCTTTTTTTTAATTTCAAATTCTTTTGCTTACTTATATGACTTTCTTATCTTTTGTTTGTCCTTAGGAAGGGACAGGGTGAAAAATTAACAATATTTACTGATAATGTCATATATATATATATATATATATATATATATATATATATATATATATATATATATATATATATATATATATATATATATATATATATATATATATATATATATATATATATATATATATATATATATTGTTACGTTCCGATAAGTTTACCTGTGAAATTCGGATTAACTGTTGTTGACAAGTTCCGAATAAACGGACCCTGAACCCGATGTATATAAACTACTAAAATATATGTCAATGAACAATGAACGAAAGAATTGAACAATGATTTATTATTTGAACTTTATCAATTTGATTTATGTATTGTAATTACAAAGCGTTATGTTGTATATGTTCTATATAGGTACAACGTTATTAAGTAATTTTAGTGGTCAAAACCCGCTAACTTACAAATTAGATATTGATTGTGACGTTATTGGTATCTGACGTTTATACGTCATCATAACAACTTTTGTCTATAAAAGACAGCTGTTTTGTGTTTAGAAGTCAGTCTGCATTGGGTTGTGACTCCGTATACTTCGGGTGTAAGACAGTGGTATGTACAAACAGTACCAAGTCTATGTATACGAAATCATTAGTGGAGAGTCATTTAGAGTAGAAACGTCCTGGATTGACCATTGGTTCGTCATCTTTGTATTAACCAAATAACGTTGTACCAACCAGGTTTATCATTGTGCTTATAAATGAACCATTTGATCGTCTTAATAAATATCATAAACTTTACAACGTGTTATTCGTCACGGTTCTAGTGCAGATATTATAGTGAACTAAAATTTGGTCATTTCGCCAATTATTTAGTGGATCAAAAATTGGTCGTTATTCCGATTTTATATAAATTTTGTGGATAACCATTTCAACCTTGACCAGTTAACAGTAACCAACAGCGGCCCACGATTAACTGATTAAGTAATAACCTTATACCCTCGGTTTCGTTACAATATATATATATATATAATGTTGTAAATTTTATATCTTTCAAATTTAAGGACCACTTAATAATTTTTAACATAATAAATACTAACTTCCAGGAACCGGAGCGATCCCTCCCTGACCTCCAAGAAAAGTTGCAATGGGTGTTCTTCCTCCACCACCACGGAACGCGCTCTGAATAGCATTGTTCACAATAGAATCCAAGGTTACCTGAGCATCAGCATTGTAAAGGATAGAGGCACAAATTATTATTACATACATTTCCTGCATCCTTGTCAAATGTGTTTTAAAAGATCAAAGAATCAATTTAGGCCTTTTAATCGTATGAGAACTTTATTGATTGACCAATCAGAATGCAACTTACATCTCATGAATAAATTTGTCTTCACACAATCATAATTTGTCAATTCAAATTTCAAACCAATGAAAAACAGGGTTTGATACTGTAATTCGCATAAAGGTGTGGTTTAAATACCTATATATTGATTTTTATAAAGCTAGAAATATTTTAGACATTCTACACCGCCTATTTCCTCATAAAAAAATTTAAAATTTAACCTAAAATGTTTCAAACTCACAGAAAATAATATTCTATTGTTTGAAGTTTTCTTGTAATATTATTCAAAAAAAGTATGACATGACACTTTGCAACATAAAATGTTTTTGTGTAATCTATAAAAAACAATAAAGACTATTTTTTTTCTTTTTTTATGACCGTTTGATCAATGTACAAAAACAGTTGTTCCCTTTTAACTTTGAAATCCAAATTGTGGATCATTTGACCATATCAACAATGTATCTTTGATTTATTAGGCAAAAACAACTAAGACTTGTTGTTCTATTATTAATAAGCTAACTGTTGCACTATCCAGAAAAGGAAGTCTCGTCACCTGGTGTATGACAGACATTTAGGTAGCAGAAGATGCAAGCTCTTTAAAAAATTATAAAAACAAGTGAATTAATGAAAGTATAATAATCTTACGTAAATATCAATAGGACACTTTTTGGATTGATTTTATGTCTATATCTTGAAAGTTTTTCCGAATTTTCACAGCTAGAGCCATGTTCTTTTTTTATTCAAGTAAAATGCGATGTGTATCAGTTTCTTTATTGTTGTTAAAATTTCGAAGGTCAATTTTATACACGTGCTATCTTCTTTTAGTTCGGAAAAACTGGCTACAACATGATCAAAGCTGAACTATTCGCAAAAGGTTTTGACTACAATGGACATGTCGTATCGGTGCACAGAATCTCGACTGATCCAGAGAAGCAAAAAGACCTCAACCACGCAATAATATCCGTTCAGAGATCCTTTTTAGGCTTGGGTACTACCGAAAATTTGCTTCTAATTTTTCAGCTATTGCTAAACCACTTCATGTATTCACGTTTTACCAATTAATAATATTCAGTTTTCATTCCAACATGGATTCAATATATCCAATGGAACTCGAAGTAAAAGACGGTTCAGAGTCTGACACATGTTTCTTATTGGATATTTTACTAGCGAAATGCATTGGTAGCAAAATGGCAGCTAAACTTAATGAGAAACAAGATGTCATCAACTTTTCTATCGTCAACTTCCCTCATTAATGTAGTAATATACCATCATCACCTACATATGGAGTCTATGTCTCCCAGTTAATTCGATACGCAAGAGCATGTTCTACGTACGAAAAATTTCTGAAAGGGCGCAAGCTATTAACAAATTAATTAATGCAACAAGGATATCAACAATTTAAAAAATTCTCGAACTCTGTGATCGATACAATGACTTTGTTTGTAAATACAATCTGTCGTGAAGTCGAATGTGAACTAACGTCTTACATACAATTTGGTAGGACATTATTTTCACTCTGATTTTTTTTAATAGATAAATTTTTAGTTGGCCTGATCATGACAAGGAGCACACGACGGTGTGACAGGTCGACAGAGGATGTTTACTCCTCCATGACACTTGTCACTGCTCATAATTTGTATTGTTAAATGAACTTTTGAGAATGATCATTGTTTATTAACCTCATATTTCATCCCAGTAATCTCTGACTATTTCAAATATGGACAAATTGCTCTCAAGTCCAAAAAAGAGGCCAAAACATAGAAAAAAAATAGAAAAAAGAAATAGTGGAGCAAGTTTTTCGGGGTTTGGAATGCGTATGATAGTTCATTTGGATCAAGAAAGACAATTTGGGTACGAGCTCTTTCGTAAAGTGTGTTTTATGCTATAAATCACTTTTTATTCCCTTTTATTTTTTTTCGCTTAATCGTGCTTTATGGATATTATACGGAAGCCTGTTTAGAACCTATCAAAAATATTTTTGAATTTGATATATTGAATTGTCGACTTTGTTAAAACGAATTGAATTCGTTCAAACAAATTTTTGAATTCGTTATAAAGAATTCAACAAATTTGTCATAACGGATTAAATTTGTTATAACGAATTCAAAGAAATTGATAACACGAATTATATTCGTTTCAACAAATTTGAAAAATCGTTATATCGAATTCAAAAATATTTTTGATCGGTCCGCAAGATATAGGATGAACTATCTCCCTTTAGTTATGATGGTATATGGGTCGGCCGAAGACGTCTCTGCAGTTTATACTAAATTTTTATTAGATAGAAAAACTACCTTACCCTTAGAATTAATGAACAGAATGCCAGAATGTTAGAACCAGTGAGACAAGAAAACTCAAATAATTGGGTCTGGGTTCTTAGGGAGAGGCTTGAGCGAGGATATGATATAATGCCTCGTTTTGACGATGTCCGTTTGAAGTATATGAACTACGGTCAGATGTATTATACGTAATAGCTTGTGATAGAAATGGGGAAAATAGATTATCCACTGTGTCAGAATAAGATAGGTGAGAATCAAACTCTCAATTTTAAACTATCGAATTAAATTTTTAGGGGTCTGTTATAGCAATAAAAAAAGTGTATTAAGTCAGATCAATGACATATAAAATGTTATTAATTTGGTTTGAGGTGTTGACCAAAAACGAATTCTTATTAAACCAAAGTGGTTAGACGACTGTCGATTGTAAATTTTGATATTTTACATGTAGATAATTAGAATTATATCTAAAACAGAATGTGAATGACATGAGCTTTATTGATAAAATATTTGTTTTTTGCAGAAAATACTAAAGAATTTTTCCTCAAAATGGAAAGTCTCTGTAAATGTATCCAAAACAAAAAAATGTTGTTTTTTAAAATGATGAAAAAATTTAAGGAGTGAAGAAAACGTTGTAAACCAAATTTAATCAATCGCAGTACTCTTGAATCAAAAAGGAACAATAAATGCAACGCAAGACAGCGCTGATGATGTAAAATCGATCAAAAGGTAATGTTTCTTGGAAACATAAAATCAATCAAATATGTCTTAAAACTATCACTATCATCTCTTTTTGACACTTTTTTTAATTGCAAAGATGATTTACGGATGTAAAGACTAAGAAAGTCACAGCCCTAATGATATTAAAAAGTTTACAAAGTATAAATTAAGGTTTTTTGAAATGACCTTTGATGTACAAACGTATTTAGTTTGAAGAAGAAAAAATGGTTTGCAGTAATTATTTCTTATTGTCAATGCATAATTTCATATAAAAACGAATGGCTGAAATTAATTTTTCATTAAAATGTACATTTAAAAAAACATTTTAAATTATGAATCATTAAACCATATAGTATTGCTTGTCACCCTTTATCAAAAAAAAAAAAAAAAAAAAGAAACAAAAAGAAAAAAGAATGGTTTAACTCCATCTTGCAGTCTGGAAGAGGACGTCTAAAAAATACTAAATTGTTTAACTCTGTTACATTGTAAGTTAGCATAAAAGATAGATTTCATGTTTGATCTGTCCTACTTAGACAAACTTAAACACAAAAAAGTTTAAACACAAAAAGTTTTTTTTTTCGGGGGAGGGGGGAGGGGGATCAGGGCTCCGCAGTTAAAAATCTTTGCAACTCTTAAGTGTTCAAAACTTTGCTGAACTTCTTAAATTTAGAATTTTTTCTTTTTACATTTAGGATTTAACTTTTTGATTAAGAGGTGAAAGATTCTATAACTGATCATTCTCTGCGTGTCCTATATTTATTATTTTCATAACGTTTGTTTTAACTTATTCTCTATGCAAAGAAGCGTCATACTATACCACTTTTCGAATAAAGTATAGTGTTATTTATTATGATGAAATGTGTTATGCAATATCATAATTTCTCGCATTATCACCAGTGTTAGGCTTGTCCAGAGTGAGATAGCAATATGAGATTCTTCCCTCTCACACTGTGTATAACTACGACGCCGTGAGCAGTGCAAAGGAAGGTAATATGATGAAATTAAAATAAATGAATGACTTGGGGGGGGGGGGGGGTAAGAGTCAAGAAAACGTTTAATTTTGAGCTTTAATCAGTTTTCTGTTTTAACAGTGCTGCATTTTCATTAATCATTTTACTTTAAATTATACCTAGTTGTGCTTTTATATAAAGAAAGCAAAGTTTTATTTCCTTTAACATAAATATTATTTTCTTTACATGGAGACAAAATTGCAGGTGCAAGTATACTACACCAGACCTAGAAGTAAATAAGAACTAAGACATTTCTGTATTTGTTTCCGTAATTTAATCAAAGAGATCTTTATTTATTTTTTTAGAAATAGAGGTATTGCATATATATATATATATATATATATATATATATATATATATATATATATATATATATATATATATATATATATATATATATATATATATATATATTGAGAGAGAGAGAGAGTCAAGGTCAATATGGAAATTTCTACAAAGCACTAAAAACTATCAACGACAAAAGCAATTCTCAAATTTTCGGAACATTTCCCTTCCTCAGGACAAATTAAAGATTACAAGACCATAAAAAGACAAGGAAGTAGAAAAACAAAACAACTAGCACTACAAATGAGCCATATATATTTACAATGTCATATGCTTAATTTGAAAGATGAATAACCAATTGATTTGAAGTAACTCTGAAATATGTCTTTCTTTCTTTTTCTTTCTTTCTTTTTTTTTTTTTTTTTTTTTTTTTTTTTGGTCTGTAAAATTTCAAATATTTTTAGGACTGTTTATCGGATAATAGGAATAACAAACAATTAAATACAAATGTTAGGGTTATTTAAAATTCATTACATGAATTAACCAAAGTTTACACACTATTTGAAGGGAATAGTCTTGATGTCAAGATCTAGTTCCCTTCATCCTGGTGAAGTCATTTAGTTTGTTCATACCATTTGGGCGAAATGACTTCAGCCTGTGCATCCAGAACTTTTCCTTGCTTTTTCCATGAGCATCGGTCCACTTTTGTTATCGTCAGTAACCACTACTGTCATGTCCTCCCATTTGTGACCTTCAAGATTGAAATGTTCCCCGACGGGTTCATTGAGTTTCTTGGTCTAAATGGTCGAACGGTGATTATTGATTCTCCTGCAGAGATCTCCCGTTTCCCCTACATAATTATGACAATAATTGACAAATTATGCAGTTGATGAGATATATACAGTTTTTGTTTGACAGGACTGATTTCCTAAATTCTGTAGCTGCAACCTGTAACGGAGCTGTTTAAACTGTCTGTGTCAGAGCTGTACTTATAGAGAAGACATCTCTAATCAGGGTAGATGTAGTGTCCTAGAATATGCTTTTAGAATTGAATATTTATATTTCTACAGTGATTTTAATCTATTGGTGGAGGGAGATGGCAAACGAAATGAATGCTTCAAGTCTGTCGCGGCATTCCATCCACTTCATCTCTGTATCGTCAATGAAACGCAACCAACTAGGGGCCTAAACGGTGACTGAAGGAACAAGCAAGCTGCGTTTATGCCTGCCATGAAGATATGGCCTAAGATGGGGTCATTTGAGTGTCCATAGCTGTGCCGTTGACTTTCATGTTAAATGTTCTCCATTAAACATGTTATAATTACACTTAAGAACATCTTCAAGGGATTGGCGTTGGAAGAAGGCAATTATATACATCTACAGTCCCAGTCTTCTCTAAAGGCCTCAAAATCCTCATCATGCGGAATTTTAGTGAACAGTGATGTAACGTCCATAGTCACGAGGAGGGTATGATCTGGAAGGTCAGTGGAAGGGGCTGTGATATCCTTGAGATAGGATGGCAAGTTCTCTACATGCGGAGATGTAAATCAAAATATTCAGAAATTTTCTCCGTGGGGTGTCCAACTGGACTAACTATTGGGCGACCTGGCATACCTTCTTCGTGTATCTTGGAGTAGTTAAAATTGTCATGCTTACATTCATTAGACGTATAAAAGTCGTCACTCTTTTGAGTCTATTAGGGACACAGACTCAAAGAGTTCAGTTGGCGTCCCTCGGATGATCCTCAGGGATATTAAAACTTTGAACTATATACAAACTTCGGACTCCCAGTTTTGGTATAAAAACAACAGTTCGTGCACAAAATTGAAGGAATGTAAAGTTTCTCGTAATGATATGTTTGATGAATCCTTCTCCGATCCAATGCATCTATTTCCAAATGTTCTGCTAAAAACTCTAAAACATGTGATGTTTTGATTACAAACTGTTCTTGTGAATGTGAATGTGATAGGACTTTTTAACAATACTCAGAGACGCAAGCGTAGTCATGGACATCGGTCATACAATAAACCTATTATACACAATGTTTCTTTTGATTGACTACTACCTTATGTAAATAAACAGTTAGGTCTCCATTACATTTGCACCAAACTTTACTACGTCCCTTTGAAAGTTCTATATGGTTTATTTGAATAGGTCAGGGAAAGTCCATATTTGGATTCTTCGACACCAGAATACAGGCTTGGATTTGTGATTATGGATATTGCAAATCATAGGCTTTTTAAACCGCCACGTTTTACGGAAGATAATATTGCTCATCCAACCCGTTTGTTCTTTAAACTTCAATTTGCAAACAAAGAAATCGACGCAGTTAATATTAGTAATATTCTTAATCACAAAAGGATCCAGTGTTGTATTCCACCATATTTCAAGTTGAAGTCCGAAGTGCACACCTTGTATTTCAAATAAATACACATCGACTATTGCTTCCAAACTTTTTACTTACAAAAAAAAACTCTATAATGCCTAGATATCGAACATCTGATACATTATCATCCTATGTATTCATGTTCTTCTTCACCCTACAACTATAGTCCTGCTGGACACCTCATTACTGGTGATGTAAACATAGTTAATAATGAGGGCCTTAAATCCCTTATTTTAAAAGGGCCAAAATTTAGGGAACCCCGTTCTTTCAAATGGCGTCATAATTTTATAAATATTATGAATTCTGTGGAAGATTACGCCAGGCGATGGACCAAACATGAAAATGAAGACCATGACACTTTGTCAGAATAGATAAAGAGCATAAGATTCATAGTGAAATCTCGCATGAAGCGATTGAGGGGCTGTATGAAAACTATTTATCCTTCTGTCTTTAATAATTCGGAAGTGGAAAAGGAATTAGATAAATAACACGATCAGTATGTACCGGTCCCAGCTGACAAACCTGGTAACAACATAGTCTTTGTTTAATTTGTAAGGCTCATTATTTGAATTATATTTCAGAGGAACTAGGATTTAATTCTACGGGTAGAAATCCAACTTAGACCTATACCTCCCTTTCTAAGGAGGAAAATTCTTCAAAATCATATGTCCATTTTAGATATTTTTAATATTCCGAACAATCAAAAGGAATTTGAATTACCATACCTATACTGGATTCCTAAACTTCATAAAAATCCTTACAAACAAAGATACATAGCGGGTTCCAGTAAATGTTCTACCAAACCTCTTTCTTTACTCCTCACTAAAATATTTACTGTAATGAAGGAGAAACTTTAGGAGTACTGTACAATAGTATATTCGAGAAGTAGTGTAAATCAGATGTGGATACTTAAAAACTCCAAAGAACTTTTGGAAAATTTGAAATCCCAAAATTTTTCTAAAATCAATAGCAAAAAAACGTACGACTTTTCAACACTTTATACAATCATTCCCCACGATAAATTGAAGTCCAGGCGTTTTGACATCATAGACAGCTGCTTTTTCAATAAAAATGGAACTCGTAAATATACTTACCTTGTCATTGGTCATTTACAAAACTATTTTGTTAAAAACATTCTGATTGTACACACAAGTACTCTGAAGTTGATATTAAAACGATGCTTGAGTTTCTGATTGACAATATCTACATGTATGTAGTTTTTGGAGATCAGGTCTTCCAACAATTTGCTGGAATTTCCATGGGTACCAATTGCACCCCTTATTAGCAGATCTATTTTTGTATTCATATGAAGCAGAATTTATTCAAAAACTTCTACATGAGAAGAAGAAAACACTTGCTGTGGCCTTCAACTCGACATTTCTATATATCGACGACGTATTATCAATTAATAATACTTACTTTCATTTATATGTCGACTCGATCCCAGTGAGCTTGAAATGAAAGTTACAGATTCTGACACATCTGTTTCATATTTAGATATTTAACTAGAAAAAGAATGGTAACCTAACAACAAAGCTTTATAATAAACGTGATGACTTCAACTTTTCAATCGTTAACATCCCTTACTTATGTAGCAATATACCCTTATCACCTGCATATGGGGTTTATGATTCGATACGCAAGAGTATGCTCTACGTATGAACAATTTCTAAACCGAGGCAAGCTTTTGACAAGCAAGTTGATGAAACAAGGATATCAACAGTCTCATTTTAAGTCATCTTTTCGCAAGTTTTACGTTCGATACAATGGCCTTGTCAGCACATACAACCTATCATTGAATTAAATGCTGACTGACGTTTCACATGCTAATTTTTATGCCATTATTTTTACATTGAACTGTCTAAGGATTCTTGCGGGGTTTTTTTTTCCCGATGATGACAAGGAGCACACGGCAGGGGTGACCGATCGGCAGGGGATGCTCACTCCTCCATGGCATCTGATCCCACCTCTACATTTTGAGGTTCGTGTTTGCTCTGCTCCATATTTGTATCGTTTCATTGGACAAGATTGAATACTGTTCGTTATCTGCATATTTCAATCGATAGGGTTGAGTATCTCATAGACATTGACACCATTTCTGAATATTTCGTCTAGAGTTTTGGTGATTGTGGCTGAGAACTCTTTAGTAGGACCAGAATCCAGTTTCTTATAAAACGTTCGTCTGAGACTTGACTCTGTGCCTCTGCCTTGAACGTCTCTTTATCAAGCACTACAAATGAAGATCCTTTGTCTGCTTTCTTGATTACCATGTCATCCCGATTCTTTAGATATTGTAATGCGGACATCTCTTCCTTAATAAAAATGTCAAGGGGTTTGCTTGGCTCTGAAAGGAGTCTCTCTATATTTGACTCTACGGCGTCAATGTGCGACTTTATCACTCCATATTTGCGTGGTGTTGGTTCTCAATTTCTTTTTTGGGCTTACAGAGTTACGTTTCTGTAGGTCTTGCAATTGTGACTTTGAAAAGTCGAAGGAATCATCAATGGAGTCGAATTTTTGTTTCTAAAGAAGTGCTCCTTAACCCGTTGTCTCTGGAAGAATGCGCATGTGAACTCATTGTCTTGATTTTCGTCGATCTTAAGTGTAGTGGGACAGAAATTCAGATCCTTAGATAGCATTGAAGTCTCTGATTCGGAAAGACGAATAATTGATTTATTGAGCACTGGGCAAATATCAGGCACATGTAACTGCCCGTCCCCCGTATTGACCCTGTATGGTGCAGGGTTTACGAGATTTTTTGACTTGGGCATTTTACCGGATGTTCTTTGTGAAATATTGTCTCGGAGATATTTCTTTTTCTATGGAAGGACTCCAGGGACGCAAAGTCACTCTCATACTGTCCTAACTTGTGGCTATTCCAAGAAAGACAGTGACATGAGTTGTTTAGAGCACCTTTTTAAAAATATATTCCCAGTGTCCCTGAAAGCCTTTGGTAAATGGCCCTAGTTAGGTGTGACGTTGACTAGCAAGCCTTTAGGAATGTTGTCAAAATCTAGTGTTTTGTTTTTATGGATTTTTGTTGTGGTTTCTTCAGTAGTTTGAATGTGATATTCTGTTTAATTGACATGTTGAAGAGAAAAATACATATATGTAACTATAAGATTAAACAATTAGGAAGGAATTTTAATGGTAAGGGAATCAAAGTAAGAATGGATTAAAAATCATGCGTAAAGTCGAAAGACTATACGAACGACTGAAGTAAATCAGCTGAAAAGTACCAACTATAAGTCCTACATATATTTTGAAATTTTATTTAAAAACAATTAAAACAAGGTGTGTTTCTGAAACACTAATGCCCCCGTATGGCAGCTTATGGCGAAGGTAAAGTTCCTAAAATGCAAGTCAAAATCCAGGCGAAACGATAAAAAATGTTTGTACCCAAAGAAAGGTCTTGTCTCGAGGAATATACCTGTGAAATTTGAAAGCCCTAGCTGCAACTGTTCAAATGTTATGGCAAAGGTTAAAGTTTTTTAAAAGGAAGTTAAACGTCAAGGTCAAGGTCAAAGTTGTTGGTATCCAAAGGAAGGCCTTGTCACAAGGATTACATATGTGAAATATGAAAGCCCTAGCACCAACCATTCAAAAGTTATGGCCAAGGTTAATGTTTTTCGAAAGAAGGTCAAACTCCTATGTCAAGGTCAAAGGGTCAAAGAGGTTGATATCCAGAGGAAGGACTTTTCACAAGGAATACACATGTGAAGTTTGAAACCCCAAGCACCAACGGTTCCAAATTTATTGCCTAGGTTAAAGCCTCATAAATTTTTGCAAAAGTGGGTCAAACTCCAAAGTCAAGGTGAAAAGGTCAAATATGATGGTACCCAAAGAAAGGTCTTGTCACAAGGAATACACATGTGAAATATGAATGTCATAGCTTCAACCAATCAAAAGTTATGGGCAA
This sequence comes from Saccostrea echinata, assembly GCF_033153115.1. NCBI lineage: Eukaryota > Metazoa > Mollusca > Bivalvia > Ostreida > Ostreidae > Saccostrea > Saccostrea echinata. The sequence goes on from NW_026889763.1 coordinate 15,735,378, forward strand.
GGTTAAAGTTGACAACAGACAAACAGACAGACAGGACAAAAACAGTATACCCCCGGGATCTTTCGATCCAGGGGCATAAACATAATGCACGAAACCAAAACCAGAGTTCACCAGACTTACCGTACGTATTTTATAGAGGTTCCGGAATATTATATTTTATATCATCTAGTTTCTAACATTCAAATTTGTTATGTAAAATTGTATGTATGTAGAGTTAAGTGGTTTATGTGTAGTGTTAGTTGTTTTCCTTATTCCATTCCCTTTGTTTTTATGACTTTCTAATCTCTTCTTTCTTGACAAAGGGATAGGGCGTCCAAAATATTAGACAATTTTTATTGTTAGCGGAGAGAGAGAGAGAGATTGTAGAGTTATTCATTAAAATAGTGAGTGCAATATCCATTTGATCTATTTATTGGTTATTTAATTGTTGTAAGAGTTTCGTGTAATAGATTATCCATATCTTGTCTAATGGAGTAGCCAAAATTATTATTATTTTATTTTAATTTTTTACGCTGAATTGAATTGAGCCGAACATATTTTGTAAAATTCCTTACAAGTATATTGTCTACTGCAAGTACGTAATTGCTTTTCATAACAGCAGATGAAATTTTAAGGACATACGCATTGTGGTTTGAACCTTATTGTCTTTTCCCCCGGAGTTGAAGATTTCCAATACTTAAAGGAACTGTGTGCTACATTTTAATGTCTATATATGCTGTTGTACACTTCATCTAAAATAAGTTTGAATAAACCAAAAAACTAGAATATACGTGTAGTAATTTTTGTATATTTTTCTTTGAATTATACAAGAATTTTCATCAATTGATATCTTTTCAAAACCCCTAGTAATGCATGCCGATTTTTTGTCTACGAACATATGATGGAACTATAATCTTAAATTAAGATTATCTTGACAAATTTTCTGTAGATAAGTTACGTTGCGTATGTCCTTAAGTTATCGAAGTTTGAATTTCCAAGAATGTTCAATGAATATTGAAACTCTGACTTATTTATTTCACAAATCTACTGCAAATACAATTGGTATTGCATTTTGACATTTACTGTTCAAAAGAGCAGCTGAATTTTCCAGCTATAAATCTTTGTCAGTTCCAAGAATGTACACATAAATCAATAATGAAGCTCCTTATGGTTTTTTAAACAAATCACTGTCATAAATCAGTCAATGCTTCCAGATTATGTAATATACTGGAGTCAAGTCCTGCTTCTCCTAGTACTAACAATTAACAAGGCTAAGATGAAAGACTCTTTTTGTATTAGTGGGAAATATTTAACAATCACAATCTGTCATTGACAATAGGACTCCTTTCTAATTATGCAAATAAAAAGCTTTAAATTCATAAGCTTATTTACATCATTCATTAAATGAACAGATATTTCAAGTCATATTGCTTTTTTTCTAGACAAACTTTTGTATAAAAATGTATACTGTAATACTCCATTTATAAGCTTTAAAATACTTTGACATAAAATCCATGGTGTTTTGAACATAGGTCTCTCTATTTCTTCTAAAACTTTTTTTATACAAAATAAGTTATCTTTGGGATATTTCATCAAAAGTGTTTATGTAAAATCAATACGATTGTGTAATAAATGCCAATAAACTTGAACAAATATTAATCAAGGTGATCGATAACCCCCTGCCCAAGTCTGACACTGACCTGTGTCACGTGCTTCTTATTGTCTCCATTTATCTCTCGATATCTCCATGAATGAAACAGTGGCTTCCTTTACAGAAAAAAATAAAATGAAATTAAAAAGTATTAATTATTATATAGTTATGTATAAAATGTCTCTTGCATTAACCTAGATACAAAGAAGACTGTAAATACATGCTATCGATTTGGTTAAAGAAATTATCAAAACATTTTTAGTTTATCACTATTGCTTTCCAAAATATGCCATTTTCGGAAAATTCAGACATTGCTTAGAGATTTATCTTAAAAATTGGACATTTTTTTATAATTTTCTTTCAGAAAAAGAGTGTGTAATTGGTAACACTTGTTCCCTTTTTGTGTTGTACTTGTCTCCTTGACGAAGTTTTGTGTGACCTACATTTTGTCAGTCGTTAGAAACGATGAGAACCCAGTTCTACCATATATCAGGTAAAGCTACAGGTGCGAAATGAACAAATATTATAAAATTTTGAGAGAAATAAGTTACAGTACTGTTTCTTTTTCATTTTTCATATAATTTTGCCAAAAAGATGGATAGACAATTAAATTGTCATATTTTTGGCAGTTAGATTATGCTTACTTGCATTCTTTTTCAAGGTGTCACAGGAACAATGTCATATGAGAGATGCTTATTCATTTTTTCCCTAAATATTTGAGTGGTATGTTTGTAATTCTTTTATAATTTTACAGATTAAATATTTTTAATTTCTATATATTTTTAATTCCCAAAGAATTACCAAAGAAAAAGTCAAAATAATTCTATAATTTACACAGTACATGTATTCGTCAATTCGAGCATAAAATGCTCAGATGACCATGTGACCTATGAGCCTCTTATAGATATTTCCTTTACGTAATTCATTACCAGTCTGAAATAACATAATTTAACTAGATGGTGTCATTATTTAATTAATGATGTTAATATGTTTCTGAGCATGCTATGATTTTTTACCCCTTGACCTTGATGTTTTACCTAATTTTCAAAAATTTTAACTTTGGTGATTACTTTTGAATGGCTTATGATAGGGCGTACATATTTGAAATAATATGTCATAAATAATGGCATCCCATCCACTAGGACACGGAAAGCAGGGGACCACAATTCCTTGAATTTGCTTGTTAGTCATTTTCATATGGAAACATCCTCTTATAGTGTAGATTCAAGTTTTTTTATGCCCTGACATGAATATAGCCGAGGCATATAGTGTTTGTCATGTCCGATTTCAATCAAACGTCATATGCTGATACATACTGATGTAAGCTTTTCAACTGCATCAACATCTGGACCTCAACCTTTCTTTTGACCTTGGCCTCTTTTTTCTCAAATAAGTGTTAAGCTCAGTTTTAAATAAACCATTCATGATATTTTTATCAAACCTAATATGCTGATATGTATTAGTGAAGGCTATCCAATTGCATCAAAAACTTTTAACCTTGCACTTTCCTGTGACCTTGACCTCCCTTCTCTTTAATTTGTATTTTGCTTAGTTTTAAAGAAACAATCTAAGGTATTTTTATGTAAGCATGCACTTATACATAATTTGGCGAGACTTTATCATCTATATCCATTTTTTTAGGTTTTAGTTTCAATTTTAAAGAAACTGCTCAAAATATTTTCATCAAACTTCATACACTCATACAAATTTTCATGTTGCATTAGTAATATACATTCGGCGGGGCATTTATGTCCTATGGACATATTTCTAGTTTTCAAATCATGACCTCCAAAGATAGGGTCAGGCAACAATAAGGGATCAAAATTTTATATAGAAATAAAAAGGAAAAAATCTTCAAAATTCTTCTTTTCAAGAACAACAAAAGCATAATTAAAATGGAAACATTCCATAGAAGTGTAGATTCAAGTTTGTACAAATCATGACCCAATGGGTTAGGGAGGGGCCATTTTTTTCCTGCCCCTATTTGCCATCCACATGGAAATGCAAATTTTAAAACCATTTTACACATCCACTGGACAAAATCAATCATCTTCCAAATGATCATGATTTAAGGCTAGTGCATAAAATATAAGGGAAGTTTTGGGAACCAGGATGTTTTAACATTTTAAATATTTTTTCCAAAAAAAATTGACCCCCATTTGACCCCCAGGGGAAAGATAAAAATTCGGAAACCTTACTGCACATCTACAGGACACTACCAACCATCTCCCAAAAGATGATTAGGCTACTGTGTAAAATGCAAGAGGAGTTTAGGGAACCAGGGGCTTTTTGCATAAAAAACGTCATTTTTCGACCCCTATTAGACCCACAGGGTGAAAATGAAAATTCCGAAACCTTACTGCACATCTACATGACACCACCAACCATCTCCCAAAAGATGATTAGGCTACTGTGTAAAATGTAAGAGGAGTTGGGGGAACCAGGGGCTTTTTGCATAAAAAAAAACATCATTTTTCGACCCCCATTTGACCCCCAGGGTGAAAATGAAAATTCCGAAACCTTACTGCACATCTATATGACACCACCAACCATCTCCCAAAAGATGATTAGGCTACTGTGTAAATTGTAAGAGGAGTTTGAGAAAGACAAGTTGCTGTCCTTTAAAAAAGGACTGCAATACGTGGACCATATGCATGAGTTTCGAAACGAAATTCAAAGAAAATTTCTAGATTTAGTGATTTTTCAAAGGTGTAATTAAGTTTTAATTAATCTTTTTTTCTAATGTTCATCGTTTTTAAGTCTGCTTAATTAAGCTGTAATGAAAAAAATCATGACCTTGAAATTATATGAATATGAAATTTTGATCTAGGTATCTATCACAATTGTAATTTAGCCTTTAAAATAAACAACAGAATTAAAAGAGGCTCAAGCGTGCAGGTATCGTAATCTCCATTGGCGTATCCAGGGAGGGGGGTCGGGTGTTGGAACCCCCTTTATTTTTGCAGAAAGAGGAAGAGAGAGAGAAAGAATGTTTATTCTGTAATATATATTTTTTACATCTAGTATTTTCAATAAAATAATAAGTACTTCAATCTCTGCCCTTTCTGCTCTCTAGATAGAGTTTTACTTATTGCTTCCTCCGTGTACCTTCACAATACCGGCCCTGGGCCTCGACCACCCACATGTAACATGAAAGATTTCACTTTGATATCATCAGAAGTTTCCAGCGAACGAACGTACGGCTATGCCATTTTTGGACCATCTTCTAAAGAAACTAACTTTAAGAAGTATGCATAAAAAGTCATGAAAGGGGGTATCCATAAGAGACTATTATCCTTTACAAAAATTTAATATTTCTTATGCAAAATTTGTACATGACAATTTATTGTCATGTACAAATTTTGCATAAGAAATATCACAATTTTTGTAAAGGACAATATTTATCACCTTATATTATGGGGATATTTTAATCAATGAAGAGAAAAGTTCAAAATGTCACGTAGTATGTGGGGGAGGGGGGCTCACTTTTTCTTTAAAAAAATCTTTTGTTAGAATTTGAATATGTAAGTTTTAATTTGCATTGGAAGTTCCCCCGCACTTTTTGTTTCGAAAAGGTTCAAAATACAGAAAATCAAACATTTAAAAGAAATCAAAATGTACCGAAAAGCTAGACGAAGTCCCCCCCCCCCCCCAATAGGATTTTACAGGGTGGTGCACAGTTTGTTAATTTATTTGTTTATTTCTGCTTGTCAACTCTTTTTGGAGGTTGCCCCCTTTGAAAACTGTTGCTACGGGCTTGAATGTAAGTGCCTGTGGTGTGACTTAGAACCATCACCCCCCCCCCTCCCCCCCCTTTACTAAAGGGTCTCGAGTTATCTTAAACGATGCTACGTTATCGATTAACTCGATCAATTTAAAAACACAAAAAAAGATTAATTTTGTGTGTGTGTTTTTTTCTCTGTCTCTTTTAAACAACGGAATGGTTAATATACAACACTTGCAATCGTAACTTCTCGGCAGAAGTTCTAAGAAGATGCGATTGACAATCTCATCGCACGTGTGTAGACCTAGGCTATTTGGTCTTGCAAGCACAGGTGTGTATACTGTTTGCTAGTGACGCATAGACTGGTGACGGTATTTGCTACAGACATGAACTATACACCAGTTTCATAGCATGTACAATTTTTTTCTAGTGAAAATTGGAGTAAATTAAAAGTCGAATATTTTGGATATGGGATAACCCATATCTATTCTTGTTACAAAGACCGTCAATGCATCCATGGACGAGTTCATTGGTTACTCTGAAAGGTGGCACAGGTTTACCTTTCGTTAACTCTGCCTACTTCGAGTGATTGTACTTTCATAGCAAAGTTGTTAAATTTTATTCTCGATTAACCTATAGTTTTGTCATTTAACTGAAAAAAAATCGGGCTATTTCGATACATGTAAATGCTTAACGGCTGGGACTTGACATCTGTACTAGATTTATACTGAAGTATCCTATCATTGGAAAGATAGATTGTACACGTGTAGCACAGATCTGTAGTACGCAGAATTTTTTTCTGATGTTCCTCCCTCTCCCCCACATGGAAAAACATTGCTACATGCCTTTATCAAGATATATTTGGATTGCTGTCTATCAAATTATTTTGCAAACCTTGATGCACAAAACTAATGCCGGTAAACATGGTAAAGACTGTCTTTTAAAAGCTAGTGGTTTTAATTCAACATGTTCAAGCTGTTAAGCTATCTATATAAGTTTTTCCTACTTATTTAAAATGCTTGTACCATAGAATTTAGTTTGTATATAAGGATATATGTATTAAAAAGAAATTCAGATCTTGGTTACGCCAAAGAATACATAAATACGATGTGCAGATTTTAGAGCGAGGTTTGCCAATGATTGGCATATTCTCATTCGAAAAGGGCGAATTGGTCTACGGGCAAGTTGTCTTAGAGGCGAACTCTCTAGTAGCACTGGTTCTCTGCCCTTGATTCCAGTCGCTGCCGCTAGGAATTTTTTCAGGGCGCTTGCGCCCGTTAACCAATGTCAGGGTACCAGTCTAACTCTCTAGCATCCTCGCGCATGCGTAGCCTGACGTAAGCCCATGGCATCCGCTGTAACTCGGCTAATATATTTTCTGCGTGGACCTCAGGGTCCACGCAAAAAGTGTGACAGACGGACGGACGGACGGACGGACGGACGGAAAGACATGAGTAACAACAATATACCCGAACTTTCTTTAGAAAGTGCGGGTATAATTATTGATGTAAATTAGGTTTTGATAAAAGGGGGGATATAAATGTTTGGCCCATAATTGGAACTTTTTTAAATTTATTTTCTCTACAACAAATAATATTATTTTAGTACAAAGCGTTTTTGATGAATTAATCAAAATGTGCAAACTTTATTTTTAGTATTTAATTAGGCAAAAACCTCCTTGAAAAGCCATACCCAATCAATTTTGTAACCCCCCCCCCCCCAACACACACACACAAATTGCCTTTTTTGGAAATAGACCTAGATGGCAAAGTTATGTTAAAACATCGTTTCTTATGATAATTAAAATTTGTTCTTGTACTGTACATGTATGTGAACACCTTTTGAAAATTTCTACATCACACTAGGCTTGCGTCACCCTACTAGTACTAGTTTTACCATTATCATTTCTATATTGCACAGTGTGATGTACACGTGATTACATGTATATCAGTAGGAATTAATTCATTTTGTGTTTTAATTGGATTATATTTCGTGAAGTTGACAGGACCTATGACAGTCGGTAAGTAAAAGTTTAAGTATAGATTGAGGTAAAATAACCGAAATGCAAATGGTTAGGTTGGGTTAAAGTTTAAAAGGGATCAAAGATCATCGGATGCCACAATAGACGAATTTCACATTCTGAAGAGTTATCTCCCGTTGTCGACATTACATTCAGTTACAGGCACAGATCCAGGAATTTTTTCCGGGGAAAAAAACAAACAAACAAACAAAATAAAAACAGTGATGGTGGGGTCAATGCTTTTAGAGGGGGGAGGGCGTCCAAAGTATTTTTTATTGCTTCTGTAAATCAGTATATAGTCCTATTTAAATAACTCTGCAAATTCCAGGGGGGGGTGGGGGGTTCCAATCTCCCTTGCCGCTCCCTGTCCCTAAAATGACAAATGATCATGTGACTCCAAAATAGTAGAAAACTTTTCCATTTGACTATACATAATTTTGTTTCTTGTGTTATTATGTTATGTACATCTAATGGTTTAAGGTTATGAACCCCTGGAGGTCATCCCCATTCTCTTAATGAACTGGAGATGTTCACAATATGACTACATCAAATTAAATAAAAGTGCATCAATGATAAGATTGCTTGAGATTTCATTCATGAATTTGGGTCAACCCATGTACCCTCCTAGAATTAGGAATGAAAATCATTCAAAGAGATGGACCATGAAACTATTTGTATATATTCACAATTTTTATGTCAAAACAAAGTATTAGTTACATGAACAAACAGGGGTCTGGGAAGGGGAAGGGGCGAGGGGAAGGAGTTATCTCTTTACGTCTTAATTGTTGAAAACTCCTAAAATGAATGTTAACCTCAAATCCGACTTGTATGTGTTCATTATTTTTAAGTGGTGATAGGTGTCTCCATATGAGTGAAAAATTCCCGAGAAGGACATATAACAACAAACAAACATTAATGACTTAAATAACACAATATACATGTACATGTTTTTAGTCAACGAATATACTTCTGGTCATACCTTTAGTTCTTCCTTGAATCAGAAATGAATGATATAAATATTTTAAGAATGATTAAGAGTTGAAAAGGTTGTGCATCTTAAAATTGACTAAGCTCTGTGGTTGAATTAGTTATACCAGTTTAGCTAATTTTGCTACTCAAAGCACCTTTATTAACTATTTTTAATCACACTGTTTTCTGAAATGTGCAGTTTTTTCAACATGGATACAAGTCATACATTTTCAGTTTCTGAAACCAATGCATGAAAAAAACTGCTTTTCAAATACTGTAACTCTTTCCAAGTACTTGTGATCATAAGTTTTTAGCTCACTTGAGTTTTTCTGGTTTTCTGATCACAATTTGTCTGCCATCCATCTGTCCGTCTGTAAACTTTTCACATTTTTGTCTTCTTCACTAGAACCACTGGGCCAATTTCGACCAATATTGCCACAAAGCATCTTCGGGTAAAGGGGATTCAAGTTTGTTAAAATGAAGGGTCATACCCTCTTTCAAAGGGGGATAATCAAGAATTAGTGAAAATTTGGTGGTATCATTTAAAAAAGTCTTATCAAGAACCACTGACTGGGCCCAAAAAGTTGAAACTTTCTTTACATAGACTTGGTGTAGATTCAAATTTGTTCAAATTATGACCCACTGGGGTAGGGTGGGGCCGAATATGGGGATCAAAAGATTTACATAGAAAAATGCAGGGGATTTTTTCCATCATAAATCTTCTTCTCAAGAACAGCAAGGGCATTCTTGTCATCCGTTTTCGCGAAAGGGACCTAGGGGATGTTAAATCTCAATAATCTGTCAGCCTGTCCGTTTGTCAGTCTGTCTGTCTGTCACAGTAAATTTTACCTTGGTCAAAGCTTTTGAATAATAAGAGATAGCTAAGGGCTTTTATATTTCACATGTACCTTACCTACAAGAGCTTTCTAAACATACTATGATTTTTGAACCCATGACCTTGACCTTGAAGTGTGACATACTTTTAAAAATTTTAAATTGATCGTTCTGAAAGAGAAAAGATAGGGCATTCATATCATTCATGTATATTACCTGTGACAAGACCTATCTAAATATATCATGACTTTTGACTCTGTAATATTGACCATGAAATTTAGCCTACTTTTCAAAAATGTTATATTTCCTTATAACTTTTGATTGAGAAGAGATAGGACTTTCATATTTGACATGTACATTACCTGTAACAATATATTTCTGAGCATGCTATGATTTTTTACCTCTGACCTTGATGTTTTACCTAATTTTCAAAAAAATTAACTTTGGTGATTACTTTTGAATGGCATATGATAGGGCGTACATATTTGAAACAATATGTCATAAATAATGGCATCCCATCCACTAGGACACAGAAAGTAGGGGACCACAAATCTTTGAATTTGCTTGTTAGTCATTTTGATATGGAAACATCCTCATATAGTGTAGATTCAAGTTTTTTATGCCCTGCCATGAATATAGCCGAGGCATATAGTGTTTGTCATGTCCGACTTCAATCAAACTTCATATGCTGATACATACTGATGTAAGCTATTCAATCTTTTTGACCTTGACATTCCCTTTGACCTTGACTTCACTTTTCTTAAATTGGTGTCTAAATCAGTTTTGAATAAACAATTCAAGATATATTTATCAAACTTTATATGCTCATACATACTGCTAAGAGCTATCAATTGCATTAACTTTTTGACCTTGACCTCACTTTTCTTAAATTAGTGTTTATCTACGTTTTAAATAAACCATTTATGATATTTTTATCAAAATTCATATGCTTATAGCAAATACATATTGATGTAAGCTTTTCAACTGCATCAACATTTTGACCTCAACCTTTCTTTTGACCTTTGCCTCTCTTTTCTTAAATAAGTGTTAAGCTCAGTTTTAAAATAAATCATTCAAGATATTTTTATCAAACCTAATATGCCGATAAGTATTAGTGAGAGCTATTCAACTGCATCAAATTTTTTTTACCTTGCACTTTCCTGTGACCTTGACCTCCCTTCTCTTTAATTTGTATTTTGCTTAGTTTTAAAGAAACAATCTATGATATTTTTATGTAAGCATGCACTTATACATAATTTGGTTAGAATTTCTCATCTATATCCAAATTTCTTTAGATTTTAGTTTCAATTTTAAATAAACTGTTCAAAATATTCTCATCAAACTTCATACACTCATACAAATTTTCATGTTGCATTAGTAATATACATTCGGCGGGGCATTTATGTCCTATGGACATATTTCTAGTTTTCAAATCATGACCTCCGAGGAAATGGTCAGGCCACAATAAGGGATCAAGTTTTATATAGGAATAAAAGGAAAAAATCTTCAAAATTCTTCTTTTCAAGAACAACAAAAGCATGATTTATATGGAAACATTCTCAAGAAGTGGAGATTCAAGTTTGTACAAATCATGACCCCATGGGTTAAGGAGGGGCCATTTTTTTCCTGTCCCTATTTGCCATCCACATGGAAATGCAAATTTTAAAACATTTTACACATTCACAGGACAAAATCAATCATCTTCCAAATGATCATGATTTAAGTCTAATGCATAAAATATGAGGAAAAGTTCTGGGAACCAGGGTGTTTAAACATGTTAAATGTTTTTTTTTTTAAAAATTGACCCCCATTTGACCCACAGGGTGAAATAAAAAATTCCGAAACCTTTCTGCACAGGACACCACCAACCATCTCCCAAAAGATGATTAGGCTACTGTGTAAAATGTAAGAGGAGTTCAGGTAACCAGGGGCTTTTTGCATAAAAAATATCATTTTGACCCCCGTTTGACCCGCAGGGTGAAAATGAGAATTCCGAAACCTTACTGCACATCTACATGACACCACCATCCATCTCCCAAAAGATGATTAGGCTACTGTGTACAATGTAAGAGGAGTTCAGGGAACTAGGGCTTTTTGCATAAAAAACGTCACTTTTTGACCCCCTGGGTGAAAATGAAAATTCCGAAACCTTACTGCACATCTACATGACACCACCAACCATCTCCTGAAAGATGATTAGGTTACTGTGTAAAATGTAAGAGGAGTTCAGGGAACCAGGGGCTTTTTACTTAAAAAACGTCATTTTTCGACCCCCATTTGACCCCCAGGGTGAAAATGAAAATTCCGAAACCTTACTGCACATCTACATGACACCACCAACCATCTCCCAAAAGATGATTAGGTTACTGTGTAAAATGTAAGAGGACTTTGAGAAAGAAGAGTGTGACAGACGGACGGACAGACGGATGGACGGACGGATAGACATGAGTAACAACAATATACCCGAACTTTCTTTAGAAAGTGCGGGTATAATTTATAGTTCTAGAGCATTAGTTAACACATTTTCATTTATCTATTATTTAAAAGTTATCTGACCATTAAAATCTATGAAAGTACTTTTTGTATGAAGTATTATAAAAAAAATTCTTCTAAAAATTCTGTTATTCAATTGACCTTTTCAGTTATATTATTTACAGTGATTAACTATCATAGGTGAATAGCAAAGGGGAAGAACTTCTTTCAGTAGAAAATAATAAATTGACCAAATGGTACAGAATTTCAAAATATGGTAAAACACCCTTGCTTATTACAGCTTTCATAATTATACTCTGTTTGTCTCCAGATGCTCCAGATGCTCCGGAACAGAGAAGAAGATTGTCAAAGAAATTATTCATTTTCACTATAGATTCAATATAGCCCCTTATACCAGTGCCTCTGATCCAGGGGCCAAGACAGTCACAATTTTGGAAGGGGCGCCTTTAAGCAATGCACTAAGTATGTTTCCTTAATAACAATGGGCAGAGAAGACGATTTTCAAAGAAATAATGCATTTCTACTACAATGTATATATTCAAAAGAGCCTCATCCTAACACCAAAAATCCTTTCCACAGAGTTATGATTTTCAAACTTTTTGAAAATACATTCTTGCTCATCATAACCATGCAATTAGTTTTTCTGTTTAACACCGAGAGGCAGAGAAGACGATTTTCAATATAAAAATAATGCATTACCACTATATATTCAATAGACCCCCACCCCACCCCACCCCCAAACATGACCCCTGACCCTAAGGCCACAAATATCACAAAATTGGAAGAAGCACACTTGCTCATCATAACTATAAACTTGGTTTATCTGCTAAATACCTAGGAACAGAGAAGATTTTCAAAGAAATAATGAACTTTCACTATTAATCTATAGAGCTCCCCCCCCCCCCCTGCAGAATCCTTCACCCTGGGGCCACAAATTTTACAATATTGGAAGAGGCACCCTAGATCATCCTGACCATGCACCTAGTTTATCTGCTTTATATACAAGAGGAGAGAAAAAAGAATTTTAAAGAGTTTATGCATTTTCACTTTTGGATCATTAGAACCCCAACCTTACTAAAGAACCCCTGACCCTGGGGCCATGAATTTCATAATTTTTGTAGAGGGTCATGAAATTTACAATTTTTTATTTTCCTTTACTCATGGATGTTCTATGGCAAAATTGATTGAAATTGGCTCAGTGGTTGCAGAGAATAAACTCTCTGTTAAAATGTTAATGCACGACGCACATTGCATGATAGCGGACGAAAACGGATAGCAATAGACCACTTGAGCGAGTCAGGTGACATAAGAAAGAAATCAATTCAAATTCAATATTGAGAAAAAGTGCTTTCATTGACAAAATTATGCCTCTAGCTTTTCAACCGTCGACTTTCCATATTTATCAGTTATATTCCACAATCACTTGCATATGCTGATATGTTTCCTAACTGATTCGATACTTAAGAGCATAATCTGAATACCATCAATTATTAAACAAAGGAAGTCTACTAACAATTACGTTCAAGTTACAGGGTTTCAACTTTCTTTTAAGTCAGCATTTTGCAAATGATATCGTCGTTATAATGATTTTGTTTATAAATACAACATATTGTTGGGTTATATTGTGACTGGCATGTTTCTCAACAATTCTTAGGCCATTGATTTTTTAACGTTTTGAAAACGAACAACTCCGTTTACTTGAACAATACAGAGGGCTCAGCGCGGGTAGGACCGGTCTACAGGAAATATTCACGCCAGCTAGGCACCTGATTCCACCTCTGATCTAACCACGGGTCCTTGTTTTGTCCTGTTTATAATTGGTATTCTTTAATAGATTTATGAAATTGATCGCTGATTGTTATCTTCATCTTTTACATTTATGGTATTTAAACTTCTTTCACAAAAATTAAGTTTCGATTCCCGCTCAGATCTCAATTCTCAGCTATCTATCTATCTATCTATCTATCTATCTATCTATCTATCTATCTATATATATATATATATATATATATATATATATATATATATATATATATATATATATATATATATATATATATATATATATATATATATATATATATATATATATATATATATATATCCTTCTTTATCTATCTTACATCTTTATATATCCTACGTTATCTATATATATCCTATGCTACCATATAACATCTAGATCCAATGTTATCTATCTAACATCAAGATATATCCTATGTTATCTATATAACATCTATTTTAATCCTATGTTATATATGTAACATCTTTATATATCCTTTGTTAATGCATAACACCTTAATATATCCTATGTTATAATTTATTTAGAAAGTTTGTTATGAAATTTGTGAATGACATTGTGAATCAATGTCAAAAGAAATTAGGAACTGATCGCCTGAAAAAATTTAGATATACACTAGACAAAATTGCTAACGCACCACTTATTATTCTTATTTGTGAATTGATCATTTTTCTGATTGGTACTAGTATATAAAATATGCCTTCTTTTCCAAAACAGTTGGATTGACAAATGTCTTGGTGTCATGTCAAGACCCTTAAAGGACCTTCTTGTCCGAAAACCAATTTCCCGACGTGCACTGCGCACCGTTTTTGCCAAGATATGAAGTTGGTGATTACCGATGGTGGTCTGTGACGTTGCGACGGGAGCAGTCTCCCACTTATCTGAAAACAATGCATGGAGGAAAATTGCTTTTCAAAAATCACAGATATATATATTTTGCATGGGGCTATATACCTGGAGTAATCTCTCTCTCTCTCTCTCTCTCTCTCTCTCTCTCTCTCTCTCTCTCTCTCTCTCTCTCTCTCTTACATCTACTTGAGTCAAAATTAAAGTGGAATTATAAGACAATTTTTTTTAATTGATGACGTTTTAGGATTTTACACTAATTCATACTGCAGCAAGAATGTTATCCCTCTCAGAAAAAAAAGTTTACTCACTATCTTGTCTTTGATCTATATCTATAATTACAAAAGGACACAGCCAGAAGTCTTTTAACATGGTTTGTTACAAATTTCACTTGGAACTCCTATTAATTTGCTCAAGATCAGTATTTTCAGTTGGCAGAAATGAACTTGGTCATGACAATTACACTAGACAGAATTGCTAACGCACCACCTAAATAAATTAACATTTTTCTTTTCAAAATTTGTTTATGATGTTTTTGATATATAATTATGTTACTTTAGTAAAAAAAAATGAGACATTTAAATCCTTTAACTGATAAATAACAACAATGTTTACTGAAGCGTAACCACTTCATAGAAAAAATTAAAATTACATTCATACTTTTTTGGTGGAATTAATTTCTGATTTTTTTCTTTGTGGTTGTGTTCTTTATGTTTGTACTAATTAAAAACTCAGAAAAAAAGTTACACCGTATGCGGCGTTTGACTATAGAAGAGCGTGCTAAGGCAGCCAGTATGGTGTCTGCAGGGGGTTCCTTTGAAGAAATTTGTAAAAAATTAAAAGAATTAAATGATTATGAATTTCTCTGGTGAAAAATTGTTGAAAATGAATGAACGATCATAAAAATGTTTACAAAAGATATCGGCGGCTTTAAGTGAGCACGAAACAATAATATCAAGATTGTTCCACAAAATTGGGGCAACCGGAAGTTGGGTGGATTTGGTAGGGACACCAAGGCACTGGATGACTGCTAGGCGATATGGTAGTCAATCAGGGTATATCATTTGATTTTTACGTGGGAGACTGCTCCCGTCGCAACGTCACAGACCACCATCGGTAATCACCAACTTCATATCTTGGCAAAAACGGTGCGCAGTGCACGTCGAGAAATTGGTTTTCGGACAAGAAGGTCCTTTAAGGGTCTTAACATGACACCAAGACATTTGTCAATTCAACTGTTTTGGAAAAGAAGGCATATTTTATATACTAGTACCTACCGTTCACGGTAGCTCAATCGATAGAGCGCTCGCTTCGTGATCGCGCAGCTAGGTCGGAGTTTACGGAGACGGCCGCCATTTTGACCCCGCTTCAAATTTTAAAATACAAATATCTAGAGTTTGAATTTATCAATTTTAAAACAAAATATATATTAAGTATTTTTAGAAGTGTTTCTATCAACCATAATTATATCAAAGAAAAATAATGAAAAACAAAAAAGTTGAAAAAATCCAGTTTTGAAATTCGCTCCCGGTGGTGACCGGAAGCATCGACGACACACAAAAAAATTGGTCAGAACATCTACAAGTCATGCTCTATCATCTTTGACATGTCTCCAGTTCATATCTTTAGCCGTTCCAGAGGAGATAGGAAGACAAAAATCCAATTAAAAATCAGAAAATTGGCCATTATATGGAACCGAAAGAGATTTTTTGAATTTTCTCCTCAAATGCACAAAGTTCATAATAATGTCTATTATCTCTGAAAAAACCACTGAAAACCACTGAATAGTTTTTGAGAAAACGCGTGCACAAAATATGGGAGGAAAAATAAGAATAACAATAATAACTAGATGAGATCTCGTTGCGAGCAGCAAGTAGGTCTTCCGTCCGATTTTTCGATAAGATGAGATATGATTTTGACCATGATCTTGTTAAAAGATAATAATATATAGACTTCCCTAATTAGATTTCAATCTTTTGATTTATATACATTATCAAAGAGCTATAGATGACAGGCTTTTGGCCCCTCTGAGCCCCTAGATTGAGGGGTCAGCCCCTTTTTCTTGATATAAATTGAAAGGTCTTCTGATTCTGAAAACGTTTTGTTCAAGAAATATTCAGAGATTTCCCTTCGTTGTGGAAATATGCTGAATGGAAATATATAGGGGCCACCCATCCACGTCCTTAATGGGGCCGTTTGACAAAAACTGAAAGGGTGCATATTGTTTAGAACATTATTCTGACCATCTTTTGTTCAGTATTGCTTATCAAAATATTTCCCACTTTCGAGATATAAAGCGTCAAAGATTTATCATTCTGGCCCCTTGTGACCCTTATTACGTAACATATGATCAGAATCTTAACATATATTGTTGTAAATTGTTAAGATAAACATTTTTGCTTCACTAATGTATAACAAAATATTGATCGTTAAAGAGTTATAGATGAAAGACTTTTGGCCCCTCTGAGCCCCTAACTTGAGGGGTCACCCATTTTTTTTATATCAAATGAAAGCACTTATCATTCTGCACAACTTTTGTTATATATGTTTTAGCAAAATATTTACAGGTATAAAGATATGATAGAAAACTTGTCAAATTTTGCGGAATGCTTGTGAGCCTATTTTTCAAGCCCAGGCGAGCTTTGGCGCCTTTTTCAATCAAAAAGATGAAAATATACATAAAACTCCTAGTACACTCTCTATTAACCCTGTAAATCCCAGAGAAAAATATTGAAAAACAAAAAGTTGCAAATTTAACATTTTTGAAATCACTTCCGTTTGCGACCGGAAAAATAATGGTCGATCACCATATCTACATTTGATGCTCTATTACCTCAGAAAGTTTCATATTCATATCTTTAGCCATTCTCTGATGATACTGTTTACTTTCTTTTATTCTTTATGTATTCAACTTTTTATTTCATGTAATTTCCATATACAGGCATGTCCATGTAATCTTTTTCTGCACTTCTATATACTTCTGCATCAGACCATTTGTCTACTACGAAAGGTTGGACACGATACATTATTTCGCGCGAAACGTCACGGGTAAATATTCGCGCATTTCCTTTGGAATGTATTTTCTATTGAATGGTGATAGCTTCAATGAAATTTCAAAATGTATGTTCTTATAACCTGAATATTGAGCTTGAGAAAGTATATTTATCATATTGTACTTATTATATATCGTATGGATAAGTAACACTAAAGCAGTGATTTAGGTAAGATTTTCTACAAGTTTTATTTTCCTGATTACCCCCAAAGTGGACTATCCCGATTAGTTACACATTCATGAAAAGACTGGAATGTTTCGCCCAAAAAACATGTCTCGTCCTGCGACGGTCAAGGAATCTGATACCATTTATGTTCAATAACAACATCTTTTAGAATAAAAATATTTATTTCAACTTCATTAAACAATCTTTAAAAAAAATGGTTTTCTTATTTTTGTCTTTTCTGTTTATTTAATATGACACAAGCCTGCATGGGGAAAAACAATTGCCACGTAATAATTACTATATATTGATTGCTTTAGTCAGGCAAGTTTCTTGAAAAGCTATTACTTATAACCATGGTTTAGGATCAGTTTTTCCGTGGTGTAAAACAAAAGGTTGTAGTTATCGTATTTCCACTTGTAGTCATGTCGTATTTCTACTTTGAGATACAGACAAGAACAATTATAGTAGACGTTTGAGGAAACCCCGGATTAAAACTTTAGTTCGAAACAGAATTGTAACGTAATTGTGATGTGACAATCCAACAATTCCTTCACATTTCTTTGATCCTTATGGTACTTCCATTCAAACAAACGCTCGGCTGACTCCGTAAATTCTGACCTACTTATCGGAGTTTACGGAGACAGCCGCCATTTTGGACCCGCTTCAAATTTAGAAATGCAAATATTTAGAGTTTGGATTGATCAATTCTAAAATAAATTATATATTAAGCATTTTCAGAAGAGCCTCTATTAACCTTATTAAAATAAAAGAAAAATATAGAAAAACAAAAAAGTTAAAAAATTCGACGTTAAATGGAAATCGCTTCATTTACATTGTCCCACTAACCAACGGTAGAGCACTTCCCCGAACTAGCTACTGCGCAGGCCTAAAATGCAGAATTCACCACTTTGGTCAATTTTCACCAAAACAAGAAATAAAATGCCGCAAATGCTGGCAAACTGGCCATTATACAAGGAACTGTCAAAATGAAATCTGTTGTAAAGTCTGACAAAAACCGGGACATGAACCTGGGGAAACTCAGTGCAAATTTTATCAAGAGCAAGAAAATGTGGTCGCTTTTCAGGGCTTCAAAAACATCCTATCAAATTTCCATATGAGTGAATTCAAAGTTTTCGGAGAAAATCACAGGTCAGCAGAACACGCTTTTCAAATTACCAAAGCGATTCGTAATGGCGATCTTGTGGCTGCCGAAAAAATTCGCTCAGCGACGACTGCATTAGACGCAAAGCGCATCGGAGACTGCATCTCTAAAAACGAATCATGGGAAAAAGAGAAAACCGAGGTCATGTCTACCATTATAGATGCTAAAGCTTCTCAGATCAAACCCTTTCAGGAAGCTCTACAAAAATGTGGTCCAAAATCTATCATAGCGGAAGCCACGTACGACGATTTCTGGGGGACTGGTATCAACATATCAGCTACTCTAAAAACAAATCCTGAAGCTTGGCCCGGTAAAAACATGCTTGGCACTATAATCAAAGATATAGCAAAAAACTACCGTCGCAAACCAAGAAGCTGGTCTCTCCCAAGGCAACCGACTCGCAAAGCTGCTCGGGCGTCACAGAAGGAAATCACTGATTTCGTTAGCCAGCTTAAGGAAGGACCATCAAAGAGATCCCGAGAGAATATCAACGATACAAGTGGTCATGACACGGACACTAGCGAGCAAGGTTAATATCCTTTACCGTTTGATTTTCTATTATGAACTTTTTTCTCCCACTGACGCAATTTTTGGTATGAACAAATCTTACAATTATGCTTAACCCTTTATTAAGTGTTTTCTCCTTAAATGCAAGGGGATTAAATACATACGAAAAAAGAATAGTTTTATACGATTGGCTTCAAGATTTAGATATAGATATTGTCTTATTACAAGAAACTCATTATATAGAATCAAGAGAGTATCAATATAATGCCAGATGGCTGGGCTCAAGTTTTCACTGCTTTTCGAGCTCAGCTTTCAGTAGGGGTGTTTCTATTTTGATTAGAAAAAAATTTTCTTATGAATTGATAAATTATCACAGATCTTCTGATGGAAGAAAAATTTTGATAAATCTTAAAATTAATGATATTACGTTTTCAATAGCAAATCTTTATGCACCAAATAATATATCTGATAGGAAGGCTTTTTACACCACAACAAAGTTTTGGCTAAGAAAAAATGCTAAAAGTATAGAAAACCTGATTGTATGTGGAGATCTAAATTGCAATATAGACAACTATAATCAGACTACTGATACAAGCAAAACACAATTAAACTCTTTAATCAAACAGTTAAAATTAATAGATGGTTGGAAAAAAATTCATGAAAATAAACCTGGTCTTACTTGGTGCAATGCAAACAATACTCCAAGTAGCAGAATAGACTACATTTTATTTGCAGAAAGGTTTTCATTATCTGTAGATTCTTTTTCTTTAAGAAAATGTCCCAGAGTAAATAACAATAGGATGAGTGATCATCTAGGGCTAAAAATAGATTATATTCTCCAGAAAAACAAAAGAGGTTGTGGATATTGGAAAATGAATACTTCATATCTAATAAATGAGGACTTCTGTAAACAACTAAAAGACATTTTAAAAAATAAAGAACTAGAGCTTAGAGATGTAAAATGTCCACAAGAAAGATGGGAAATGGTTAAACTTATTGTTAAAGAATACTCTATAACCTACTCTAAAACAAAAAGTAAGAGTACTAAACAAAGAGTAAAAGAAATTGAAAAAAGAATTACAAATATTGAAAATAGACCTTTTAATGAAATTATTAATCAAGAAAAATATAAGTTAGAAAAAGAATTACAACAGATATATGATAAAAAATTAGAAGGAGCATACATTAGATCTAGAGCAAATTGGGTTAAGTGTGGAGAGAAATGCTCCTCTTACTTCTTAAAACTAGAAAATAAACATCAACAAAGTAATGTTATTGAAAAAATTAATCAAGATAACCAAACCTTTTTCAGTAGTAATGATATCTTGGGACAATTATGTAATTTCTATGAAAAATTGTATACATCACAAAACCCCAAAACTGAAGACATAAGTAATTATCTAAAAAGAACTGAATTAAAAACAAAACTTAACACAGAACAACAAAAAATATGTGAGGCATTACCTACCCTCAGAGAGTGTGAAGAGGCAATTAAAAGCATGGATAACAATAAATCACCAGGTCTAGATGGCATACCTATTGAATTCTACAAATTATTTTGGAATGATATAAAAAATTATTTTTATGATTCACTGTTAAAATCTTTTGAATATGGTGTACTACCATCATCTCAAAAATTAGCTGTTATAAGTCTGATACACAAAAAAGGTGATAAAAGTAATTTAAAAAATTACAGACCCATAAGCCTAACAAACTGTGATTATAAAATACTTGCATTTGTTTTGGCTAGAAGATTACAAAGTGTTATTTCAAAATTGATAAATAAAGACCAGTCAGCATATATTAAAGGCCGATATATAGGGAATAATGCTCGTCTAATTCAAGATATATTTGACTATTGTGAAAATCAAAATGAGAATGGATTACTATTATTTTTAGATTTTGAAAAAGCTTTTGATACTGTTGAATGGGAATTTATGATACAAACATTAGAAGAATTCAATTTTGGTCCAAATTTTATTAAATGGATTTCAATTCTATACAATAATCCTACTTTTAGAGTAAAGAATAATGGTTTTATTTCAAAAACTTGTAGAATGACAAGAGGCATTAGACAAGGATGTCCCATCTCTGCATTGTTATTTATAATAGTTACTGAAATCTTATTAATCAGAATAAATAAATCAGAACAGGTAAAAGGGTTTCAAGTCAATAATCAATGTGAAATTAAGATGTTACAACATGCTGATGATTCAACGAACCCTCTAAAAGACTTGGTGTCTGTAAAACATGTGATAGATATTATTCATAGTTTCTCTATCTTTGCCGGTCCTAAACTTAACTTACATAAATCTGAATGTATACTCCTAGGACCTTTAAAGGACTCATGTAAAAATGTATATGGAATAAGAGCAACAAATGACCCAGTTAAAACACTTGGAATCTATATAGGACACAACAAATGCCTTTGTGAAGAAAAAAATTGGAATGAAAAAATAAATAAAATTGTTGATACCTTTAAAGCATGGGAAAAAAGAAAGTTGACTATCTTTGGTAAGAAAGAAATTGTAAATAATCTTATCATATCAAAATTTCAGTATATAGCTAGTATTCTTCCTAACCCTCCCGAGGAATATTTCAAACAAATCAATAGAACAATTTATAATTTTATTTGGAATGCTAAAGATAGGATAAAAGGGAATACCCTTATAGGAAAAGAGGAGGAGGGTGGTATTAATATCTTTGATGTTGAAACAAAGTTCCTCTCTGCAAAAGCCTCTTGGATTCCAAGAATTCTTAAATCTAACAATAGTTTAGTGTCTTTTATACAAAACATTCTTAGTAAAGAAAAATTTACTCTTGACTACTTACTCAAAACAAATTTGCAAGATATTAAAGATTATCAAGAATTAAATTTCCTTCCTTGTTTCTACAAAGAAGCACTGTGTGCATTCAATAAATGCAAAAAACAAAAAGATATGAAAAAAATATCCACAGATGAATTCCTGTCATTACCTATTTGGAAGAACACATTATTCATGTATAAAAACAAGCCAATATTTCTATCAAACTGGATAAAATCAGGTGTGTTATACACAAGAGATCTTTTTGATAAAAATGGGAGATTACAAGATATTTCATACTTTTTAGAAAAAATCTTAGATAAAAGAAATATATTCTGTGAATATTTCATAATGAAATCAGTGTTTAATAAATACTCTAAGATTTTTGAATGTAGAAAAGCTCAGCATGTCAACATTAAAAACTATCATTTTGCTTTATTTTATGGAGATATTTATTGTAATTTTGAGAGTCAGAAATCCTCCTTTTTCTACAACATATTGAGAGCAAAGAAATTTCACCAACCTGTAACAGTAAAATACTGGACTGATCTATTTGATATTCCTAGATCAATATGGCCAAAAATTTTTCATATGAAAATTACCAAAATGTTTGATAGACAAATTGCTGATTTTAATTATAAACTGTTACATAAACTGTTGAATAATAATCTGAAAGTTAGTAAATGGAATACTGATGTGCATAGATTCTGTCACAAGTGTGGTGAAATAGAAAATATAGAACATCTTTTATATAAGTGTAATGATTCCTTGAATATATGGAAAAAAGTAAGTCAATCATTGAAGTTCAATATTGGCTGGAAAAATATAGTAATTGGTTTTTTTTGAAGAAACTCAGCTATCTGAAATGTTGAACATACTCATTTCTTATATAGCTCTAAAAATATTTAAATATAAAATGAAATGTCGTGTAAATTGTGAACCATGTATTACTGAAAATTTGATAAAATTTGTGAAGAGCAATTTATTGATGTACTATAATATTATAAAAATGTCATATAAAAATTTCAAACTAGCTGAAATGTGTATAAATGTTGAAAGACATATATAATTCATAGCATTTTTCCTTCATGTTATTATTACCTAACAACTTATGAAATCCAATGCTTCTTGGGTAGCCTGACCAAAGAAGCATGTTAACAAGTGGGGGTCAATATGGACTTTGGAAGGTGAAATGGGACCTCTGTGATAACACGGATTTCATAAGTAGTAAATTTGTATACACATAACCTGTAGATTTTAATTTTACCTCGAGTCTTTTTGCATTATTTGACTGTTTAAAAAAAAAAAAAAAAAGTCGAGGATAACTCAATGTTTATATTCAAAGTTACAACCGGATATCATTTGTACTGTATAAATTTTGACATTATAAAACGGAAGAAAAAAATACGGAATACTTTAATATTATTTTTGTTTAGAAATTTATCCTTTTTTTTTTTCATTGTCATTATACTATTATTATTAATAATATCAATGTATATATAGATCTATGCTATCCAATCCAGAAAGCTGTTGGCACATATGGTGCGGATTATAAGGGGGTCTCTGAGGAGACTTTACCCCAAAATGTCTTTGTAAAATCTGAATAAAAGAAGAAAAAAAAAATTCGACGTTTTTAAATTCGCATCCGGTAACGACCGGAAGTACAGACGACGCACAAAAAGGTGATTCCCCTCATTTAGAAGACATAACCTATCATCTCTAACAAGTCTCCAGTTCATATCTTAAGCCATTTTTGAAAAAAAGGGGGGACAAAATTTCATTTTAAAATCAGAAAACTGTCAATAACTTGGCACCGGAAGCGAGTTTTCCAAATTTTCCTTCTGATGAACAAAGTCCATTTGACGACGCATAATTCCTAAAAGTTTCATCCAAAACCACTGAATAGTTTTCGAGAAATCGCCTGCACAAAATTTTGGGGAAAAAAATAAGAATAATAATAATAATAATAAGAAACAGTAGAATCACTATAAGGACTTCCGTGAAGACGGAAGACCTTAACTAGATGCGATCTCGTTGCGAGCAACGAGTGGGCCTTCCGTCCGATTTTCGATAAGATGAGATCAGAATTTGACTGAGATTTTTGTTCAAATATAATGATAAAAATAAATTAAGACGAAAATTTTGCTTCAGTAGTGTGTATTAAAATATTGATCATTAAAAAGTTATAGATTAAAGACTTTCGGCCCGTCCTGGCCCCTATTTTGAGGGGCCAGTCCTTTTTTCTTGGTATCTTCCTATACCTCTCATGATTTTGAACATTTTTGTTCAACAACTATTTTGAAATTCTTTTTTGATTCCAAGATATATGCAAAAGAAATATTTAGGGGCTGGCCCTTCAACTCCTTAATGGGGGCGTTTAGCAAAAATGAAAAGGTTACATATTGTTTAAAACCTTATTTTGAACATCTTTTATTCAACACTGCTTATCAAAATATTTCCCAATTTGGGATATAGAGTGCCAAAGATCTGTCATTCTGGCCCCTTGTGGCCCCTAATTATGTAACATATGATGTGAATATTATAATATATAGTTGTAAATTGTTGAGATAAACATGTTTGCTTCAGTAATGAATTACAAAATGTTGAGCATTAAAGAGTTATTCATCAAAGACTATCAGCCCCTCTCAGCCCCTATTTTGAGGGGCCAGTCCCTTTTTCTTCATATCACTTTAAAGCTCTTATGATTTTGAACATTTTTTGTTCAACAACTATTCAGAAATTCTTTTTCGCTTCCGAGATATTAGCAAAAGAAGTATTTAGGGGCTGGCCTTTTAACTCCTTATTGGGGACGTTAAGCAAAAAATAAAAGGTTGCATATTGTTCAGAACATTATTTTGAACATCTTTTGTTCAGTATTGCATATCAAAATATTTCACACTTTTTAAAATAAATAGCGTTAAAGATTTTGCATTTTGGCCCCTAATGACCCTTAATTATGTAACATATAATGTGAATATCATAATATGTAGTTGTATATCGTTAATATTAACATTTTTGCTTCAGTAATGCATTACAAAATATTGATCGTTAACGAGTTATTGATTAAAGACTTTCGGTCCCTCTCGTCCCTTATTTTGAGGAGCCAGCCCCTTTTTCTTCATACCACTTTAAAGCTCTTATGATTTTGAACACTTTTTGTTCAACAACTATTCAGAAATTCTTTTTCGTTTCCGAGATATTAGCAAAAGAAGTATTTAGGGGCTGGCCCTTTAACTCCCTGCTGGGACGTTTAGAGAATAATGAAACGTTGCATATTGTTTGGAACATTATTTTGAACATCTTTTGTTCAATATTGCTTATCAAAATATTCCCCCTTTTTGAGATATAAAGCGTCAAAGATTTAGCATTCTGGCCCCTTATTACGCAATATATGATCTTAATTGTATAATATATAGTGGCAAATCGTTAAGAGGAGCATTTTTGCTTCAGTTTGCTTGATAATAAAATATTGATAGTTAACGAGTTATAGATGAAAGACTTTTGGCCCTTCTGTCTCCCTAATTTGAGGGTTCAGCCCCTTTTTCTTGATATCAAATGAAAGGTCTTGTAATTTTGAAGACTTTTTGTTCAATACCTATTCAGAGATTTCTTTTCGTTGTGGAGATATGCCGAATGGAAACATTTAGGGGCCACCCCTCCAAGTCCTTTATGGGGCCGTTTGACAAAAATTGAAAATGTGCATATTGTTTAAAACCTTTTTCTGAACATTTTTTGTTCAGTATTGCTTATCAAAATATCCCCCCTTTTTTGAGATATAAAGCGTCAAAGATCTGGTATTCTGGCCCCTTTTGGCCCCTTATTATGCAATATAGGATCAAAATTTTATAACATATATTTCCAAATCGTTAAGATAAACATTTTTGTTTCAGTAACTTATAACAAAATATTGATCGTTCAAGAGTTATACTTGAAAGACTTTGGGCCCCTCTGAGCCCCTAATTTGAGGGTTCAGCACCTTTTTCTTGATATCAAATGAAAGGTCTTGTAATTTTGAAGACTTTTTGTTCAATACCTATTCAGAGATTTCTTTTCGTTGTGGAGATATGCTGAATGGAAACATTTAGGGGCCACCCCTCCAAGTCCTTAATGGGGCCGTTTGACAAAAATTGAAAGGATGCATATTGTTTAGAACATTATTCTGAACATCTTTTGTTCAGTATTGCTTATCAAAATATTCCCCCTTTTTGAGATATAAAGCGTCAAAGATCTGGTATTCTGGCCCCTTTTGGCCCCTTATTATAAATTTTATAACATATATTTCCAAATTGTTAAGATAATCATTTTTGTTTCAGTAACTTATAACAAAATACTGATCGTGTAAGAGTTATACTTGAAAGACTTTGGGCCCCTCTGAGCCCCTAATTTGAGGGGTCAGTCCCTTTATCTTGATATGAAATGAGAGGACTTATTATTTTGCATGTCTTTTGTAATACATGTTTTAACAAAATATTTGCAGGTAAAAAGATATAAAGGAAAAAGTGACAAATTTTGCGAGATGCTTGTGAGCTTAATTTTCGAGCCCAGGCGAGCTTCGACGCCTTTTTAGCTGGAAAAATACAGATGTCAAATGACACATCTATAATCTTTCCTCTATCTTCACTGAAAATCTTAACTCAATATCTTAAGTCGTTTAGGAGAATTTCTAGGACAAGTCGACCCTCTGAAAATCAGAAAATCCTTAATATCTCAAGATAGGAAGTGACGTCATCAATGAAAAAAATTTCCAATAAGGTTCAGATCAATACCTATCAGATCTAAAAGTTTCATGAAAATCGGCCAAGTCGTTTACGAGAACTCGCGTGCACAAAATCGGTAAGAATAATAATAAGAAAAACTAGAGTAAAGCTCGTTGCAAAGCAACGAGTAGGTCTTCCGTCCGATTTACGATGTTGACTGTGATAGATTTACTAAAAGAAAAGAAAAGAATGAAGAACAAGTATAATTGAATAAAATAGGCGATTGAATTATTCAAAATATGTTTTGAAACACATGAAAGAGTGATATCTTTTAATTTCAATCCATTTCCGGTTCTTTTAAATTCACTTCCGGTATGACAAGAAGTGCTCAAAACGACTTAAAACTCTACAGTGAGTGTGTACAAATCTTTCCTGAAAGTTTGGATGAAAAATATTCATTTTTTGGACAACTTCCGGTTTAAAAGTACAACTTCCGTTGGAAATGAAATGACTTGAAACACTATATATGTCAATGTTATAAATATTTAAAAATAAAAAAAATCAAACATTGCATATTTTTAAGCTACTTCCGGTGGACAACGGAAGTGACGCCGGAAAAAACGAAACACCGGAGACAAATGTACAGATCATGATCTATTATCCCAGAAAGTTTCATGACTCCATCTTCAACCGTTTTTGAGAAGAGGCTCAGACAAAATTTCAATTTAAAAAGAGAAAATAAAGTATAACTCTCGACCGGAAGTGACATCATCAAAATTAAAAAAAAAATGCCTCAAGTTCATGTAATTTGCCATCATTGCTGAAAGTTTCATGAAAATCCATCGATGCATTTACGAGAAATCGCGTGCACAAAATCGGTAAGAATAATAATAATAACTAGATGAGATCTCGTTGCGAGCAACAAGTAGGTCTTCCGTCCGATTTTTCGATGAGATGACATGTGATTTTTATTAAGTTTTCGTTAAAAGATAATGATATAAAGATTTCCCTCCTTAGATTTCATTCTTTTGATTTATATAACATATCCTGAATATCTTTCGCTCAATATTGCGTTTCAAAATTTTTCTTTTCGAGATATGAAGCGTAAAAGATTTAACATTCTGGCCACTTATGACCCCTAATTACGCAATAGAGAATCAAAATTTTACAACATTTTGTTGCATATTGTTATGTTAAGCATTTTTGCTTGAGTAATTTATAACACATTCGTGATCATTGAAGAGTTACATATTAGTCTTTGGCCCCTATGAGCCCCTAATTTGAAGGTTCAGCCCCTTTTTCTTGATATCAAATGAAAAGACTTGTGATTTTAAACATTTTTGCTCAACAACTATTCAGAAGTTTCTTCTCGTTTTCGGGATATGTAGAATAGAAATATTTAGAGGCCAACCGTTCAAGTCCTTAATGGGTCCGTTTTGCAAAAATTGAAAGGATGCATATTGTTTAGAACATTAATCTGAACATCTTTTGTTCAATATTGCTTATTAAAATATTTCCCCTTGTTGAGATATAAAGCGTCAAAAATTTAGCATTCTGGCCCCTTTTGGCCCCTTATTACATAACATATGATCTTAATTTTACTATATATAGTGGCAAATCATTAAGATGAGCATTTTTGCTTCAGTAATTGATGACAAAATATTGATAGTTAAAGAGTTATAGATGAAAGACTTTTGGCCCCTCTGAGCCCCTAATTTGAGGGTCAGCCCCTTTTTCTTGATATCAAATGAAAGGTCTTGTGATTTTGAAGACATTTTGTTCAACACCTATTCAGAGATTTCTTTTTGTTGTGGAGATATGCCGAATGGAATATTTAGGGGCCACCCCTTCAAGTCCCTAATGGGGTCGTTTGACAAAAATTGAAAGGGTGCATATAGTTCAGAGCATTATTCTGAACATCTTTTGTTTAGTATTGCTTATCAAAATATTCCCCCTTTTCGAGATATAAAGCGTCAAAGATTTAGCATTCTGGCCCCTTTTGGCCCCTTGTTACGCAAGATATGATCTTTATTTCATAATAAATAGTGGCAAATCATTCAGATGAACATTTTTGTTTGAGTAATTGATAACAAAATATTAATAGTTAAAGAGTTATAGATGAAAGACTTTTGGCCCCTCTGAGCCCCTAATTTGAAGGGTCAGCCCCTTTTTCTTGATATCAAATAAAAAAAAACTTGTGATTTTAAACATTTTTTGCTCAACAACTATTCAGAAGTTTCTTTTCATTTTCGAGATATGTAGAATAGATATGTTTAGGGGCCAACCCTCCAAGTCCTCAATGGGGCCGTTTGACAAAAATTGAAAGGGTGCATATTGTTTAGAACATTATTTTGAACATCTTTTGTTCAATATTGCTTATCAAAATATTCCCCCTTTTTGAGATATAAAGTGTCAAACATTTAGCATTCTGGCCCCTTTTGGCCCCTTATTACATAACATATGATCTTAATTTTACGATATATAGTGGCAAATCATTAAGATGAACATCTTTGCTTCAGTAATTGATAACAAAATATTGATTGGTCAAGAGTTATACATGAAACATTTTGGCCCAATTGAGCCCCTAATTTGAGAGGACAGCCCCTTTTTCTTGCTATCAAATGAAAGGACTTCTGATTTTACACATATTTTGTTATATATATCTTAACAAAATATTTACAGGTATAAATGTATGAAAGAAAACTTGTCAAATTTTGCGAGATGCTTGTGAGCCTATTTTTCGAGCCCAGGCAAGCTTCGGCGCCTTTTGTGCTGGGAAGATATATACGCAAAAAAGCACATCTACAATCCTTCCTCTACCTTCACTGAAAATCTCAACTCAGTATCTTGAGTCGTTTAGGAGTGATTGCCAGGACAAGCCGACCCTCTGAAAATCAGTAAATCGTCCATATCTCACGACCGGAAGTGACGTCATCGACGACGAAAATTTCCGACAAGGTTCAGATGAATATCTATCAGATCTGAAAGTTTGGTGAAAATCGACCGAGCCATTTCCGAGAACTCGCGTGCACAAAATCGGTAAGAAAAATAATAATAACTAGATGAGATCTCGTTGCGAGCAACGAGTAGGTCTTCCGTCCGATTTTTGATAAGATGAGATAAGAATTTGACAGATTTTCGTTCAAATATAATGATATAAATAAATTGTTAAGACAATTTTGCTTTAATAATGTTTAACATAATATTGATCATTAAAGGTTATAGATTAAAGACTTTTGGCCCTTCTTGGCCCCTAATGTGAGAGGTCAGCCCCTTTTTCTTGATATCATCTTAAAGCTCTCATGATTTTGAACACTTTTTGTTCAACAACTATTCAGAAATTCATTTTTGTTTTCGGGATATATGCAAAAGAAATATTTAGGGCCGGCCCTTCAAGTCCTAAATGGGGACGTCTAGCAAAAATTCAAAGAGTGCATATTGTTCAGAATATTATTTTGAACGTCTTTTCTTCAATTTTCGAGACATATTGTGCCAAAGATTATGCAATCTGTCCCCTAAAGACCCCTTATTGCATAACATATGACATCAACATCATGTAATTTAGATAAAGTGTGTGAAGAAGAACTATTTCGCTTCAGTAATATATTACAAAATATTGATCATTAAAGAGTTATTGATTGTATACTTTCGGCCCCTCTCGGCCCCTTATTTAAGGAGTCAGACCCTTTTCCTTGATATCACCTTAAAGCTCTCATGATTTTTTTTTTACACTTTTTGTTCAACAACTATTTAAAAATTCTTTTTCGTTTCCAAAATTTATGCAAAGTATATATTAAGGGGCCGGCCCTTCAACTCCTTAATGGGACTTTTAGCAAAAATCAAAAGGTTACATATTGTTTAGAACATTATTTTGAACATCTTTTGTTCAATATTGCTTATCAAAATATTTCCCACTTTTGAAATATAAAGCGTCAAAGATTTAGCATTCTGGCCCCTAATTATGTAACAAATGATGTGAATATCATAATATATAGCTGTAAATTGTAGAGATAAACATTTTTGCTTCAGTAATGCATTACAAAATATTGATCGTTAAAGAGTTATTGTTCAAAGACTTTCGGCCCCTCTCAGCCCCTATGGTGAGGGTCCAGTCCCTTTTTCTTCATATCACTTTAAAGCTCTTATGATTTTGAACACTTTTTGTTCAACAACTATTCAGAAATTCTTTTTCGTTTCCGAGATATATGCAAAAGATATATTTAGGGGCCGGCCCTTCAACTCCTTAATGGGGACGTTTAGCAAAAAATGAAAGGTTGCATCTTGTTAAGAACATTATTTTGGACATCTTTTGTTCAATATTGCTTATCAAAATATTTCCCACTTTTGAGATAAAAAGCGTCAAAGATTTGGCATCTTGGCCCCTTAAGGCCCCTAATTATGTAAATATGATGTGAATATCGTAATATATAGTTGTAAATTGTAGAGATAAACATTTTTGCTTCAGTAATGCATTACAAAATATTGATCGTTAAAGAGTAATTGTTCAAGACTTTCGGCCCCTCTCAGCCCCTATTGTGAGGGTCCAGCCCCTTTTTCTTCATATCACTTTAAAGCTCTCATGATTTTGAACACTTTTTGTTCAACAACTAGTCAAAAATTCTTTTTCGTTTCTGAGATATTTACAAAAGAAGTATTTAGGGGCCGGCCCTTCAACTCCTTAATGGGGACGTTAAGCAAATAATAAAAGGTTGCATCTTGTTTAGAACATTATTTTGAACATCTTTTGTTCAATATTGCTTATCAAAATATTTCCCACTTTTGAGATAAAAAGCGTCAAAGATTTAGCATTCTGGCCCCTTATGGACCCTAATTATGTAACATATGATGTAAAAATCACAATATATAGTTGTAAATTGTTGAGATAAACATTTTTGCTTCAGTAATGCATTACAAAATATTAATCGTTAAAGAGTTATTGATTAAAGACTTTCGGCCCCTCTCAGCCCCTATTGTGAGGGTCCAGCCCCTTTTTCTTCATATCACTTTAAAGCTCTCATGATTTTGAACACTTTTTGTTCAACAACTAGTCAAAAAATCTTTTTCGTTTCTGAGATAATTGCAAAAGAACTATTTAGGGGCCGGCCCTTCAACTCCTTAATGGGGACGTTTAGCAAAAAATGAAAGGTTGCATCTTGTTAAGAACATTATTTTGGACATCTTTTGTTCAATATTGCTTATCAAAATATTTCCCACTTTTGAGATAAAAAGCGTCAAAGATTTAGCATTCTGGCCCCTTATGGACCTAATTATGTAACATATGATGTGAATATCACGATATAAAGTTGTAAATTGTTGAGATAAACATTTTTGCTTCAGTAATGCATTACAAAATATTAATCGTTAAAGAGTTATTGATTAAAGACTTTCGGCCCCTCTCAACCCCTATTGTGAGGGTCCAGCCCCTTTTTCTTCATATCACTTTAAAGCTCTCATGGTTTTGAACACTTTTTGTTCAACAACTAGTCAAAAAATCTTTTTCGTTTCTGAGATAATTGCAAAAGAAGTATTTAGGGGCCGGCCCTTCAACTCCTTAATGGGGACGTTTAGCAAAAAATGAAAGGTTGCATCTTGTTAAGAACATTATTTTGGTCATCTTTTGTTCAATATTGCTTATCAAAATATTTCCCACTTTTGAGATATAAAGCGTCAAAGATTTAGCATTATGGCCCCTTATGGCCCCTAATTATGTAACAAATGATGTAAATATCATAATATATAGATATAAATAGTTGAGATAAACATTTTTGCTTTAGTAATGCATTACAAAATATTGATCGTTAAAGAGTTATTAATTAAAGATTATCGGCCCTTCTCAGCCCCTAATGTGATGAGTCAGCCCTTTTTCTTTGATATTATATAAAATATCTTGTAATTCTACACAATTTCTGTTCAATATGTTTTAACAAAATACTCATAGTGGAAAAGTTATCGTAAGAAATGTCTCTAAAATTCACTCATGATTCGCTTCCTAAATTTTGACCCCTACCGAGCTTCCATACTAGGCACTTCCGGAAGATTTGAAAACCCAGGTGATCAATGGCAACATGTCCTCTATCATCGCTGAAAATTTCAGCACTCTAGCTTTAATCGTTTTTGAGTTCCATTGCAGACAAGGAGGTCCTCTGAATTTTGATTAAAGGGCGATAACTTCCGACCGGAAGTGAATTTCAAAAAAATGAGAAAAACGTATAAGGTTCAGACAAAGATACATCTTCCCTGAAATTTTCAAGTAAATCGATCCAGCCAACTCCGAGAAATCTTCTGCACAAAAATTGTAAAGAAAAAAAAAGAATAATAATAATAATAATAACTAGATGAGATCTCGTTGCGAGCAACGAGTAGGTCTTCCGTTAGATTTCTGATAAAATCTTGATTGGGAAATTTTGATTGATAAAAGAAAGTAAAACAACTTTAAATGTAAAAAATATTCATAATAATTCTTCAGAATTGTTTAGCAACTCATAAAAGAGTGAAATCTATTAATTTCAAACAACTTCCGGTCTTTTTTATTCACTTCCGGTATGACCGGAAGTAGTCAAAATGAATTTTAACTCTTCACTGAGTGTGGAGGAATCATCCCTCAATGTTTCGAGGAAAAATGAGCATTTTTTCGACTACTTCCGGTTCGGAAGAAATAACTTCCGGTGGAAATAATATGACTCGAAACAGTCTATTTGCCTCTATTAAAAACATTTCAATAAGAAAAAAATGAAAATTTGCATATTTTTAAACTACTTCCGGTGGACAACGGACGTCACGGCAACATAAACTATACAGGTTTCTCAAATCTAAGAGTCACAATCTATCATCCCTGAAAGTTTCAAGACTCAATCTCCAACCGTTTTTGAGAACACTCGCGGACAAAATGCCATTTTAAAAATGGAAAATTGGCCATATCTCGCGACCGGAAGTGACGACGACAAAATAAAAAAAAGCATAAAGTTCAGATAATTTGCCATCATTGCTGAAAGTTTCTTGAAAATCTATCGAGGCGTTCTCGAGAAATCGTCTGCACAAAATCGGTAAGAAAAAAAAAATAATAATAATAGTGGAAAAGAAACAACAGAATCAGTAGAAGGTCTTCCGTTGGAAACGGAAGACCTTAATAAAAGTGAAAAAGAAACAATAGAATAATAGAAGGGTCTTCCGTTTGAGACGGAAGACCCTAATAATAATAATAATAGGGAAAAAGAAACCGAACGAAAACAATAAGGTCTTACGTTGGAAACGGAAGACCTTAATAATAATAATAGGGAAAAAGAAACCGAACGAAAACAATAAGGTCTTCCGTTGGAGACGGAAGACCTTAATAATAATAATAAAAGTGAAAAAGAAACAATAGAATAATAGAAGGGTCTTCCGTTGAAGACGGAAGACCCTAATAATAAGAAACAGTAGAATCACTATAAAGTCTTCTGTGAAAACGGAAGATCTTAATAATAATAAAAAGAAACAATACAAACACTATAATTCTTCCGTTGTGAACGGAAGACTTAATAAGAAACAATAGAATCACTATAAGGTCTTCCGTGGAAACTGAAGACCTTAATAAGAAACAATAGAATCACTATATGGTCTTCCGTGGAGACGGAAGACCTTAAAAACTGTGGAAAAGAAACCTAAGAATAACAAGAAGGTCTTCCGCTGAAGACGGAAGACCGTAAAAGAGAATGGTTTAACTCCATCTTGCAGTGTGGAAGAGGACGTCTTAAAAATATTAAATTGTTAAACTCTGTTACATTGTAAGTTAGCATAAAAGATAGATTTCATGTTTGATCTGTCCTATTTAAACAAACATAAACACAAAAAAGTTTAAAAACAAAAAGTTTTTTTTTTCGGGGGAGGGGGATCAGGGCTCCGCAGTTAAAAATCTTTGCAACTCTTAAGTGTTCAAAACTTCTTGAATTTAGCATTTTTTTTTTTTACATTTAGGATTTAACATCAATTCTCTGTAAGGACCAAAAATGCTTGGCCACTATAATATTAGAGAGTGCCCTATATAAAGACTATTGGTGGGTAAATTTTGGACAGTACCTCCTTGGTTTCCATAGCAACGACTTTGAAATATTTTGTTATGGCAAAACTGACCTGATTGTCATCACCATGTAAAATAATTCTGTGCTTCCTTAATGTAGGAAAGTTATGAATATAACATGGGTTTCATTTTATAGCTAAGTAATCAAAGTTTCTGTGCATCTAAATTTTATTCAATTTAACCCAAGGTTTTAAATATGATACAGATCAATTTACATGAATTTGTCATAAAAATGAATACAGAAGTGCCTGTTTCTTGATATGTATATAAATTTTTGCAGGCAATTGAAACTTAGAAAATATAACTTTTTAGTAAGATCAAGTTTAAATCTAAAAGATGCAAAAAGATTTGAGGTGGGGAAATCAGTTAAAAGTCATATTCCAATCCCCTCAAATTACAACTTTTCCTAAAAATTAACCTAGAGTTATTTCCCTTTGCTGACTCTTTTGCAATGAAGACAAAAAAATCAAACTGGTGTTATTTCCCTTTGTTGACTCTCCTGTATTGAAGTCTAAAGAAGTTTATAACAAGATGTGGCAAAAACAGACGCCAGAAAAATAAACATGAAACAATAACAGGAAAATGATGTGTTTTTCAACTTTTGAAAATGGAATTCAGGTGTGAATGACAAAGTAAGTCATCAATCAATTAATGAAAATGAAGGAGACACTGCTTTCTCAGCATTCAACTTGATAATGATGTACGGATCTTTATTAATAATAGTTTTTTTAAGTCAAATTCACTTTGCAAAATATTGAAACAAAATTTATGAAGTCTGACTTGCATTCCCATCATGTGGGATTCCATGTACTCTAAAACCCATGAGAAAAATGCAAGATGCAATTGGAGGAAAACAACAAGCAGAAGATACGGCAGTCAGTGAGAATGGTTAGAACAACCCTAGGCACAGGTATAAATTTTAATGTTTTCAAATATTCATTTTGTACACTTTGAAAATTGCAGAACTCTACAGGGTAAATTTCCTCTCAAAAATGACATTGATTTAGTTTATATACAGTATTTGAAAGCAAAAACAACCATCTTGATGATAACAAGACTTTACGGGGTAAATTTCCCCCCACATAAAGTCACTAATACAGTATTTATGATTCGCAAACATCGTGAAGATGGCAACAATCTACGGGGTAATTTTTCTCTCAAAGATGACATTGATGCAGTTTATACACGGTATTTCAAAGCAGAAACAACCATATTTTAGATAGCAAAACTTTACGGGGTAAATTTCCCCCCAAAGAATATCACTCATACAGAATTTATGCTTCACAATATCTTGGCGGTAACAAAAATCTACAGGGTAAATTTCCTCTTAAAATAATTATTGATACAGTTTATCTTATACGTAGAAAAAGCGAACATTACACTTTGAAAAATTGCAGAACTCTACGGGGTAAATTTCCTCTCAGAGATGATATTGATACTGTTTATATACATTATTAAAAACAAAAACACCCATCGTTTAGATAGCAAGACTTTACGGGGTAAATCCCCCCCCCCCCAAAGAAAATAACTGATATAGTTTTTATGACTCACAACATCTTAAAGATAGCAAAAACCTTCGGGGTAAACTGCCTCTCAAAAATAACATCGATAGAGTTTCCATATATTAATTCAAAGCAAAAGCACCAATGTTTTAGAAAGTAAGACTCTACGGGGTAAATTTTCCCCCAAAGAAGGTATCACTGATACAGTATTCATTACTCTTATAAAAAGCGAACATAACACTTTGAAAATCGCAGAACTCTACAGGGTAAATTTCCTCTCAAAAATGACATTGAGTTTATATACAGTGTTGAAAGCAAAGACAACCATCTTGATGATAGCAAGACTTTACGGGGTAAATTTCCCCCCAAAGAAAATCACTGAAACAGTATCTTTGATTCGCAAACATCTATAAAATGGTTACAATCTTTAAGGTAATTTTCCTATTAAAAATGACATTGATAAGTTTATATACAGTATTTCAAAGCAAAAACGCCCATCTTTAAGATAGCAAGACTTTACGGGGTAAATCCCCCCCCCCCCCCGCAAACCCCGCAAAACAGTATTTTTAATTCGCAAACATCTATAAGATGGCAACAATCTATAAGGTAAGTTTCCTCTTAAAAATGACATTGATAAGTTTATATACAGTATTTCAAAGCAAAACCACTCATCTTTAAGATAGCAAGACTTTACGGAGTAAATTTCCCCCAAAGAAAATCACTGATACAGAATTTATGCTTTGCAATATCTTGGAGGTAGTAAA
Organism: Saccostrea echinata; assembly: GCF_033153115.1. NCBI lineage: Eukaryota > Metazoa > Mollusca > Bivalvia > Ostreida > Ostreidae > Saccostrea > Saccostrea echinata. The sequence continues at coordinate 15,772,402 of NW_026889763.1, forward strand.
AATTTACGGGGTAAATTTCCTCTAAAAATATTACTGATACAGTTTACATCATACTTAAAAAAAACAAACATTAAACTTTGAAAATAGCAAGTATGTACGGGGTAAATCCCTCCCTCCCAAAGAGTATCAATAATACAGTTTATATTATTCAAAGCATGAACAAACACTGCAACTCGATGATAGTAAGACTTTACGGGATACCCCCCCCCCTCCCACAAAGAATATCACTGCTGCAGTTTATATAATTCACAGAATAAAACAAATATTACTTTTTGAAAAAAGCAGAACTTTCAAGGTAAATTTCCTCTCATAAAATAAACTAATTCTGTATATATTGTTTACAGAAAAGCATACATTACATCTTGATGACAAAAAGACTCGGGGTAAATTTCATATCAAAGAATATCAATAATATATTATTTTTATATTACAAACGATACCTTTATCTTAATATCATGCAAGCTGGAAAAGCTAAATATTAAAGTTAACATAATATTAAACCTTCTGAACATAGAAAAACATACAAAAACATTAAAAAAAAACCTCTGACATCTTTCTTTCTCTGTTAAAGGTATAAGATTTCTTTGTGTCCCGTTACACTTTCTTTATTTAAACAGCGTTCTCCTTTAATATCTTTGACCGAAGTTCCAATACTTTGCTTTTCTCTTGGCTGATACAATAGACAGATTGTAGAGTGCATTTTCCAACAGAAATCTGGCAACCATATTCTGAACCAATCCATAGTCGACCTATGGATGAAAATTTTAAGTCTCATAAACTTCAATTTTCCAAAGCCTTAGGCATTTATATATGATTTCATAACAGATATGACTGGTTTAATATTGCGCACTAGAGTAGATCAGCAGGTGCCTGCTCCCGAATTTTTGTAAAACAGTCTTTCTGTTTATATTGCATAAAAATTGCATTCTTCTAAAGATCCCCCCCCCAACACACACTCATATAGACACATACATTTATACATGTTTCTGAGAATAATACTCATTCGTGATCTGGGTCTACATAAGATTATCAAAAAATGTTAAATGCACTTACTATAGTATTGTATTTGTATTGTACATGTATTACTGATGCCCTCTAGGTCCATCATGGATCAGGTAACTGATATCATGTGCAGATAGTTTTACTGCAACCTAAATGTTGGTTAAAGTTTAACATTTCAGCTTCAATTATTTCACGTAATAAAGAAAGCAACCAAGTTCCGAAATCCTTATGCTGCTCAATGGAATTGTAGATCAGGAACGAATTCAAATGCAGATACTACCTAAAAAATACATATATCGTGACGTATATAAAATTGTATATTTACCTTGTCTGTTCAAGATTTGGACTTGAATTTGTAGTTCAATTTCTAGTACAAAGCAGTCTCTTTTGTATCGAATCGTCCATAAAAGTACACTCTTGAAACATTCTTAAGGTACTTGCGTCCACAAAACTGAGAGGTCATCTAGCTTGGTTTCCTTTCCCTAATTTGCTTAGTGTTCTGTGTGACCTTTGGCGTGGATGAGCCAGGGAACAAGGCAAATGAACGCCGGCCATATCAATACGGCCAATAATATTTAAATTCCCAACTCACTATTCATCATGTAGTGTATATTATAGGGAAACGGACACATTGCTTTCAAGGAAAATGAGTGAATTTATCAATGGGTGGTTGCGAGAAAAAAATTTAGGTGATCAGTTTCTCATCACTTTACTGTTTACTCTTCCGCTGCTTGAATTCCAGATGTTAATCAACCCTTTTATTGGATAGCATTGCGGTCATGTCATAAATCTGACCTTAACTAAAATAATTTCTACATTTTCTCAGCATCCATGTCTTGATCTATAAAAAGCACAGGTTGCCCTTCTTAAAACTTGGTGACATTTTACATATACTCTACTGCAGTTGCATATGCATCATCTATTCATGTGGCCGTTATTATTACTTTACTAAATATGTGGTTTCAAAGATGTGAAAAAATTATGAACAATTATTCATTTTCAGTTGATCTTTCTACACTGACACAACCTTAGGTTGAAAAAGAGAGAAAAAAATATATAGTTATGAAAAGCAATATTGATAGAACGTATTATTGACTTTAAAACTCGAATATATTGTACATTATTTTAAAAATTAAAGAAAAAATATCCCCCTTCGAATTGCTTTCTATATACTGGTGTCTACCTAGCTGTATTCTTTGCGGAGTATCGGATGTCAAGTGCAGAAATTAATGAAAGAATGATAGACAAAAATTTAAATATAAGATTTTTCATGTACCATAATTACAGTGACGAAATCTATTTCTGTTGTTTATATTTTTCTCTTTACACGTCTTTTTTCCCGAAATTATACACGTTATATTTTGTATATATATATATGTGTATATGTACAGATTAAGAGAAATGTACATGTATAAAAAAATAAAACTACAGGTATACATGGTAGAGGCCGTGTACCATTATTTTAAGCAGGCTTATATCGGCAATCGTACATTTGATAAGTAGAAAGAAGAAAAAAGGTTTTCACCGAGTGTTCTTCGAGTATTAATCTCATCTAACTCCTTATGATTCCATTTTTTGTGATTAATTTTAATAATTGAATATTTAAACACTGCACATATAGGCAGAAGTATTTATGAAAATTTTCAAAGAACAGAATTGCTACTTAGCAGACATTTTCGACAATCGATTATGCCGGAAATGTCCGAGATGATTGCGATTGTCATAGTCAAGGTCATTCTATTTTAGTTCAAAAACGTATCCTTTACAATGAGATTGACTTAAATTTCTCTATTCCACGTTACACATAACAACCCCGCGCAGCCAAGTATAGATGGCTATCAGAATTTCAACCCATTAGTTCACGATTAGTAGCAATGTGTGCTCAACATGTATGCTTTAGGTACTCAAAGACAATGATATCGCATTGCCCATCCTGCAGAAGTCGCCATGCAATTCAGTCAATTAATAAGAAGAAAACAATTCTTTTACTCTATTGCTTAGCATGGTATTACAAGATATAAAGAAATACACAAAGAAAGCTTCAAGAACTTTAGTATTGTTCAAGATTTGGTCTTGAATTTGTCACTTTTGTATCGACTCGTCATAAAAATACCCTTTTGAAACACTCCTTAAATACGTATGTCCAGAAAACTGAAAGGTCATCTAGCCTGGTTTCCTTTCCCTAATTTGCTTTGTGTTCTCTGTGACCTTGGCGTGGATGAGCCAAGGAACAAGGAAAATGGACGCCGCGCATATCAATACGGCCAATAATTTTTAAATTCCCAACGCACAATCCATCAAGTATGAATGTAGGGTATATTACAGGGAAACGAACAACATCAACTGTTTTAACACAAAAATTAAAATAAACATATTGCTTTAAAGAAAATTATTGAACATATTGAATTGAGGTGATCTGTCCCTCATCATTTTACCGTTTACTTTCCCACTGCGTGAAGTCCTGTTTATTCAACCCGGGCTTGTATTGGATAGCATTGCGGCCGTGTCATAAATCTGACCTTAGGCTGTTATTTCTAAATTTTCTCAGCAACTAAATCTGTTATCTATCAAACCTAAGAGATTTTGGAAGAAATTCTGTGGATTTTCTCCAGTGTAGTTTTAGACTGAATTTAATCAAAGTGCAATTAACGCTAATCTTTATATTACCTGTGAGAGTGTTGCAAGACAAATGATGTCAGCAGTGTTGAGGGAAGGATCCAAAACTTTTACAGATTTTAAAATTTAAAGCTTTGAAACATTTTCAGAGAACAATTTGAGGCCCTACTTTTGGGGGGGGGGGGGGCATGATTTCAATACCCTACGCGCTCAATAATAATAATGAATTTAAAATGAAACATAATTATAGGAAATAAACGAATTAACAATAAACAAAGTAAAACAAAAAGGAAATTAAAATAAATGTTCGAATCAGTAACCCTTAATTTGATGGCAGAAGGTATGTCATAGGTTACTAATTTTACCCCATTTCATTGACCACGCAAGTAGTGCCAATTAAAAACACAGTTTTCCCCCTTAAATATGTCTAATGATGTATACGGGGTGGATTGAGCTGATTTTAGGGCATTGAAAGGAGAGTGTGTTGGGAAAAGAATTAATATTGAAATTTAAAATATTGAGAAATGTTGCCTTTGAATGCTTAGTAGGAAGGGTGTAAATAGGTCATGTTTACCTTCTTCTCAAGGGGTAAGTGAAATATGCATCGTATGGGGTACATGTAACTCGCTGTGTCCTAGAGGGACTTGCACACTATGGATTCTCCTTAGATTCAGAAATATTTAAAGGCTATAATAAAAAAACCCGCTAAATTCCAAGAAAAATTTAATTAATTCTAAATAAAATTGAAATAAATTCCACATGTAAAGATGTAGAAGATTGCGTGGTAGCAAAATAATTAATCATATCAAAGGAAATAAATGCTAAATTTATCAATGACATCCGAAAAAAAATTGTAAAAGTATTTTTTCCCCTTAGATCCACCTCTCCAAGATTCTGCCATCAATTGTCACGAATCACTCTTAAGGGAATATCAGTGATTAGCGTTAATAGCATTTGTAATGAGTTCAGCTCACGGCTAAATCGGACGGGATTTCTTGCAATGCACAAGCTGCCCTCTTTGAATTTGTTGATTTTTTTAAGGTCATTGAATTTCATTCCATTATACTAAGTTACGTGTTTTACATGTACTCTACTGCGATCGCATATGCATAATTCCTTAATGTGGCAGTAATTATTGCACTGTTGAATTTTTTTTTTTCAAGATGTAACAAAAATCATGAACAGTTATTCTTTCCTAAGAATGTTCATCTATCTATACGGCTACTCCTTTAAGTTATAAAAAGAAAAATTAATAAAATAAAAAAAAAATAGCTATTAAAAAAGCAATATTAATAGAACTTTATTCCGACTTAAAAAAAAATGAATTTATGAGTACATCATTTTTGACATTTAAAAAAAATGCATTCTTTGTATATTTCTTTATATCTTGTAATACCATGCTAAGCAATAGAGTGTAAAAGAATTGTTTTCTTCTTATTAATTGACTGAATTGCATGGCGACTTCTGCAGGATGGGCAATGCGATATCATTGCCTTTGAGTACCTAAAGCATACATGCTGAGCACATATTGCTACTAATCGTGAACTAATGGGTTGAAAATCTGACAGCCATCTATACTTGGCTGCGCGGGGTTGTTATGTGTAACGTGGAATAGAGAAATTCATTGTAAAGGATACTTTTTTGTACTAAAATAGAATGACCCTGACTATGACAATCGCAATCATCTCGGACATTTCCGGCATAATCGATTGTCGAAAATGTCTGCTAAGTAACAATTCTGTTCTTTGAAAATTTTCATAAATAATTCTGCCTATATGTGCAGTGTTTAAATATTCAATTATTAAAATTAATCACTAAAAATGGAATCATAAGAAGTTAGATGAGATTAATACTCGAAAAGCACTCGGAGAATTCCTTTTTTCTTCTTTCTACTTATCAAATGTACGATTGCCGATATGAGCCTGCTTAAAATAATGGTACACGGCCTCTACCATGTATACCTGTAGTTTTTTTTTTTTTTATACATGTACATTTCTCTTAATCTGTACATATACACATGTATATGTATACAAAATATAACGTGTTATAATTTCGGAAAAAAGACATGTAAAAGATAAAAATATAAACAACAGAAGTAGATAGATTTCGTTACTGTAATTATAGTACATGAAAAAATCTTATGTTTAATTTTTTTGTCTATCATTCTTTCATTAATTTTTGCACTTGACATCCGATACTCCGCAAAGAATACAGCTAGGTAGACACCAGTATATAGAAAGCAATTCGAAGGGGGATATTTTTTCTTTAATTTTTAAAATAATGTACAATATATTCGAGTTTTAAAGTCAATAATACGTTCTATCAATATTGCTTTTCATAACTATATATTTTTTTCTCTCTTTTTCAACCTAAGGTTGTGTCAGTGTAGAAAGATCAACTGAAAATGAATAATTGTTCATAATTTTTTCACATCTTTGAAACCACATATTTAGTAAAGTAATAATAACGGCCACATGAATAGATGATGCATATGCAACTGCAGTAGAGTATATGTAAAATGTCACCAAGTTTTAAGAAGGGCAACCTGTGCTTTTTATAGATCAAGACATGGATGCTGAGAAAATGTAGAAATTATTTTAGTTAAGGTCAGATTTATGACATGACCGCAATGCTATCCAATAAAAGGGTTGATTAACATCTGGAATTCAAGCAGCGGAAGAGTAAACAGTAAAGTGATGAGAAACTGATCACCTAAATTTTTTTCTCGCAACCACCCATTGATAAATTCACTCATTTTCCTTGAAAGCAATGTGTCCGTTTCCCTATAATATACACTACATGATGAATAGTGAGTTGGGAATTTAAATATTATTGGCCGTATTGATATGGCCGGCGTTCATTTGCCTTGTTCCCTGGCTCATCCACGCCAAAGGTCACACAGAACACTAAGCAAATTAGGGAAAGGAAATCAAGCTAGATGACCTCTCAGTTTTGTGGACGCAAGTACTTTAAGAATGTTTCAAAAGTGTACTTTTATGGACGATTCGATACAAAAGAGACTGCTTAGTGCTGGAACTGAACTACAAATTCAAGTCCAAATCTTGAACAAACAAGGTAAATATACAATTTTATATACGTCACGATATATATATGTTTTAGTTTTAATAACTGAAGCTGAAATGTTAAACTTTAACCAACATTTAGGTTACTATCTGTATATGCTATCAGTTACCTCTCTCACTTCCCCTTAAAAAACGTCCATGATGGACCTAGAGGGCATCAGTAATACATGTACAATACAAATACAATACTATATTAAGTAACTTTTTTGATTATCTTATGTAGATCCATATCACGAATGAGTATTATTCTCAGAAACATGTATAAATGTATGTGTCTATATGAGTATGTGTTGGGGGGATCTTTAGATGAATGCAATTTCCATGCAATATAAACAGAAAGACTGTTTTACAAAAATTCGGAGCAGGCACCTGCTGATCTATTCTAGTGCGCAATATTAAACCAGGCATATCTGTCATGAAATCATATATAAATACCGAAGGCTTTGGAAAATTGAAATTTATGAGACTTAAAATTTTCATCCATAGGTCGACTATGGATTGGTTCAGAATATCGTTGCCAGATTTCCGTTGGAAAATGCACCCTACAGTCCGACTATTGTATCAGCTAAGAGAAAAGCATAGTATTGGAATTTCGGTCAAAGATATTAAAGGAGGACGCTGTTTAAATAAAGAAAGTGTAACGGGACACAAAGAAATCTTTAACAGAGAAAGAAAGATGTCAGAGGGTTTTTTTTTATGTTTTTGTATGTTTTCTTATGTTTAGAAGGTTTAATATTATGTTAACTTTAATATTTAGCTTTTCCAGCTTGCATGATATTAAGATAAAAGTATCGTTTGTGATATAAAAATAATATATTTTTAATATTCTTTGATATGAAATTTACCCCGAGTCTTTTTGTCATCAAGATGTAATGTATGCTTTTCTGTAAACAATATATACAGAATTAGTTTATTTTATGAGAGGAAATTTACCTTGAAAAGTTCTGCTTTTTTCAAAAAGTAATATTTGATCTATTCTGTGAATTATATAAACTGCATAATTGACATTCCTAGGGGGGGGATTTACCCCGTAAAGTCTTGCTATCATCGAGTTGCAGTGTTTGGTCATGCTTTGAATAATATAAACTGTATTATTGATACTCTTTGGGAGGGAGGGATTTACCCCGTACATACTTGCTATTTTCAAAGTTTAATGTTTGTTTTTTTTAAGTATGATGTAAACTGTATCAGTAATATTTTTAGAGGAAATTTACCCCGTAAATTTTTACTACCTCCAAGATATTGCAAAGCATAAATTCTGTATCAGTGATTTTCTTTGGGGGAAATTTACTCCGTAAAGTCTTGCTATCTTAAAGATGAGTGGTTTTGCTTTGAAATACTGTATATAAACTTATCAATGTCATTTTTAAGAGGAAACTTACCTTATAGATTGTTGCCATCTTATAGATGTTTGCGAATTAAAAATACTGTTTCAGTGATTTTCTTTGGGGGGAAATTTACCCCGTAAAGTCTTGCTATCATCAAGATGGTTGTCTTTGCTTTCAACACTGTATATAAACTGAATCAATGTCATTTTTGAGAGGAAATTTACCCTGTAGAGTTTTGCAATTATGAAAGTGTAATGTTTGCTTTTTACAAGAGTAGTGAATACTGTATCAGTGATACCTTCTTTGGGGGAAAATTTACCCCGTAGAGTCTTACTTTCTAAAACATTGGTGCTTTTGCTTTGAATTAATATATGGAAACTCTATTGATGCTTTTTTTGGGAGGCAGTTTACCCTGAAGATTTTTGCTATATTTAAGATGTTGTGAATCATAAAAACTATATCAGTTATTTTCTTTGGGGGGAAATTTACCCCGTAAAGTCTTGCTATCTAAACGATGGGTGTTTTTGTTTTTAATTACTGTATATAAACTGTATCAATTTCATCTCTGAGAGGAAATTTACCCCGTAGAGTTCTGCGATTTTCAAAGTGTAATGCTTTCTCTACGTATAAGATAAACTGTATCAATAATTATTTTAAGAGGAAATTTAACCTGTAGATTTTCGTTACCGCCAAGATACTGTGAATCATAAATTCTGTATGAGTGATATTCTTTGGGGGGAAATTTACCCCGTAAAGTTTTGCTATCTAAAATATGGTTGTTTCTGCTTTGAAATACCGTGTATAAACTGCATCAATGTCATTTTTGAGAGAAAAATTATCCCGTAGATTGTTGCCATCTTCACGATGTTTGCGAATCTTAAATACTGTATTAGTGACTTTATTTGGGGGGAAATGTACCCCGTCAAGTCTTGTTATCATCTAGATGGTTGCTTTTGCTTTCAAACACTGTATATTAACTGAATCAATGTCAATGTCATATTTTAAAGGAAATTTACCCTGTAGAGTTCTGCAATTTTCAAAATCTAATGTTCGCTTTTATAAGAGTAGTCAATACTGTATCAGGGATATTCTTTGGAGGGGAAATTTACCCCGTGAAGTCTTGCTATCTAAAATATGGGTGTTTTTGCTTTGAAATACCGTGTATAAACTGTATCAATATCATTTTTGAGAGAAAAATTACTCTGTAGATTGTTGCCATCTTCACGATGTTTGCGAATCATTAATACTGTATTAGCGATTTTTTTTTAGGGGAAAATTTACCCCGTCAAGTCTTGCTATCATCAAGATGGTTGCATTTGCTTTCAAACAATGTATATAAACTAAATCAATGTCATTTTTTGAGAGGAAATTTACCCTGTAGAGTTCTGCAATTTTCAAAGTGTAATGTTCGCTTTTATATGTATCAGCTAATGATATTCTTTGGAGGGGAAATTTACCCCGTAAAATCTTGCTATCTACAAGATTGGTGTTTTGCTTAGAAATACTGTGTATAAACTGTATCAATATCATTTTTGAAAGAAAAATTACTCTGTAGATTGTTGCCATCTTCACGATGTGTGCGAATCATAAGTACTGTATTAGGGATTTTCTTTGGGGTGAAATTTACCCCGTCAAGTATTGCTATCATCAAGATGGTTGGTTTTGCTTTCAAACACTGAACATAGACTGAATCAATGTCATATTTTTGAGAGGAAATTTACCCTGTAGAGTTCTGCTATTTTCAAAGTGTAATATTCGCTTTTTATAAGAGTAGTGAATACTGTATCAGTGATATTCTTTGGGGGGAAATTTACCCCGTAAAGTCTTGCTATCTAAAAGATGGTTGCTTTTGTTTTGTATTACTTTAGGTACTGTTTCAATGTCATTTTTGAGAGGAAATTTACCCTGTATGTTTTTGCTATCTTTAAGATGTGAATCAGTGATTTTCTTTGGGGGAAAATTTACCCCGTAAAGTCTTGCTAAATTGTCAATAGTTCCTCCAAATATTTAAATTTCAGTTTATTTGTGACACTAGATCGTGTATCCATTAGAAAAATGCTGATTTTTCACAATCTTATGAATAAATATCTTATAAAACTGTGTTTGTTGTTCGATTTTGTCAATACCTGAGGGCAAAATGCCTAAAACAGAAAAAAAGATTTTCTGTTTTGATTTTGGAATGCGTTTATAGGAATTAGTGCTTGCTTCAGAAAACAACTTACTTTGGCAAATCATAACTACTAAGTTTATCAAAAGGAGGAGAATGTTATAGAAGATGTAAGTTGGTATGTAATGAAAAATATACACAAGGCAATATAAAAAAAATTATTTTTTTTTGGTACATTGTACAGTTGGCCTAAAAAGTAGTAGGGGTTGTGGGTAAAAATTAGAGATGGTCGACTTAACGGAAACACATAAAAAAAAATTTAGCCTAAATGGAAGTCATATAATTCAGATTCACTGTAAAAGAACAAACAACAATTCCCCACAAGGCAGCATTGATATAGTAGTACTTGATGTACATGTAATACAATATGTTTGTTAGTACTTGATGTCCATGTAAATATACTGTAGATAATCCGTTTATTTGAGATACCCCACCTGCCCACGACATAAATTTGTATCGAACCCTTTTATCGATTGATTTGTGTATGATCAAGAACTAACGAAAAGTTGGTTGACTGAAACGGAGGGGGAGGGGGGTCGACTTCTTATCATTTATACAGGTCCCTTAGCTAATAGCAAATGGATTTCTGTTAAAATGTCTATAAATCCCTAGCGATTTTATATGGTACTGGATAATGATCCCCTTTCATATTAAATATTTAAAAAAAAAAAAATTCTAAATACCTACCCCCACCAGGAAAAATGCTCTTGTATACTCAGTGAAATTCGTAAGTTTCTCAATTAATGAAAGACATGCATGCTTTTGTTCACATTTTATTTAATATTGAGTCGTTATACAAGCAAAATTAAGATGTATTATAAGAATTTTTAGTGTGTGTCTGTGTATGTACGTTTGTGTGAGGGGATGGGGGTGTAGAGTGGTTGCTGACATCCTTCCCAACATCCCCTTGAAATTTTCCATTGAGCACAGGTGCAAGAGATATTTATAAATATTTACCGTTGGTTCAGCCGAGATATTTGGATATAAAATCGCTTTTTATAATTTTAACTAGTCTTTATAGATTATAAGTTTGACTAAAATTTTAGCTATATTGTCACTAGCCAAAAAATCGAAGTATATGGAATGAGTAAGATATATATATATATATGTTACTGTCGACGTATTTTAAGTACATGACTGTATGATATCCCCCGAATATACTATTAGTCGCTCCATTCTTTCCATGTAAAATCCACCTGTGATGTCACTCTTTTGTTTGAGCGCTCCATTATTTTTCATGATATTTTTTTATATAAATTATTTTTCTATGACACATTCACAAAGTATTACCGTACAATTGAAAAATCCAAAATATAACTTAAAACTAACCTTTTATAAAAATTCATACTCTCTGATACTAAAAGTTCTGTTTTAGTATGAGAGTATGAATTTTTATAAAAGGTTAGTTTTAGGTTATATTTTGGATTTTTAAATTGTAACACTTTGTGAATGTGTCATAGAAAAATATTTTACATAAAAAAAGTCGGGGAGAACCGTTGGGATACGGAATGCAGGGGAGGGGGTCCCTTCGCCAAGCACCTGTGATATGAAGCCTGCTAGTACACATGCAGGGATTTTGAGGCAATTTATTTCAAGGTGTAAATACTAACTACTAGCTTAGAATTATATACATTAAAAAAAATAGATATGTTTATATACTTGATTTGTTATCGCATGAAAAATGTGGATTTTAATTAAAGAGGCTGGGGGTTGTGGCCATTTTTAGACTATTTTGATCTCCTTTAGAAGAAGAGCTCCATATGGAGATATAGAAAATGATCAAATTTTAAAACTAAAATTTTTGAAATTTTTCTTTGCCAAATGATAGTTGACAGCTTAAGATATCATATCTAAAAAATTAAGTTAAATCTGGTGGTTAATTTGTGGTTAATTTGTTGACCCCCAGCCTCCTTAAAGAATACATGTATGTTTTTTATTCCAGGGGAAAAGATGAAGATGATTATTTCAAGTATCACTTTTCAAACCCATGAATTTAAAATTCTTGACTGGTCAGACACAACACCACATAATGGTCAACCTCTGATGTAAAAAGAAATCAAGGAAACATCAAGCCTAGCTGTTTCTATAGTCTACAAAATTGTTATATAACAGCTATTTTCTACATTTTGTTTATCTCTAAATACACATTTTGGATAATGTTTAGATGTAGATTCTTGCTTGATTAATAATTTGGAAAAAAAAAACCACTGTTTTTTAAAGTAGCGATAAAATTATACATATACACATGAATATGTGTATGTTTACTGATTGTAAGACTATATATTGATGGTTTTATTTTTAATGGGGTGTTAATGTATGTAATTTATGGTCAGTGTAAATAATTCTAAATTTCTTTAACCAAATAAAATTAATAAATAAAGATATGCATCCGGGAACAAGCAAAATTTAAATGGAGGAAATTAACATTAGCTTATCAAATTTCAAACCTGCTCAATTAATATCTACCTACTTAGGTATGAAAAAGTAATAATTTATTATTTTTTGGTTGAAAAAGTATCATTAGAGTTTTTATCCATTATCTTTTTCCATATTTTATCTAGTATTTGAAAATGTTGTTTACTGAAATAAGTTCCAATGAAAAGTTGTTTAGAGTTTGAGTTATCTGCCCTTTGTAAAGGATCATAGAGAAACAATAATCATTCAATTAATTTTGTTTTATTTTATTTATTATCTTTAATAATATTTATTAATCATTCGGTTTTTCTTTTTTATTAGTGAGAAAAATGTTTGGAAAAGAAATTTTATAAAACAACCAGTGTCTAGTAACATTTTGAACAAAATATTATTTGGCAAAATGCCAATTTTCCATGTTAAAAATACGGAAAACGAAATAAGTCCCCACTCTACTTTTCATAAAAGTTAACTAATATTATTACGGTGTTTTTAAAATTTCAGGTTATTTTTTCTTGAATCGCCTGCATTTCTTGAGAGACTTCTTGAAATATAGGGTAAAAATGACCATTTTCAAAATGTAAGAATTTGGTCATCTTTGAGCCATCATTTGAAAAATTTGCAGTGACTTGTAGAATTTTTTTAAATTGTGTTTTATAATGCTTCATCTGTTCTATTCATATAATATATGAATTATCTCAAAATAATAAAGATGATTAAACCACATGAAATCAAGTATATAGCATTTTTATGCTTGAATTGAGAGTAGATGGGGCAAAAATCTATATAAGCCCGTTACCATGGCAACCAAGGTAGTAACCTTAATTTTGAATGTTGATTATGTCATAATGTATGGGCATTAATCACCTGAAAAAGTTTCATGAAAATCGCTCATGGTGTGTGCCACAACCCTTCAGTAAAATTTTGGTCCCTACAGAGAATTGATGTTAATTTTTAAATTAAGAGGTGAAAAATTTTATAAACTGATCATTCTCTGCGTGTCCTATATTTATTATTTTCATAATGTTTGTTTTAACTTATCCTCTATGCAAAGAAGCGTCATACTATACCACTTTTCGACTTAAGTATAGTGTTATTTACTATGATGACTTGTGTTATGCAATATCTTAATTTCTCGCATAATCACCAGTGTTAGGCTTGTCCAGAGTGAGAGAGCAAGTGGGATTCTTCCCTCTCACACAGTGTATAACTACGACGCCGTGTGCAGTGCAAACAAAGGTACTATGAGGAAATTAAAATAGATGAATGATTTCGGGGGGGGGGAGGAGGGGGGAGGTGTAAGAGAGGTTAAAAATAAACTTTTATGGAAATTTACCAAAATTTTTTTTTTTGTTTTTTTTTTTTTTTTTGTTTTTTTTTTTTTTGAAAAACAAGGCTTTGTTGGAATATTTTACGATCAGAAACGCGCAGGAAAATTGTGTATATACATGCAGTCTGCAGCTTTTCATCTAAATTCTCCAGTAAACTTAAATTGTTTCAATTCTCAAACTTCCCTGAAAATATCCAAAAACTCTTGTTTTCTATCCAGGAACGCTTTCAAATCGTCGGTCTGTCATTGGAATGATACATTAGAGGTCGTGACCTAGAAAATACAGTGACAGTGAAAATAAAGAATAGTCATATATCTTATAATAAATTTACTGCAGAATCGTGAGGAAGATGTGAAGATTTATTCAGTCAAGAAGGCGTTTATTTTTTAGCTTTAATCAGTTTTCGGTTTTAACAGTGCTGCATTTTCATTAATCTTTTTACTTTAAATCATACCTAGTTGTGCGTTTATATAAAGAAAGCAAAGTTTTATTTCCTTTAACATAAATATTATCTTCTTTACATGGAGACAAAAATACAGGTGCAAGTATACTACACCAGACCTAAAAGTAACTAAGAACTAAGACATTGCTGTATTTGTTTCCGTAATTTATTCAAAGAAATCTTTATTTTATTCTTTAGAAATAGAGTTATTGCATATATCTATATATATCTATATCTATATCTATATATATATATATATATATATATATATATATATATTGAAAGAGAGAGAGTCAAGGTCAATATGGAAATTTCTACAAAGCACTAAAACTTATCAAAGATAAAAGCAATTCTTAATATATTTCCTTTCCTCAGGACAAATTAAAGATTACAAGACCATAAAAAGACAAGGAAGTAGAAAAACAAAACAACTAGCACTACAAATGAGCCATATATATTTACAATGTTATATGCTTAATTTGAAAGATGAATAACCAATTGATTTGTAATAGGAATAATAAACAATTAAATACAAATGTTAGGGTTATTTAAAAGTCATTATATGAATTAACCAAAGTTTACACTATTTGAAGAGAATAGTCTTGATGTCAAGATCGAGTTCACCTTCATCTTGGTGAAGTCATTTAGTTTTTTCATACGGTCAGTAACCACTACTGTCAAGTCCTCCCATTTATGACCTTCAAGATTGAAATGTTCCCCAACGGACTTATTGAGTTTCTTGGTCTTAATGGTCAAACGGTGATTATTGATTCTCCTGCAGAGATCTCCCGTTTCCCTTATATACCGTTTTTGACAAATTCTGCAGTTGATGAGATTTATACAGTTTTTGTTTGACAGGACTGATTCCCTGAATTCTGTAGCTGCAACCTGTAACGGAGCTGTTGAAACTGTCTGAGTCAGAGCTGTGCTTTCAGAGAAGCTGATCTAATCAGGGTAGATGTAGTTTCCTAGAGTATGTTTTTTAAAATTGGATATTTCTACAGTGATTTTAATTTATTGGTGGAGGGAGATGGCAAATGAAATGAATGCCTCGAGTCTGTCGCGGCATTCCATCCACTTCTTCTCTGTATCGTCAATGAAATGCAACCAGCTAGGGGCCTAAACGGTGACTGAAGTAACAAGCAAGCTGCGTTCATGTCTGCCCATGAAGATATTGGCACAGGATAGGGCCATTTGAGTGTTCAAAGCTGTGCCGTTGAGTTGTATGTTTAATGTTCTCCATAAAACATGTAATTGTTACACATTAGAACATGTTTAAGGGCTTGCCGTTGGAAGAATGCAACTGTATACATCTACTGTCCCAGACTTTTCTATAGGCCTCAATATCCTCATCGTGTGGAATTTTAGTGAACAGTGATGTAACGTCCATAGTAACGAGGAGGGTGTGGTCTGGAAGGTCAGTGGAGGGCGTCTTGTTATTTAGTCTGTGGTGTCCTTAAGATAGGATGGCAAGTTCTCTACATGCGCAGATGTAAATCAATATATTCAGAAATTTTCTCCGTGGGGTGTCCAACTGGACTAACTATTGGGCGACCTGGCATACCTTCTTCGTGTATCTTCGGGTATATCATGGACGTTGACACCATTCTCGTTATTTCTAAATATTTCGTCTATAGTTTTGGTGATTGTTGCTGAGAACTCTTCATTAGGACCAGAATCCAGTTATAAAACATTCGACTGAGACTTGACTCTGATTCTTTTTTTTTTTGGGGGGGGGGGGAGATATAGAGTTTGCATTTCTCTATGTCTTGCAATTGTCTCTGGTAAAAAGTCGAATGAATCATCATTGGAGCCGGATTTTTTATCCTAGAGAAGTGCTCCTTAACCCGTAGTCTCCGGAAGAATGCGCAGGTGTCCTCATTGACTTGATTTTCGTCGACCTCAAGTGCAGTGGGACAGAAATTCAGGTTCTTAGAAAGCAGTGAAGTCTCTGATTCGGAAAGAGGAATACTTGATTTGTTGATCACTGTTCAAATGTCAGGCACATGTAACTGCCCGTCCCCCGTAATGACCTTCTTGCGTTTGAAGCGTATGGTGAGGGGTTTACGAGATATTTTGACTTGGGCATTTTACCGTATGTTCTTCGTGGAACATTGTCTCGGAGATATTTCTTTTTCTGAGGAAGGACTCCAGGGACGCAAAGTCGCTCTCATACTGTCCTAACATGTGGCTACTCCAAGAAAGACAGTGACATGAGTTGTTTGGAGCACCTTTTTATAATATATACTCAGTGTTCCTGAAAGCCTTTGGAAATTGGCCCTAGTTAGGTGTGACGTTTACTAGAAAGCCTTTAGGTATGTTGTTAAAATCTAGTGGTTTGTTTTTATGGATTTTTGTTGTGGTTTCTTCAGTAGTTTGAATGTGATATTCTGTTTAATTGACATGTTGAAGAGAAAAATACATATATGTAACTATAAGATTAAACAATTAGGAAGGAATTTTAATGGTAAGGGAATCAAAGTAAGAATGGATTAAAAATCATGCGTAAAGTCGAAAGACTATACGAACGACTGAAGTAAATCAGCTGAAAAGTACCAACTATAAGCCCTACATATATTTTTTAAAAAATATTTAAAAAGTATAAAAAATGATACACGAAACCAAAACCAGAGTTTGTCAGACTTACCGGACGTATTTTATAGGAATATAATTTTTCATATCAATTAGCTTCTAACATTCAAATTTAATATGTGAATTATATATTGATGTAGAGTTAAGTGGTTTAGTTGTAGTGTTAGTTGTTTTCCTTATTCCATTCCCTTTGTTTTTATGACTTTCTAATCTCTTCTTTCTTGACAAAAGGATAGGGCGACCCAAAACGTTGACAATTTTTATTGTAAATGAAGAGAGAGAGAGAGAGAGATTGTGGAGTTATTCATTAAACTAGTAAGTGCAATAACCATTTGGTCTATTTATTCATTTGTTGTAGGAGTATCGTGTAATAGATTATCCATATCTTGTCTAATGGAGTAGCCAGAATTATTATTATTTTAATTTAATTTTTTACGCTGACTTGAATTGAGCCGAACATATTTTGTAAAATTCCTAAGAAGTATATTGTCTACTGCAGGTACGAAATTTACTGTTCAAACAGCAGATAAAATTTTAAGTTATCAAAGTTAAATTTCCAAAAATGTGCAAATCAATCAATATTTAAGCTCTGATTTATTTATTTCACAAATCTACTGCAAATACAATCGGTATTGCAATTTGACATTTACTTTCAAAAGAGCAGCTGAATTTTTTAGATATAAATCTTTGTCAGTTCCAAGAATGTACACATAAATCAATATCGAAGCTCTGGATAATTTTGACAAATCACTGTCATAAATCAGTCAATGCTTCCAGATTAGGTGATATACTGGAGTCAAGTCCCGCCTCTCTTGGTGCTAACAATTAACAAGGCTAAGAGGAAAGGCTCTTTGAATTAGTGAGAAATATTTTAAAACAATCACAATCTGTCATTGGCAATAGTAGTCATTTCTGATTATGCCAATAAAAAGCTTTAATTTATAAGCTTATTTACATCATTCATTAAATGAACAGATATTTCAAGTCGCATTGCTTTTTTACTAGGCAAACTTTGTATAAAAATGTATACTGTAATACTCCATTTATAAGCTTTACAACACTTTGACATAAAATCCATGGTGTTTTAATTATAGGTCTCTCTTTTTCTTCTAAAACAAAATAAGTTATCTATATAAAATCTATCTATTATCAAAATAAGTTTTATATATATATATATATATATATATATATATATATATATATATATATATATATATATATTTATATATATATTTATATATAGATAGATAGATAGATAGATAGATAGATATCTGTTACCTGAATAATATCTAGATATCTCCTATGTTATCTATATAACATCTATATATATCCTATGCTACCTATATGACATCTATATATATCCTATGCTATCTATATAACATCTATATATATATATATATATATATCCTATGTTATCTATATAACATCTAACTATATCCACTGTTATCTATATAACATCTTTATATATCCTATGTTATCTATATAACATCTATATATATATATATATATATATATATATATATATATATATATATATATATATATATATATATATATTTGCGGTTTTAATCGTGCGTGAAAATGCAAGTTTCATTTTGTAAGTTTTTATCGGAATGTTACATGTATTTGTTAAACAAGCATTTCGCTGGTCTGTTTTTATTTAAATCCAAATAAAATAAATGAAGTGCGATTTACATAATTGAACGATCGCTAGTAAATAAGCAATATAGTGAGTCGTACAATATTGTATTCTCTTCAATTAAATAGCGTGACCTTTAATGGTAAACCGTATTTAAGATGTTAACATTTTTTTTTCTCTGACGTTAATTATATTAACATGTACTTCTAATAGTGGTCAAGATATTATTTTTATATCAAAAATGTATATTTTGCAAAAAAAATGAATAAATAAATAAATAATTTCCAATCTTTAGTAACATAAATATTTAGTCTGCGATTGTACACGACATGAATGTCGGGGTTACCTTTATCAGTGTTTATCTATGAAACTTACTTAATTTTTATAATTTCTGCATTTGAAAGATTTGTATAATAATTTTTAATTTTAGAAATTCACAAAAAGGAAAGATGGATGTAGTTTTAATTCATTCATATGCCATTTTTTTAAATCTCATCCCCTTACTGCATATCATAAAATCCAATAGAATCAAAACTTACGGCACACCTATATCATCTGATAGAACATGCAGCAATCGATCATAAATTTTTAATTTTAGAAATTCACAAAAAGGAAAGATGGATGTAGTTTTAATTCATTCATATGCCATTTTTTATTCTCATCCCCTTACTGCATATCATAAAATCCAATAGAATCAAAACTTACGGCACACCTATATCATCTGATAGAACATGCAGCAATCGATCATAAATTACATCTTTACCTATCGATCGAAAAGGATAAAATCAATTTTTCTAAGTCGGAAAATTACTTAAATATATATTTGTAATCTAAAATGTATTATAACTATTAAGTCTTATTTAGTTTCAAAAATATCCATTTCAGATTTTTTTTCAGTTTTCCAAAGTCGATAAATAGTATCAATAAATATTTGGAATTTAAATTAACTATTAAGCCTTATTTCGTTTTGAAAATATCCACTTCTAAATATTTTAACTATTTTGCGTGAAGAATCGTGCATTTGCCTTAGCAATCCTGAAAGATCGTGTAGCGTGTAGAATCGTGTGCGTTAAGGATTGTTCGTGTAAAGGTTTAATCGCGCGTTAATCCTGCGGAATCGTTCGTGTAACGTGATCGTTCGTGTAAGTTGTCAACAATAACGTTGCAGCAACTGTAATCATATAATATAATTTATATAGAAAGTGAAATTTGTGAATATCAATGTCAAATGAAATTAAGAACTGAACGCGTGAAAAAAAGAAAAGGTATACCTTCACAAAGAATAAAAATAGATTGCTAGGGTGGATATCTTAGTCACTTTCTTGAGACCTTTTTGTTTTCAGTATGGTAATATAATTTACATTTTGATGACTATTAATTCAATAAATGTTTCTGTAGATCTGTAGCATTTCTAATTCAGTGTTATAAATTGCTTTACAGGTTTTTTTTTATTCTCTAAGTAATTTATTCATTCTCCATATTGTTTGAAAAAAAGCTATTTAAAGAGTATTCTCCTATGCATGAATTACTATGTGCTCCTAGGTTGGTTATCATCCAAAATAAAACATTAAACACTTCTATCAAATATTTCTCATATAAATGTAAAGATATCTATATAATAACCCATATAATAATGTATGAAACTTGCCATATTCTACAGATTTTTTTTTTATATTCAGTATCTCATCCCAACTCTGACATTTTTTCAAAGAATAATCCAAATACGTCACTACTATTGAAATCAGTATTTAGAGACGAAATGCTTTCATGATAAGAACACGATATTATTTTTTTTTTATTTGGAAAATATGTCACAGAATAAAATAACCTGATGTTATTCACATAACATCGATCCTATTGATTAATGTTGATATATTCAATATTAATGGATGGACATTTTAGGTGTTACTTGTCTTCAATGTCAATCACAAAAGTCAGTGCAAAGAACCACAATAGGACCAATCAAGGGAACTGCCTTTTATACAATATATTTATATAGTTCTCTTGGGTCGATGGAATGATATTCTTCTCCGAATTGGAAAAACCCTTCCGGGATTGATTGGGGAATAGAAGACAGATCGTGGTTTAACCAATCGAAGAAATCTTGTGCCTGGATTCCGTGGAAAAGAAACTCCTAAAGCTGCGCGTCGTCGGCCCCTTAAACGTAAAAGTCGCCGTGCAAATGGTGTAATGTCGAACCCTAGCCGATTTCCTCGTAAAATTCTGTTGCATGACTGTAGTTGATTTCTTTGGGAAAAAAAGAATTAAAATTCAGATCTTTTTTTTTTACATTTTGAAATGCATCGATATTTCAACACAAGTATTACTTTAAAAAACTTCATTCATCGATTATCTATTAATTTGTTTCTTTCTAAAATGTGATTTATTTGTCATGAGGATTGGAAAGTAGTTTATAAATTAGAGATTTGCATAAATTAACCCAATAAGCTGTTGGAATTCCTGTAAGCACTGATTTTGGCCCTTTATTGGCTGACCTATTTTTCTTTCCCTATGAAGCAGAATTGATTCAAAAACTACACGAGAAGAAACCCCTTGCTGTGGTCTTCAGTTCGACACTTAGATATATCGACAACGTTTTATTAACTATACTTATTTTCATTCGTATGTCGACTTGGTATTTCCAAGTGAACTCGAAATGAAAGGTACCATAGATTCTACCACATTTGTTTCATATTTGGATGTTTTACTGACTCTATACGTTAATGGCCAACTAAAAACTTAAAGTATATGATAAACGGACGTCTTTATCTTTTATATCGTCAACTTCCCTTATTTATATATTAACATTCCCATACCATCTGGATATGGTCTTTATATCTCATCGCTCACTTTTTAAATCGTGGCAGGCTAATTGACAAATAAGTTGATATTATAGGGCTTTGAACAATCTTTAAATTAAGCATTCCGCAAACTCAATGGTTGATATAATGACTTCATTTGGAAATACAATACTGTTGGTTTGTTTGCTTGTTCTTCACTCATATTATCCACCTCTCGATGGGGAGCAGCAAATTTAGACCTGTGTCTGAAACTTTGAGGAATCTTTTTCATGCCAACAATTACTTCGACACGGGACCTCGGTTTCTGCGGTCTTATCTAGAGTACCGGTCTTGAACAACTCACACAACTGAATATAGTTTGACTGACATGTTTCATACCAATTGTTCCAGGGCATTGTTTTTAAACTATTTTGACTGCAGATCACTCCATTCACCTGTCTATATATATGGCTCATGGCGGGTTTGACTGATCGACAACTGATGCTTACTCCCTATAGGCACCCGATTTCCCCTCTTGTGTTTCCAGATCCGGTTTTTTTTCCTGTTCACAAATTGTATTGTTTAAAGCGTTAAGTGGCGTTAATTCAAATCGAAAACAGGTGACATTTTGTTATAGGTCCCCTTAATTTTGCCCACAGGCAATTAGGACAATCTTAATGAAACTTCATAGGCAGTAATGGATAATTATCAAATATAACTGCACGCAAGATTCAAAATGGTCAATGTTGTCATGAAAAAAATCTAAGGAAATTGGGAATTGCATACTCTATTTTTGCAAAAAGTTCAAGTTTAGAATTCAAGTTTCTGTTCATTTACGTATACATTTGTGTGGGTTGCCCGCGTGGCGCAGTGGTTAGAGCGTTTGCTGTAGAGTCACAGGGTAAAGAGGGAACTTTCCGTAGCGGGTTCGAACCCACTGTATAACGCAGAGACCGGTCCTTCAGATGAAACCGTATAGACCGAGGTCCCGTGTCGCAGTAGTTGCTTATACGAAAAGATCTCTCATAGCTCGAAGGCCGTACGTGTCGAGTACAAGTCTAAAAAAAAAGACAGAGAGAGAGAGAGAGAGAATATGTTCTTAAGATAGATAGATAGATAGATAGATAGATAGATAGATAGATAGATAGATAGATAGATAGATAGATAGATAGATAGATAGATAGATAGATAGATACCGTTCTATTTCAGGGCGTAATAACAGCCTTGGTTGGAAGGAATGGAAGTGGCCTCCAATATTCTTCAAAACTGAACACATGACCTTGGAGTATGTTGTCCTTTTTATCTGTACTAATTCCTCTTAATTAAAAAATCAAATAATAATATATTATGCAAAGGACCAAATTATTTATAATTTAGCATTATGAGGACAGGATTATTTAAATAGTTAAACAGTAAATGATTTCTTAAAACTGTTATCATGCAAGGTAAATGTGAAACAATTTTGAGCATATATTTATTTTTATGTATCCATATTTTATTCTACAATGATTTATTTTTTTTTAAAAATTAAGATAATATGTTCGATCAATATGTTGCGTATTTTCTTAAATTTTCTATTGTAAGATTTCTAAAGATTTTTTTAAAATTTATTTATTTATTTATTTATTTTGCAAGTTTTCTAAAACACACTCATATACCTACCTTGTGTAAAAGCAGCCACCGCGTTTTCCGGGAAAGTGCGCTCGTACCAGAAACGGTCACCGTGTTTGTAGAGACCGAACTGGTAGCCTATAAGACATTGGAAAGTGGGTCCCAAGATGCTTCCCTTACGAGGTGTTTCAGACAAACCTCCAGCATAAAGATCAATATCGTCTGGATGTCTAATTAAAGACATAATTTAAATTATATTGGACATTAAAACCGCATTATTGTTTCATCTAGAATCATTTAGATTAATTCAGTTATTAGAATTAAAATCATAATTTGGATTAAGAAATGTGAATAGTTTATATGACATGAATGATACCGGGCACTGTATATCCACTTGTTAAAAAGATGCCTACCGATAGGTTCGCTGAAGTGCAGCTGCTGCCTGTGGAGTATGATCTACCAGCCCCCCTGGGACAGTGGCAAAGAAACGCGCTCTTCGAAGTCCACAGAATTCTCTGTAAGCGTTGTAGGGAGGTATGCCGTGATCTCGACCTCTCTGGATGTTCAAAGCTCCTAAATCCAAGGACATTGTTTCTGAATCCTCTCCTTCTATTGGGGATTTAAATAATTCATTCCTGATTCCATTAACTAAGAATCTGTCAGACCTGGATTTTGGGGCCCTTGACATCCAGCGAGCCATAAACTCGTATCCGTTTTTAAACATCAAGTCAGGAACCTCAAAAAAATCACTCACATTGAATACTTGGATCTTCCCGAATCCTCTGTCGTGACCTACAATATTTCTGACTAAACTATGACCCATACGATAGGCGGCAACACCAAAAGCATTTATAGTTCTTGGATCAAGCCTATCATTATACACATCGCTGTGTCCTGACGATCGAGACTGAAGATTAAAATAATTCATTGTGAAATCGTCAAGTAAAGCAGGCAAAAATTCGTTGTAAGTAACATGTTGAAGCTGTGCGATTACGATTCTTCTTGCCTCCTGGAAGAGAATTTCATCATTTCTGATGCCTGTGGCTCGTCTCAATGCGTCGGCAATGAGATTATGACGTCTTAACCACGTTATATGGGGAACAGTTAGGGTTGGTGTTTCGCTTGGCCTGTGATCTCCTGTTATAAAGAATTCGAAAAAAAAAATAACATTGAGTATGCATTTTCAGGTAATAGTATAAATCTTAATTTTTTTTAGTTTCTACAATATTGAAACAGATTTATGAATATTAAACTACATATGCTTAATTGCTGTATATATTGATTTGAATAAAAAATGTTGAGCTGTTTCACGCAGAAACGACAAGTTAAAAATGCCCTAATTATATGAGGCTGATGGATAAGGCATGGTGACGCACAAGCATGAATGACCATAGTTACGAGTGAAACTTATGACTTGAATACTAGTTTTATCAGAGCTGAATAAAATAATAATATACCAGCCATGAAACAATGGTATTTTGTTATTATTCCTCGAGGACATCCTTTCTCGTTACATGGAAGAAGATTTTCGTAGTTTTCTGCAAGTCTCCCACCAAATGAATCTGAAATATTAACACTTCAACCATATAAACTCTTAACTTCTAATGCACGGTACAGTAGTTCGTTTTACTTAACGAAAAAAAGAATTTCCTACGCATTCCACCTCTTAATTTCTTCTCAAGATCAAAGGTAGATCCATATATCATAGAGCCATCTACAAAGGCTGTTCTCTCGTTCAGCTGCTCGCGGACACCTGGAAAATTACACAAATTACTTACAGACTATACGAAAATTTTTGTGTGTAGTTTTAACACAAGACAGTTTTAAAATTTTTAAATTACTATCATTTCAAAAGCAGTGTGTTACTTTGCTTGATCGAGTGTACTAATGTTTCACATGTTGATTACCATACTACTCTTCTATTGAGTGTTTCATTTCAATGAAACCAATGCAACTTTGCATATTAAACCTAGCGATACCACTGACAATACTGACCAATCGTATTGAATGATTGTTCACGAGTATGCAGTAAATAACTTACATATGGACAAGCAAAGCAACTTTTACCTCCTATAATGATGATATTGATAGTTATATAGTATTAGAATAGCAGAGAAGCCTTCCTATTTCCATGCTTTAAATTTTCTTATACGTATAAACTCCATCCGGTCAAATCACAACAAATATGACACATGCTTTGAGGACAGAAAGCGGGCTTTAACTGACCACGTGTTGCTGCTGACTACAGATGCCTCACTAGTAAGCAATCATTCAATGTGATTGGCCAGTATTATCAGAGCATTGTCTGGTTCTGTGTTTCACATGTCAAGCAGTATTGATTTCATTGAAATCAAACATCAATCGATGTGTAATATGGTAATCAAATTGCGAAATTTTACCACGGTTGATTAAGCAGTGACACGCTGTTACTGGAATGACAGTAATGCGTATTTTTTAACAGAAAAGAAGAAATCGGTTTAGTAAAGACATAAATGAAAACTTAACTATTAAAAATGAAATGAATACATCTTCTTATCTTCATTAATCAAAAAATCATTATAGTATAATCGACGAAAAATCATAGCTACCGCTTTCACATCTTAATGGTGGTGCGCCTAAATGTCGAACAAAGTGCATACAGGTTTTGCCAGGTTGAAAGAATGGATCGGGCTGGTCTATTCTAATGTTAAAACAAAACTGTGGATATTTTCTTTTTCTAGAAAGAAAAGTATTGAAATAATGATAACGATTTTGTTTCTTTTTTTAAGTACATAGTGATATTCTTAAATAAATATTAGACACCACAGATCTGACTCATCTGTTTCATATTTAGATATTTTACTCGAAAATGACCTTGATGTCAAAATAATAAAAAAAAAAGCATTAATTTCCTTTGTATTTGTAGCAATATACGATTATCACATGCATATAGGGTTATGTTTCCCAGTTGATTCGAAACACAATAATAAGTTCTATATACGATCAATTTCTAAAAAGAGGCAGGCTATATACAAAAAAAATAGATGATACAGGGATATCAAGAATCTTGCTAAAAGTCAACATTTCACAAATTCTATGTTCGATACAATGACCTTGTTTGCAAATACAAACTATCGTTAAGTCAAATGTTGACGAACGTCCTCCACACAAATTGTAAGGTAATTATTTCCGTTTACCCGAACATGATAAAGAGCACACGGCGGTCTTGACAGGGGATGCTTACTTCTCTATGTCATCCGATTCCACCTCTGTTGCTCTGCTCACAATTGCATTGATTAATAGGACTTTGAGCATGATTATTGTTTATCTTTTCATTTTATTCATACATTTTGCCCTATTAAATTTAAATATAATGTTTCTAAAAATAAAAACCAAAATGTTAACCTCTTGCAATTGACTCTGAAAAAATTACAATGTCGATAATATTGCAAGACCTCGATACATATGACCGTATGAAGGCTATATTTTTGTATAATTCGGGTAAAAAGAAAAGATTAGTCTCCGAGTTCACAATGATAAAAAGAAATGCGATGGGCAGAAAGGAGTATTCTACTTAATTAAGTATAGTAGTGTGATCCTTTTTACACCCTTAGTTTTCCGACTAAATATTAGCATACGATATTCTGTTTGTTTTTATTGTGTATAACGAAGTATTTCTAATTAAAGCATTGTGCTTTTATAATGAATAATTTAACATATCAAAAAATACAGGCCAATTTTTAACAACTACCGCACGTAAAAATGCCGGAACATTTCCCCCCGACCAGACTACGGTTTCTCTATTACATGGAAATGGGCGGAGACATTTAGATTAGATACTATAAAAAGAAAATTCTCGATATGATATTTTTCTTTCAAAGACGAATTATGTTCAAGATTCACAATCAACTACAAAAACAACTTTCTATTTACAAAACTATGCCAATAAAACGCTATAACAAGATTAACTAAACAAGCCCATGCTGATCAATATAAAACTGAGTACGTTTCAACTGAGAGCTAGCACGTTTACAGGGGGGCATTTACCCGTAACGATATAAATCCATGTGGCTTGTTATGATTCTAAACAGGTCATAAAGAAGTTAATCGCATGTAAATGAAAGGAAAAATCAAAGGACCCAATCTTCAACACACAGCTTCATATGCTGCCTATATCTATTGTTTGATATTTTAGATGTTGTCTCAAATAATGAAGACATTAGTTAATAATAAAATTTAATTCTTAAGGCTTTTAATAAATATTTGAAATTTGACGAGTAACTGGGGACCACAGATAAGCCTTATTGAGACTTGTTCTTTATATTTTAGGTCCCTGCTTTTAGTCTGCTGTACACCATTTTGTCTGTAAATCTAGATGATTCTGTGTAATTTTAAATCTACTCGAGTTACTTAATTCTGATTCCTGATGTTCATTTGACCTCAATAATTCCATCTTTGCATTATGATGTAGGGTCGTGCTTTTTGTTAAATATTTCCAGATATGAAATTATTTTTATCGAAATTATTAAACTTATTTGGAATTCGGGAGTTCGCTACATGATCGGGAGGTTACGGGTTCGACATATCTAAGACGTTTAACAAAGGTCGTGACCGTTCCTTTACTAAGAACCCTACACTAGAAGTCACGGTTGTTTCGAATGATACCTTAAAAACCGAATTCTTGTATCACGGTAGGCATTAGCACCATAAAAATCTCTCACCGCTAAGGGCGTAAGTGCCAAGCATAGGTCAAATTTTGAGGCACTCTACCTAAAGCAGGTGACGTCTCTAAATGAATGAAAAAAATCTCTAATTCAAATCAATATTTAAAATTTTGAAATCTCAAACTTTCAATTTTTTGTTCTGAAAAATCATTGATGATTTGTTTTAACTCAAGGACGTTAACTTTTTCCCCCATTCTGATATAATTCTTATATCAAGATTCATAACTTGGGACGATTGTGAATTATGGATGTTCTCGTAGTGATGTTTGCTGATAAGGCAGTGTAATCTATTAGACTTAATTCCTTGAATATTCAGAAAAATTTGAATAAAAATTATGGAAAAAAGCAGATACAATAAACGGATGGATGTAGATGGTAAGTAGAAGACCCCTGGGTCGAGGCCTCTGCTGGTGGACTGTTAGTCCCCAAGGATCTCTACGGCCGAGTAGCTAAGTACTTCGGTACTAGCTTGAAAATACGGATATATATTTAATTGCTATGGTAAAATTTAGAAATTCATTTCAAAATTAAGGATTATCTCCCTCATTCATAGCTCTGACCCTTCGATGCATTTGGCACAAGTCTTTGGCATCTTTTTTCAGCTCTTCAAATTCTTTTTTATTTGAATATTTTGGATTTCCAACGTTTCAGCATGAGCATCACAGAAGAGACATAACTTGTCGAGTGTGCATCTGGTGCATCAACATTGGAACCATGTATGATTTACATTATGAACCCTCGGTCGAGGCCTCTGCTGGTGGACTGTTAGTCCCCAAAGGTCTCTACGGCCAAGTAGTTAAGTACTTCGGTACTAGCTTGAAAATACGGATATATATTTAATTGCTGTGGTAAGATTTAGAAATTCATTTCGAAATTAAGGATTACCTCCCTCATGTATAGCTCTGACCCTTCGAAGAATTTGGCACTACTACTTGGCATCTTTTTTCCGCTCTTCAAATTCTTTTTTATTTTAATATTCTGGATTTCCAATGTTTCAGCATGAGCATCACTGAAGAGACATAATTTGTCCAATGCGCATCGATGCATCCAATTTGGTACCGTATATGATGTACATAAATGCATTGACTATAAGAAATACATAATTCGTAAGGTATCTTTCTTCTACTACAACATCTAACAGATAACAAAAAAACGTTACCTTTCTGGGGAACAACAGTCTAAAATATCTTCCTTCATGAAACCTATAGAATACAAAACTGTCTAGAATTAATTTAATGCACATTATTTAATTGAAATGCAATTGACAAGAGGCCAAGGGCAATAATCCTCACCTGAACTACGAAATTCGTGCTGTTCTTTAAAATATTTTGATAATGTTTCCTTTTTATTCCAATGAAGATACATGATTCCATATTGTGACTCAAACGTATAACTAAACCAAACATGAACCCACACAACATTCAGATGCTTTATGATTGACTAAAATTGTCTCGGGAAGATTTTTTTTAAAAAGATGTTTACCTGTATGCATTGTATAAAATCTTATCCACAATTTTTGCCAACCAAATTAATTAATCGTTAATAAATGCAGAAAAATAAAACCTTGAATACCCCCCTCCCCCCCCCCCAAAAAAAAGAACTTGTGAATGTTTGCATAATATGATTCGGTGCGGCCCTGCTTCCATGACAGGATTTTTTTAAATGTCTATCGCATGCTTAAGAAACGTTTTTGAAAAACATTTCCTCTGATTGACAATATTAAAATAAGAACAACTTTATATTTAGAATATTTGTAATGATAATAAAAAAAATTGGGCATTTACAAAACAGAGGCAAGCGTAATTCTAAGTGTGATCCCTATCAAATAGGGGTAATTTTCTTCATAAAGGGTATCAGTGCACCAAATTTGATATCTGTTAAGCAAATAATTTTCAAGATACTTGGCTTACAATATCTTCATTTATCTACTGTCCATATTGTTTGATCTTTGACCTTATGACCGCAAAATCAACAGGGGTAATCTATTCCCTAGGAGAAATCCGATTACCAAGTCTGATGTCTATCAAGCAAAGCATTCTCAGGATGTGGAGTGATTTGTCACTTGACCTTTGATCTCTATAATCTATAAAACAATAGTTGTCAACTACTTCTTAAGCCAGTTTACCACATTTGATATCTACAAATGAAAATGTTTTCATAATACTGACCTGTCGGTATGTATCTATGCCAAATTCGACCGTTGACCTTTCATCTTGTGACCTCAATATCAATAGGGTCATCACCAAAACAATGTAATAAGTTTGATGTTTGACAAGCAAAAAGGTTTTCAAGATATTGAGCCAACTTTTTTTATGTCGTGAGTAGTTTGACCCTTGACCTTTAATCATGTGGCTTCAAAATAAACAGTGGTAATCTTCTTATCAAGGAAAACCAGTATACTACAGAAGAAGTAAAAAAAAAGATTGAACGTACATACATTGTACGCACAGATACCAGACAAATAATGATCAGAAAATCTCACTTATAATGCAGGTCAGGTTATCTGAAATATTACTCAAAAATACGACATAAAAACTGCACCTTTTTCAGAGGGAGTGGCAATGACGTCATGGTCTATAAACTGTCCATGGTGTGTGAGGTAGGTAGAGAACTTGGCACTGACAGGAGTCATGCCTCCTGAGGCGTACTGGAAAACATTGTTACTGACAGTTCTAGCGCTAGGAAGGTTTACACCAGTTACAGAGCGGGTTCTAGGAAAATCCCTGGCTGCAAAAATAGTCTAAACATAATTCTACTGCATAGAGCTTTAATGACTGATTTTATTTTTATATCCCCTGAAGATTTTTTTATTCTTTGTTTCTTACGCAAGCTACTTCTTCCATCATTCAATTAACATCGGTTAAAATGGTTTTTTAAGTTACCTGTTTATATTTCTTACGGAGATCCTAGCATAGATTGCATGGCTTGATGGCATATTTTGTCATCATTTTTTTCAGTCAAATACTGGGATTTTTCTTACATAAATATTTTATATATATATTTCTAATAATTTATTACATAGATAACAATGATACTCACTGTTATCGTATGCTGCTGGTAGGACACGTTGTTGTGGAGTGCCTGAGGACCCAAGTAAAGGGTCCCACAAATTGTTACATTGTCCGTCTGTTCGTCGGTAAGGATAACGAACATTACAGTAGGGCCTTTGAAAACAGTATTTAGCAGAATGTCGTTGAAAACTTTGCTCAGTTGTAGTACGCCTTGTAGTTTCTCTTGCATCAGCAGTTTGGGGACTAAAGCAGAAAATAAAATTGGAATTGAAACAATGTATGAACGTATTTCTTATGTCATTTACAAAAAAGGGTGTACCTTTAAGGAATTCTAGCAAAAAACTGTTGATATGACTATTCCATATTTATACAAGTAAATGTTTCTTTGAAAAAGACTCAAACCTTGGTGTTAATTGCATTTCAACATCCTCTGCAGCCTTTGTAAAAATTCTTGAACGTTCGCTGATTAGAGCGTTCAAGCTTGGAGAGTTACTCTGGGAAAATCTGGCCAGTGCTGCAGCTGCTCCCGATCCAGCGCCAGATTCCTGTCTGGACGATACGCTCTCAGTGGTTCGACCTTCAAAAACAGAAAAGAAGGTTTTAGTTTAAGTATTATTTTTTATCCAGTTTAAGGACTTACGACACTTTCCTTGGTAATTTTTTTTATATTTTTACCATAAAACTTATGATTGATGAACTGCTACTTTGAGAAGTTTCCTTAAAAAATGAGGAGCATGTCCTATATATTCCAATTGGAAATTATTAAATTTGCAAATATCACAATTTGGGGTTAAAAGAATTTTATGAGACAATTTGCAACTAGTTTAGAAAGAATAAAATTAGTATTACGTTTTTCAATTGAACACCAGTGACGTAATCTATTGATGAAGTTATATTACTTGTATGAGTGATTTTTCAAATACAACCTATGCAACGCAGAAGTACTATTTCTTTTGCAAAATTGATAATATTTTAGTGTTTTGCGCTCTGTTTTGGATGCGGTTATCTGTCATAAGGCTATCGCTAAATACGAGGGTTGTTCAATAAGTAATGCAACATCCGGTTTATCAATGTATACAAAGACGCATTTAATTTTTTTTTTCACATTCGCATTCAAAAACTTTTAAACACCAAAAAACTGCATGCTTTTCCTTCTGTCTTCATAAAGAAATTCTCTTTTTAAAGTAAGCATGGTTAAACTGTTTGAAAATCGTCTCTGCCAAGAAAAAGAAAAAATGTGTATGTGAGACTATGCTTCATTACAGAAATTGCTGAAGAACCCATTTGAAGTATATGGTCTTGATAAGTGAAAAGACTATTCCTTAAAGCTGTACAGTTTTCAGATGCATAGAGATCACAATCGGTTTGGACACCAAAAAATGTCTTGTGTTGAACAACAGAATATCCGAAAACTCCAGATTAAAAGTGGAAACATTGCTAAGACACAGAACGTTTCATCACCACACAGTTTGCAGAGTTCTCTGACAAAGGAAATGAAACTTACACTGTTTCTATCAAATGGGTGTCTTCTTTCCTTAAAGATACTTAAAAGAAAACACGTGTTAAATGTGCCAATGGTTTTTTTTAAATTAAAATTTTCACAAAAGAAGGTATAATAGACTTGTGTGACAAATAAAGAAACATGGGTGCAATTTTTATATTCCAAAAGGAAGATCAAAAATAAAATGTGGTATGAGAGACAATGATGTCCTATTATTGCAAAGAGAAGACTTGGCTCCAAAGAGGTTTATACATGTTTACTCAAGAGGTCCAGTAAGATATGTACTTCATGGCCGTAGGAACCGAGGGCACGGGGGGGGGGGGCAATAATTTTGCCGATATATAGATTTCTAAAGAAAACAGAGCTGTTGATTATTGTGAACCCTCAATGAAAACGTTTGATGACTTTTTTTTTTTTGCTTGTCAGGAAATGTTTGGTAGTTGATAGTGCCCCCCAACTGAAAATGTATGGCTGTGCCCCTTCCCCTCCCCCCCCCCCCCAAAAAAAAATGAAATTGCTTCCTACGGGCCTGTACTTACACCCAAAGAAAGGACTAATAATTGTAGCTTTATGATAAATTTGCACTGAGGAAAGTTAAGTAGACTTTTTGTAAGGAAAGTCCAAATACCTGTCCCCAGAGTAGATTTCTTGTACCTGACAACGCTGCCGCAAATAAGCATAGATATATATTGTAAATTCTGAAGAAAGGAACATTTACGAACCTTAACCATCCCTCGTATTCACTAGATCTCAGTTATTGTAAGTTCCTTTTATTTTAAACACTCACGAAATTAATCAAATGAGGATTTTACAAAGAATTTTTAACAGATTTCATCTGTATCATGGGGAGTGCTCTTTATCAGTGTTTGAGCATCCCTTAAGATGAGTATGTTGATGTGTTCTGGTCATTAGAATCAAGACTTTTGACCTATGTAGAGGTAAACAAGGAATACGTTGAAGGATTAAAAATATTTTTTTTAAATGTTTCTCTTTTTTCGTATTTTAGGATTATCTATTGCATTACTTATTGAATGGCCCTTGTAGATCGATCGCGGTCATCAGATTGAAAACTTTTGACCAAAGATGTAAATCACGTACGGTACCAATTTTGATGCACCAGATGCGCATTTTGACAAATAGTGTCTCTTCAGTGACGCTCATGCCGAAACGTTGGAAATCCGAAATATTTAATCTAAAAAAAACAAACTTTGAAGAGCTGAAAAAAGGGGTGCCAAAGACTGGAGCCAAATACGTCGAAGGATCAGAGCTATGCATGAGGGAAATAATTCTTAATTTTGAAATAAATTTCTAAATTTTACTACAGCAATTAAATATATATCCGTATTTTCAAGCTAGTACCGAAGTACCGAAGATTTTGTTTAAGATTTTGCAATTCTGTAGGATCAAGTGACAATTACCTACCCTGCTGTTCCGCCAAAAATATAGTTCTTGCTAGATTTTTAATCATTAAGACGTCGCCCGCGTGGCGCAGTGGCTAGAGCGTCTGCTCTAGAGTCGCGAAGTAAGGAGTTGATCCTTACGTCGCGGGTTCGAATCCCACTGTGGGACGTGGAGACCGGTCCTTCGGATAAAACCGTATAAACCGAGGTCCCGTGTCGCAGTAGGTGCTGGCACGAAAAAGATCCCTCACTGCTCAATGACCGTAAGTGCTGAGCATAGGACAAAATTTGCAGCTCTCCATAGGCAAGTGCTGGCGTCTCCATATGAGTGAAAAATTCTCGAGAGGGACGTTAATCAACATACAAACAAACAAAAACAAAAATAATCATTCAGTCGAATGTTGAATGACCTTTTCCATTCTAATTGTTAGCTATTCTTTCGCACAGAATTGTCTACGGATATTTTCCGTTTACTCTATCATGACAATGAGCACACGCCAGGTGTGACCGGTCAAAAGGGGATGCTTACTCCTCCATGGCATCTGATTCCACCTCTGATGTTTTAGAGGTCATTGATTACTCTGTTCAGTATTTGTATAGTTTCATCGGATTTTTGTGCTTCATTGGTGTTTGTTATCTTTATATTTCGTATATCATTTGCATTACTAACTAATAGTTCCTGTCAAAGTTCCGTGAAATGGTAAAAATATAATCACTACATACAGTAACTATTTTACAAATCTTTTCTTGTTCTTATAATTTCTTATAATCCTTTCATTTCCTTCCCTATTGATGATAAAATATTATGACGATAATATGAAAAATGCATAAATAGCTAACATATTCATTAAGATATGTTTTATTGTGCTAATAATTTATTGACTTACGTGCTGGAATTAGTCCTGAAGAAAGTGTTCTTTCTGTAGGAACTCTTCTTTCTGAAGGAACTCTTCTTTCTAAAGGAATTGTTCTACGTAAATTTGTCCCGATTAGCCCTTCAGGGGGGTTAATGAATTGCACTCCGCTACCTCCTTCACTAGTCGCATCGCTGAATGCACGGTCGATAGCATTTTTTACTATAGAATCAATGTCTCCCTGGGCAACAGCATGGGAAAAGAAATTCACAATCAACACTAAACATGTTGGAATTATCACCGTCATCTGTGTTGTTTGTAAAAAAAAAAAAATAAAATAATAAATCTGTTATTTCTTGAGATTTTTTGGCTATCTTTATTTTTCTTGATGCTTATTGACTGTATTTTATTGTAAATGTTAAAATTAAATTTCATATACATGTGGCCAAAATAAAATTTTGTTTGTAAAAAATAAAATAATAAATCTGTTATTTCTTGAGATTTTTTTGTCTATCTTTTTTTTTTCTTGATGCTTCTTGACTGTATTTTATTGTGAATGTTAAAATTAAATTTCATATACATGTGGACAAAAATAAAATTTTGTTTGTAAAAAATAGTATTATATATCTGTTATTTCTTGAGATTTTTTGTCTATCTTTTTTTTTCTTGATGCTTCTTGACTGTATTTTATTGTGAATGTTAAAATTAAATTTCATATACATGTGGACAAAAATAAAATGGGCATAATAGTAAATTTTATATCAAATTCTACTCCACATCATCCCTGACTTCCAAAATTATTTAAGTATAACATAAGACATTTCTCAATTTTTTGAAACCAAATTGGTTTACAGTGTACCTTTAAATTTTTTTTACAATATTTTATTTAATCAACGCTCTAAATAATAAAATAAAGTATCCCAAAATATATATCTATTTAAAAAAAACTAACAATGAACAGAACGCATAATCTAAAAGGATTTAGATAATAATGATATTAATTGGTTAATGCTAAGTGATAAAGAAAGGTGCGTTAATGATGACAAAAGTTAGACACCGGTATACACATCAGGAATGATCAATCTTACTTTTACTTTGATTTTGTAAACCGAATTTAATAGATTTTGTAAACCGAATTTAATAAATTTGCACATCAAGAAGATTTCATTTTAGAATGATACATTTTAAAAATAGTATTTCTATAGGTCCTTGTTTTTTGCCCTGTTCAGAGATTTGTATTATTTGTAGTTTGTTTGTTTGTTTCTTTGTTTGTTTTTATATCGACCACTGTTTGTTATCTTCACCTTTTTAAAAAACAGTTTGAACACCATCTTTGAGGAAATATAAAAAAAAATATCTAACTTTTGTCAAATATAAAATTTTTCCTTCATTATGCAAATGAAAAGTTTACTAAACTGCTCGCTTAATTGTTAAAGATTTGTTATATGCTAGGCACTAGATGGGTTCAACCTTGAAAACACTTGCTTTAACAAGATAGACACACATCCCAGCAATGGATAGACATAAAAAAAAAGTCAACACACTTCCTTGCATAAAACCAAGGAAAAAGAGGTTATATCAGTCAGACATGTCTTCTACAAACTCAAATGTTTTAATAAATCCTAGACTGTTAATGTCTAGGTGATTACATGAAATAAAACAATTATTGGAATATATGATATAATTAACGTGTGTCAATTTTTAAAAAAATCTTGTATATTCACGTATTACTTTCATATTTTACATCATTGATATCAAATGTTAGAGATTTTAAGCTTCCAAATCTCAAAAAAAAAAAAGTTCGAAAGTAAAGTTTTAAAGAAATACTATAGTAAACTATTATAGATTTTTGAAAGGATTTTGCCTAAATAAAACTTATTTCTATGAGTTATCAAAAAGCGATCCTGACTTTCAAATTGAAAGAATGCTTTGAAAATCTCAAAATCCTTTGAAAAATATTATGCTTTGATTGTTGTTTAAATAATTATTATCAATTAAAAATAAAATCTTTACGGTTGGTATTTATCTTTTAATCAATATATTATGAAAAGACATGTATTATATGTAACCTACCTTGCTTGCTTCTGAAGACAAATTTAACACAGGTCTTTTACCTTTTTATATCTGTCGGAATCAGACCATGGATATCTATCTGGCTTTCCCATTTCATGGACAAGTTTTAGAAAGTACCTCAAGAAGATGAATTTACATTTGATTGATATGACAAAATTTACAAAATAAATTTTCCCTAAGATTATTTTGCATTTATGTGTTTAAAGATTCAATATTGCAAGTTTAACAATTTCTCAACTTGTTATTTTAGGAAATTTATATGAACTATTTATAATATGTTATATAATTATTTGTTTAATTTTTTTCGACTCGAAAACTAATCAATCTTCTCACAAATAGAAAAGGTCAGTCCAAAATATATAGAATATATTTACAAGAAATAAACATAACTCCACGAAATAATAAGATGAATGCATTCATATTCTCATTAAATTTTTTGTAGTGAACTTACTGAAGAAATATATGATATTTGTTGAAATTAGAAGGCCCGAGAAAGAATAGTGTCTCAGACTATTCAGACTACCTTCTGTAATAAAATAGTATTATATTATTATTATTATTATATGTATTATTATAAACTCAGATTTCAATGATAAAAAACAGAGAAAATAATTCGATTAACGCATTAAAATTGGAAATAACCTTAAATCTGAGTACAATAAGCTAATTCAATGACAAAAGCAGAGGATGAGAAACTTAAGAAAGAAAAGGACTGACCTAGACTTTCATCGTTTGGTTTTAAAATCAACAGGGAACTTTCTTCAGTCATAGAGAGTCATCATATTTTAACTTTCAATGCATAAGCCTGAAGAGAGCTCAAGATATTATCTGATGTAGTATATTATTTTCAGACTTGAAGCTTTGACCTTTTGATCTTAATTTGGGAAGTATTTTAAACAATGTATAAACTATTGTCTTTACCTTTTGTCCTCCTGACCTTAAGTTAGAACCTATGTCGGAAAAGTCTTTGTCACAAGATTTTTAAACTTTTCAAAATGAGAAGTTAGCACTCGCTTATCAATCAGCTAAAAATATATGGTATGTTTCCTTGTTTTTAAATGTAGTGTAGCCTGTGCAACTTGGAATGATAATTTTACACTGCGACTACATATTTTCAGCCATTTTTAGGGGTACTGCTCATAAAGAGAATATAGAAAATCACAGAAATACTTCTTCAAACATTGTCATTTATATATAGACTTTATTAACTGAACCGTATTAAGCCATATTATTCAAGAATAAATTCTTTTTTATTCAATTGACATTAAAGATTATAGTACACATTTCAACGAATATAAGCAAATGTACTCAATATTTTTTAAGTCAATTTACCATCTAAATTTGTAAATATTTTTCAAAAGTCTTTGTCAGAATGTTTTCAATCTTAAATATGATGAAGAACCTACCCAAATAATTACAAAATGTGATAATAATATATATATATATATATATATATATATATATATATATATAT
Organism: Saccostrea echinata; assembly: GCF_033153115.1. Lineage (NCBI taxonomy): Eukaryota > Metazoa > Mollusca > Bivalvia > Ostreida > Ostreidae > Saccostrea > Saccostrea echinata. The sequence goes on from NW_026889763.1 coordinate 15,810,421, forward strand.
ATATATATATATATATATATATATATATATATATATATATATATATATATATATATATATATATATATATATATATATATATTATTATATATATATATATATATATATATATATATATATATATATATATATCTTTCCCCGCAAATGAATGAGAGACACTCTATTTATCAAGACTTCTTTTGTTGACCTTTTTGCACTTACACAGGATTTAATTATTAAATGACTGTTTTGGGGTAACGTTCAGATTTACAATGTGAATATTTATCAAAAAATGTAATTTGTTTTATTTAAAAAGATATTTTAGGGAAACATTATTATTATGCACCAACCATTATGAATAATTAACAAATAATCATGAAGGGGAATGCACGTCATTTCATGATAGACATTACAAAACTTACACACAATTTTTAACAGATCCTTGACTCAGACACATTTCATCAAGATATTGTTCTATTTAGATTTCTTAGGATTTTTGATTTCCTTCAAAATAGTTGCATGCCATTCACATTATCATAGTTGTGTAACTTCATTACATGAGACAGTCTTGGAGAAAGTATGGGAAAAAGTAACATTAAATTAATTATGACGTCATAATGGATCTAGCACCAAAAAGACGGTCTAAGCTCATTTACTCGATATGACGTCATACGACGTAGGTTCTACGTTAAACATTCTAAGGCTCTTCTTTTGGTCATAAGAAGTTATTAAATACATGTAACTTTGCAAAAGCTGAATGAGATCTAGAGTTAATTGGAAACAACCATTTGACAATATATGAATTTCTTACTTTGACCTTTGATCCTTTGACCCCTAAATTAGTAGAGTCTTCTTCGGTAGAAGTTAAGACATTAGATTTCAAGCTCCAAAACAAGTAAAATTATCATCTAAAAACCCATTTCATGAATATATTAATCTCTAACCTTTGACCTTTTACCTCTAACTCAAAAGGATTTTTTAATTCATAAGAAGTTAGATATAAAACGTCATTGCAAACCTCTAAAAAATGATTTTATCATCTGACAACCATTTTAAGCAATGTATCAAAAATTGTTCATGTTTTATCTTAAATGCTTTTTTCCATTTGGATCATTCCCGCAAAACAAAGTTTGTGACTCTTTGTGATTCAAATCATTATTTAATTAATTATAAGATAAGAAATACTTTATAGATTATCAGAAGGTGTTGAAAGAAATCCAGAAAAAAATTATTCTTATTATATTACTTAAAAAATGCAAAAAAAAATCCTATTCACAAGTTATTTATATCGCCAGCCTTATATGCCTGTCACATACAACTGATTGATGGTACATGCTACCTGATACAGATATCTCCTACTATCGAAGGACATGCACTTTATTTATGAATGTGTACTTTTTCAAAATTAAAGAGAAAAATATTGTAAATAAAATAATACAAATTCAAGCTTGGAATTCACACGGAAACTTGGTATCGTTATCATCAAATATTCATTTTTTTTCATGGAGTACAACATCAACATTGAAGTAAATACGTCTAACCGTCATGAATTGTGGTCAAAATACACAATAGTTTAAGGGGGAAACATTAGAAATCTTCTTGAAGACTTGTAAGCAGGTTCGTGTATCTTAAAGTACTTTGTGTAGTTATATCTATATCAAAAATATAGGACTGTGCACTTTGTTTAGTTATATCTATATCAGATATATAGGACTGTACAAATGAAAAATGGATATTTTGGTAAGGAGTTTTTCGTATTCGAACAATTTGTTTCTCATTTGCAGGGGTAGAGAAGAGTTTTAAAAAATTCAGGTTTCTAGTTCCAATCTAAAGATACTAAGGCGATATGATCTAAAAGTTTACCTGTATTTTGTTTTGTCAGCATTCACTACTTAAAATTAAATTTCATCACAAAGAAAACTTCGAATTTGATGCATATCGTCCAAATCTTCTACTTTTGATAGATCGCCTAGACGAACAACGTCTTTTTTATGAAATTGTTATAAATTGTTTTTGTCAAAGTTCAGTTCCTCAGGTAGATCACTTAAAGAGGTTCATTACACCCACAGTTTATTTCATATTTCATTATACTCCCACTTTCTATGTAGATTTTAAATATTCAAATGTCGGTTATGATACCATAGATATTTTTTGTGATTTTTTTTTTTCAAGTTTCTTATCAAGAGAATTGCAGAAATTGATGTGTATAGAAAATGAAAACATTTCCTAATATTCATTATTCTTTATTAGAAAAAATATTTTCTCCAAAAACAACCAATGTAATTTTTCTTCTTGATCTGTGAATGAAAAAGTGGGAAAAGCAGTTTAAAAAAGAAAATAAATGCATGTCGATGAATAAATATGACAAATTGAATGAAGAATATTTTAACGAAATGAAAATTCCAATGGGAAAAACAATTGCTTCAAAAAGTCCACGTAAAAGAATTATCTTACCCAATCCCCCTCCCGATTAAGAACGCTCAGGAGCTTTTGAACATCTAGACTTCAGAATAAGGTTAAAATTTCTGAAATAAAGTTTTTTTAAAAAATAAAGAAAATGAATGAATCAGCTAATACTTGTCTACTCAAGATCTGGCTATCATTCTCTTTGATCTTTGCTTAAAAATAATCCTTCTTCGTTCATGACTCATTATGAATCCGTTACTTGTTTTCAACGTTTAAGTGATTGCATGTTTAAGTCTATTTTTACAGTGTTTTATAGATTTAGATCATTAACATAGTGAACCTGTACAATTCCTTCCAAATGAAAACGAACAAAACGAAAGGGGTTTTTTGTGAAGCGTGTCATCAAAAAATTGTGCATTGGGCCTCCTTAGTATAATTCATAAATTCTAATCTGACATCTCTGAAATACTTAATAAAAGTAGATATCCGAGGTATTAACCGTTTGGATAAATACTTAAGTTTGCATGATATTCATAAAGATGTACCTGGTCATATTATTACTCATATACATCTTTTAACACTTTGATATTGTAGCATGTCTTGCGATAGAAACTTCGCGTTGTGTTTATTTTTGTTTTGAGACGACTTTCTGAATAAAACTTCTACATTAAATTATACCCTTGGATTATTTGTAAATTAAAATAAACTAGAAATGAAAGTAAGATTAACAAAACTTTACAAATGTATTACCGGTATAACAATTATGATAAAACGTGAAAATCCAATTTTTATAACCCATGTATAGTTTAACTTGAAGTAACTGAATATGAGGAACTAACCATACGGACAAAGGAGAGATTCCAGTATACATGTATGGCGAAAGTGCAGCTAGCGAAGCCAGTTGTCTCCCTCCTCGATCTCGATAGAGACGTCACCTGCTTTAGTTGAAGTGCCACAAATTTTAACCTACGCATGGTGCTTACGGTCGAGGTATCGTGCCAAAGCCTACGCCGGGAAGGAAAATCGAACCCGCGACCTCCAGATCGCGAAGCAAACGCCCTACCACTAGGCTACCGCCACCGGTAAGTCGAAAGCAGAAAAATGGATTTAAAACTCCGTCCTGACTGAAAACAGAGTTCATGTTTTGACCTTGCACATAGATTTCAGATCCAACTACGGTACAAGTAACGTCCTTACAGCTTTGCTAATAATTATCAAGTTTAAAACTAAGAAAATGGGCATAACTAACCAATTGTTTTCTGTCACTAAGTTCTGCGTAAAGGAATTGACAGTGTCTGTACCTGGATATCAGAAAAGCGCGTGAAATCCAGGCAGTATTCTTTGCACTTGCAAATCTGTCAATAGAATGTTGATTATATTAAATATTGATAAATTGAATTATAATGCACTTCCTCATATTCATAGACAATAAGTTAAATCAGATAATCAGCTTTTTAATGTTTGTGTATGAGGATCCTCAGAATATCTAAAGAAATATTATGCTTCCTGCAAAATTTAATTAGAATTAACGCTATTTCTTACAACTCTCTTTTTCATACTGCCTGACTGCAAAACTGCACGCAATTCTGGTTATCTGTAAACTGAATGTATTTTGAAACAATACTTAACATTTTATAAAATTGATATTACTTTCATTTCCCTTTACTTTGAACTTCTGTAGTAAGGAGTTGATCCTTACGTTGCGGGTTCGAATCCCACTGTGGGACGTGGAGACGGGCCTTCAGATGAGACCGTATCAACCGAGTCCCGTGTCACAGTAGGTGCTGGCACGAAAAAGATCCCTCACTGCTCAATGGTCCTGGGTGCCAAGTATAGGTCAAAATTTGCAGCTTTCCACCGGCAAGTGGTGGCGTCTCTATATGAGTGAAAAATTCTCGGGAGGGATGTTAAACAACAAACAAACAAACAATTATTGAACTTCTGTTTATTTCATGTTCACTCCACATCTGGTGGAACATTACTGTTCTAAGCCTACTGTAACACCTAGCGCTAGCATCTGAAAAAATTCTTTTTTTCAGTAATCTTGCGTTTTCTATGATTTGACTTATATCCTGTAACGAAAAATGTAATTTCGTAGTGTTTAAGGAAAAAGTTAAAAGAAAACTTGAAGTTGTACATGTGCACTGTTCAATGAAGTTTTAAAAATAAATTTCAATATTGTAATATCTTGACATCATGCAACCTGCAAACGTTACCCATAGCCGAATGTAATGACATTTCCCCAAACACTCTGGCCATTAATATTGCCCTAGCCGAAACTTTAGATTATTAAGAAATTGAACCGACTTTTTTATCAGCATTTTAATTTTTTTTTAGTTCTGGAATGCAAATAAATCATTCTGAATTCCACTTGATACGCTTGTTGGGTGGAAACATTATAGATCATGGACTGAACAGCAAAACCAGCAACAGAGAGGGATTAGGATTAATGAGGTTGAAAACGCGGTTTCTTAACCGTTTTCCTCTGTGCTCCTGATTTTTTTCTTTTCATCCAAAACATCGGCGATATTCCTAGATTGAAATTGCAGCAGTTTTCCATACTGCTGGGAAACCGAATGCAATGATATACATTTTGAGAAAAAAATTTCAAAGTTATCACAACATGTTAACTTACTAATCGAACACAATTTTATCCGATGATTGTGTAAACTTTCAATTTACTTGCATATTGTATTTTTCCACAAACATCAGATTGCACTCGTTCTGTAATCGAAAGGTCTTGGATTCAAACCCCGCTGGGACGGACCTAAGTCGATAAAAAATAGGTTGCAACTGTCCTTTCGCCAAGCGCCTGGCATCTGGGAGTGAAATGAAATATGGAGATAACGAACAGTATCCAAGCTCAAAGTCCATTAAAACAATACAGATCAGGAGCAGAGCGAACACGGACCTCCGGATCCAAAAATTCAGAGGTGGGATCAGGTGCGATGGAGGAGTGAGCATCTCCTGCCGACCGGTCACACCCTCCCTGTGCTCCTTGTCATGATCAGGAAATAACGGAAAAACCTGTCAACAACTGTGTAAATAACAGCCTAACAATTAGTATGAAAAACGTCAGTCAGCATATGACATAATGATAGATTGTATTTGTTGACAAGGTCATTGTATCGACCATAGAACTTACGAAATGATGACTTTAAACGAGACTGTTAATATTCCTGTTTCATCAACTTGTTTGTCAATAACTTACCTCGTTTTAAAAATTGTTCATACGTAGAGTATGCTCTTGCGACTCCAATCAACTGAGAGATATAAACCCCATATGCAGGTGATAAGTCATATTGCTGCATTAGTAAGGGAAGTTGATGATTAAAGTCATCACGTTTATCATAAAGCTTTGTTGTTATATTACCATTAACGCTTTTTTCTAGTAAAATATCCAAATATGAAACAGATCTAGATGTGTCAGACTCTGTGGTATCTTTTATTTCTAGCTCACTGGGATATATCCTGTATGAATGGAAATAAGAATTGTTTATTGATAATACGTCGTCGTTATATCTAAATGTCGAGTTGAAAGCCACAACAAGAGATTTCTTTTTCTCATGTATAAGATTTTGAATGAATTCTTCTTCATATGAATACAAAAATAGGTCTGTTAACAACGGGACGCCATTAGTACCCATGGGAATTCCAACAGATTGTTGGAAGACCCGGTCTCCAAAAACCACATAGATATTGTCAATCAGAAATTCATCTTTTTAATATCAACTTCAAAGTACTTGTGTGTACAATCAGAATGTTTTTTTAACAAAGTAATTTTTCAAATGACCAATGACAAGGTAAGTAAATTTACGAGTTCCATTTTTTATTGAAAAAGCAGCTGTCAATAATGTCAAAATGCCTGGACTTTATTTCATCGTGGGGAGTGGTTGTATACAGAGTTGAAAATTCGTGAGTTTTTATGGTATTGATTTTGGTAAAATTTCAAATTTTCCAAAAGTTCCTTGGAATTTTTTGGTATCCACATCTGATTTACACTACTTCTCGAATATATTGTTGCAGAGTACTCTTGAAGTTCCTCCTTCACAGCTGTTAAATTTTTTAGTGAGGAGTAAAGAAAGAGCCTTGGTAGAACGTTTACTAGAACCCGCTATGTATCTTTGTTTGTAAGAATTTTTATGAAGTTTCGGAATCCAGTATAAATATGGTTATTCAAATTCAGTTTGGCTGTTGGGAATATTAAATATATTCAAAACTGACATATGATTTTGAAGAATTTCTTCCTTAGAAAGGGAGCAATGGGTATAAGTTGGATTGCCACTTGTAGAATTAAATCCAAGTTCTTCTAAAACACGATTTAAATAATGAGCCTTACATACAAAGACAATGTTGTTACCTGCTTTATCTGCTAGGACCAGTACATACTGATCGTGTAGTCTATCTAATTCTTTTTTCACTTTTGAATTTTTGAACACAGAAGGACAGAAAGATGGACAGAAGGATGAAAGTTGTGGTTCTTTTAAATGAGACCTAAAAACTGAGGCCCCGTGTCACAGCAGTTGACGCCTTAAAGATCCCTCAATGCTCAATGGCCCTAAGTGCTGAGTAAAGGTCTTAATTTGAAACCCTTCACCGGTATATGGTGACGTCTCTATATGGTTGAATAATTCTCGAACGGGACGTAAAACAACATATTATCAATCAGTCAATAAAATATCAGTTCATTGCAATTAATTATCATGTTAATCTTATTCACTGCATTTCAAAGCAATTCATTTCGACTTCCTTTTTTGGTGTTTTATATGCATTCTAATGCAGCACACATGCTTGTTGTAGGAGAACATTAACAGAATTCGAATGTTTTCTCTCATTGTAGAGAGGCATTTGTTTCTCACAAAGTTATCTTTTTTAATTATTTTATTTTTTCAACACAATTCATTCTATACAAAATGTCCATTATCTTTTCTATAACAGAATTGTGTATATATAGAATTACGAGAGAGAGAGAGAGTTACAAAAATAGTAGGTTCCACCTGTTACAATGAGTGTCAAATTTCTCTTTTTCACCATTTTTATGATATATATTTTTGTGTTTGGTAAAAATAACTCAAGTGTGATATTGCAGAGTAAACATTTAGAGGTTTTTCAGTGCATCTAGAAGTATAAATATAATATTTTAACCATAAGATTAAGATATTAGCTATTTCATTATTTTTTCCTCTAATACCTGAAATGAATCATATATAATATGTGGTAACAATATACCATATGTTATGGACAAATGGAGGTTTCTCTGCTGGAGATAATATTCAAAGTTTTCAAGGAGTGATTGTACAAGATCACATTCCCATAGGATATGTTCAATTGTCTCTTCTTCTTTTTGACAAAAAATACACTGCTTAGAAACAACCTTTTGATTTTGAATAAAAAAGAATTAGTTGCCAATATTTTATTTAAAGTTCTGTACTGAAACCACTGGAGTTTACAGTTTTTTGTAACTTGAAATGGTAATTTATGAATTATTTTGCATTCCTTGCTATCCAAATCAAATAATTCAATCCACTTTTTGTAACCAGCTATAGTAGAAGTATTTTTATTTAGAATTTCATAGAATTTTTTTGATTTTTTGCATTTTGATACAATATAAAAATTAGACATAATAAGAAGATTTTCTGTTTTTTGTAAATTTTTATCAAAATTGCTCCTCTTTATCCAATCTTTAACTGCATGGATTAAGCTAGAATATTCAAAAAAATTATCTTTATATCTGGATAAGTATTGCAAAAGCATTCATAGCTATAAGAAATGCCATCTACTCCAATAATATCATTAATATATCTAATATTATTGTCAAACAGTTTTTTACTATAAAGGTTTTCCCTCCAATATGGATCATAGAGTTGTAAAACAGTGGAAAGTCTACAGTAACATCAGAATCAGTACAAATTTTATTCAAATCCACCCAAGACTTGAACACATCAATTCAGAATTTATTTTTTTTAAGTTTTTCATAAGTTGAGTGATGTATTCAATCCCACAGGATGCAAATTTATATATATTCATATTTGGGATGAAATTATCCCACCCTTTATTTGTAAAAACCAGATGTCTTATCCAAACTAATTTCAGAGAAACAATGAAAGCATTTAAATTTATCATTTTCAGTCCTCTATCTTCATAGTTTTTAACAATGACATCTTGATTTATTCCATAAGAATGAGAAAAAAAAGTTTTTCTAATTCTTTACAATAAGAATTAGATGGATTTTGGATTGACATTAGTAAATGATTTAATATAGGTAAAGCCAATGTCTTTATAACAGTAATTTTTCCAATTGGGATTAAAAACCTTTTTCCCCATTGACTAAGAACAGACTTGATTTGCACTAGCTTCGGTTGATAATTTATTGCAGACATTTTTTCTAGGTCAACATCAAAAATTATCCCTAATAAAGTAAATCTAGTAGTTCCCCAATTAATGTGGTAATTTGGGAGTAAAACCTCATCACTGTATTTTTTGGATCCAATCCACACAGTATGTGTTTTTGAGAAGCTAATACATAATCCAGACATACCTGAAAATTTTTCTGTGTTTTTCTGTGTTTCTAAAAGAGACTCCTCACTTCCATCAAGAATAAGGGAAGTATCATCTGCCAGTTGACAGATCTTTTTTCTATATTTCTAATGGTAATACCTTTTATTTTTTTTATTTTTCCTAATTTGCATGGCTAGAATCTCTGCAGAGATCTAAAAAATATATGGAGACAAGGGGTATCCTTGTCTGCATCCCCTTTCAATATCAATTACATCAGAAAAACTACCACCTTGATTAACAGTAGCTTTAATTTCAGTGTAAAAGAGAGTGACCCATTTTCTGATGGAAGGGCCGAAATTTAAAAAATGCAATGTTTTTTGTATGAAGTTCCAGGAAAGAGAGTCTAAAGCTTTCTTAAAATCGATCAGTAATAAAAGTCCTGGAATATCTTCTTCTTCTGTAAAGTGCATTATATCATATATCAATCTTATGTTTTCTCCAATATATCTGTTGGAGATAAAACCGGTTTGGTCAGGGTTGATTATTTTATCTAAATATCTTTTTAAATCTGTTTGCAATAGAGCCAGATGATATTTTATATACAGTATTTAACAGTGTAATAGGACGCCAGTTTTTAAGAAAATGTATTGGCTTGTCACCTTTAGGTAATAATGTTATGATTCCATGTCTTTGTGTAATAGACATGATATCATTCCTGTAACCATAGTTAATAGATCTTACAACAAAGGCCCAATATATTTCCAAAACAATTTTTAAAAACTCTGTGGAGAAACCATCAGATCCTGGAGATTTGTTAGCCTTCATATTATAAAGAGTATTTGAGGCTTCTAACAAGGTTATTTCACCCTCTAAATGGTTTGATTTTTCATAAGAAAGTTTGGGAACATCAGTATGTATCAACTCATTATCTAAATTTTAGTCCGCATTCCGTTTTTGGTATATAAATTTTCATACAAAAACTTTCAAAATCTGTGACTGATCATGAATAACCTAACCATTATTTATTTCTAATCTTGATATAATTTTACTTGTAAAATTACTTGACTCCAGTTTACAAAAATAGTTTGTGGGCTTTTCCCCTTCCTCAATCCATCTTGCTCTACTTCTTGTGAAATTACCTTGTAACTTGTGCTTTCTAATTTTTTCTAATTCTTGTTTTTTATCATATAGTTCTTCTAAGTTACTTTCAGAAATATTTTCTACCACATTTTTAATGTCCTTGATCAATGAATTTTCCTCAGTTTTTCTCTTCTTTTTGACATATGATGAATAAGAGATAGTTTTACCCCTTAATTCTAATAGTAAGGTTTCCAAAAATTATTGATCATTTATGGTAAAGAATATATTTTCATCTCGCACTGTGTGCATGTTGTCATAATTGTTATCTTCATGTTATCAACAAGGAAAGCATTCTATTTATAGACAAGACTACTGAGGAAATACGTAGGTCTTCTGTACAGTCACGATCCAGATCTTACAAAGGCAGTATTTTTTGCTGCTTTTTTCTCTCATTTTCAGAAATCATTTGAGAAGCTTCAAAGGAACAGTAAAAAAATCAGCCCAGTTTTTTCTTATTTTAAAAAATCCAAATAATAGAGCGGTTTAACTGAAGTTCAAGGTTCTATATTTGTTTAATCAGGAACTGCTAAAAAGAAGATGATTAACGCAAAGATTGTCTTCAAAACAATACAAATTTGGAACAGAGCAAACAAAGACTGCTAAAACATCAGAGGTGGGATCAGGTGGCATGGAGGAGTAAGCATCACATGTCGACCGGTCACACCCGCCATGTTCTCCTGGTAATGATCGGACAAACGGAAAATCCATGGACAATTCAATAAAAATAAAGGCCCAACAATTAGTATGAAAAACGTCAGTCAACATTCGACTGAATGATATATTCTGTTTGCTGACAAGATCATTGTATCGACCATAGAATTTGCGGAATATTGACTTTAAACGAGACTGTTGATATTCTTGTTTCAATAACTCGTTTTAGAAATTGCTCGTACGTAGAGCATGCTTTTGCATATCAAATCATTTGGGAGCCATAAACTCCATAAGCAGCTGATAATCGTATATTGCTACATAAATAAGGGAAGTAAAATATATAATTAAATATATAGTATTTATTTATTAATTATTCGTAGTATTCTTTGTATTTTTGCAATGATATCATTATCAGCTTGAAATTGGTATAATCAATAAACATTAACAATCCCTAGATTCCTGGCAAATACAGAACCTGTATTACCAGTTCACACTCCCTTAATCTGAATAACGTTGAGAATCCTGAGGTCTTTTGGACTGAGGCCTCATGGCACAAACGATCACGTTATTTCCCGCATTTTAATTATTCAATCATCCCCTTGCCTCGTATCGTAGAATCCTGATGAAAAAAAATCTAAATTAAGGTTAAAATGAGTAATGCTTACTGACATCAAGCAACCATTATGTAAAATTTTTTCAGAGCAGTAAATCAGCATATTTTTGTTTTATGAATATGATTCCCCATTTTAAGTAATTGGTAAGGTTTTTACTCATAAAACTGTAGCAACTGTAAACATATCATATATAATACATATACATGTTTATCATAAACAGTTACAACATCTTTACTTTAGGTATTTCATACAATTATTTGAACTAATATTATTTCATTGAATGTTAGACACAAATTGTAAATATATAAATAATTATACGCAAGGCCTGGTCTGGACTTGGAGGGGGATGTGATTGCCTCCAACATGGTGTCCATTTACAGAAAATTCTGGTGCGAAGGAAGCCCTCCCAGATCTCTCTCTCACCCCCTTTCAGAAACTTACGACGGCCCTGGTAACAAAGATAATGTTATTTTTATAAAATAATGTATTTATATAATTCTTGTGCGGCGGATAATTGTTCTTCTCCGAAGCAGGAAACCTATTCCTGGATTGATAGGGGAGAGGAAGAGAGGGCTTAATCTCACTAGCCGAATAAATCTTCTTGTGCTTGGGTATATTGGAGATGGAAATCGTAAAGCTGCGCGTCTTCGGTCTCTCAAACGCAAAAGCTGTCGTGCAAATGGTGTAATGTCGAACCCGAGCCGATTTCCTCTCAATATTCTGCTGCATGACTGTGGCGTATTACTTTGAAAAGAAGAAATAAAATAAAACATTTTTTTAATTCGGATAAAGCATATTTTTTCTCAATCAATGCTTGGTTTACATATATATATATATATATGTCAATCAAATTCAAAATTGACAACCGTTAACCGCAAAACGTTCCGACCAATAAGTCGGTTAATCGTATCAAAAATTCTGGACATAGTCCATCATTCTAAACTGTGCTTTACTCAAATAAACAAGACTATACAGATGATACATGTAGTAATATTATATTTATTTCTGATCAAAACACTATATATATTTTGTTTTTGAATCAATAGACAAAAAAATCATTAATAGATAAATGAAAAGTAAAAAAAGAACGCGTAAGGTAAAAAAATAAAACTCATGAAAGAAGCCTGATCAAGTATCATATCCATTTTTAAAACATCAAGAGAGATGTCACGCAATTTATCACCATAATCAAAAATAAATAGGTACTATCGCTTAATTTACAATGTTTGATTGATAATAAAATTTGTTAGAGCAAAGGATAGTAGAGGTTAGGTGCACATTATAATCAGTTCACAGTACTCAACGATCATTTAATCAAAAGCATTAAAGAAACACAAGTCAGAGTGGGTTATACATTTTCTTAAGACAGAAATTTACAACTGACCAATTACCCCCCCCCCCCAAATGTCAATCCGGAGAGCCTTACTTATCTCCAAATCGGCTTATTTAGATGGATGGAAATGCTAACATTTCAGATATTATTTTTATTTGTATTTCTTGACTGAATTTTCGAGATTTTGTGTTCAAATTTACACATATTTTATTTTTTTTCCCCGACTAATCGATTACAGATTTTCTAACCGATTACCATCGTTCCGACCGAGTAACCGGTTAACCGATTACAAATTGCCATCCCTGACACACGTGGCAATTTGTAATCGGTTAACCGATTACTCGGAGGGAACAATGGTACTCGGTTAGAAAAAACTGTAAACTGTTAGTCAAAAAAAATAAAATAAAATAAATATGTGTTAATTTTGACAAAAATTCTTAACAATGATAATATTTCATTTTAAAAACCTCTGCATAAATGTTGATAAGTTTGCGTTTTTTACATATCTAGAGGTAATTAATATTCTCCAAATTGAGATCATTTTGGCGCATGTAATTGGTCAATTTGTGAAGTGTTAATTACTGTTTAAACACCACGTCGTTACCCAGTCTGTACTGTATTTCTTTAATGATATTTATTAAATGACTGTCGATTACTATGAACTGATTATAATGTCTATCTTACCCTTTCTAACCTTTGCAGTTATCTATCAAATTATATTAAACAAGCATTGTAAATTAAGTTACAGTTTAGATCTAATTCTGCTTATATGGTGCAGAATGACTTCGTGTTAATTTACCAATTTCTCTGATTTCTAATGTATGTTTCATGGTTTTGTTAATTTTTAATTGCTATAATACAATTACTATCGGTTAATCAGTCGGGACGTCTTTCGGTTAACCGATTGGCAAGGTTGTATTCGATTGCCATCCCAAATATATATATATATATATAGAGAGAGAGAGAGAGAGAGAGAGAGTTTAACACTGTGTGCGTGTGTGTGTGTGTGTGTGTGTGTAATAGAGACATACCGTCGTCTGTCAGGACGTAAAAGTAGTCTTGGTTGAAAGGAATGAGAGCGGCCTCCAATATTCTTCAATACTGAACACATAATTTTGGAGTATGTTGTCTGTTTTATCTCTGCTAATTCATCTAAATTTTGTAAAGAATCAAACGATAATTATTTAATTAAAATGATCATAATTCAAAATTCAGAGGTCAAGAAGTTAAGACGTTCCGTTACTTGTTTTAATGTTTTAGAACACTGAATTGTAAATTGTACCTTTTGTAAAAGCAGCCAGTGGGTTTTCTGGGAAAGTGCGCTCGTACCAGAAACGGTCGCCCTGTTTGTATAGGCTGAACTGAAAGCCGATAAGACATTGGAACGTGGGTCCCAGTATGCTTCCGGTTCGAGGAGTTTCAGATAAACCTCCAGCATAAAGATCAATATCGTCTGGATCTCTAATAAAAAATTAAAGATTTTCAAAACTTTTATTCTTCTTAACATTCATCACATGACTTTCGTCTTCAGTTACTTAGATATACGCAGTGTTTTTTACAATATCTTTATTTGGATAAATTTATACCGATAAGTTTGAAATGATTCAGGCTACTGTATATCAGCATGATAAAAAACGCTCACTTGTAAGTTCGCTGAAGTGCAGCTGCTGCCTGTGGAGTATGATCTACCAGCCCCCCTGGGGCAGTAGCAAAGAAACGCGCTCTTTTAAGTCCACAGAATTCTCTGTAAACGTTGTAGGGAGGTATGCCGTGATCTCGACCTCTCTGTACGTTCAAAGCTCCCAAATCAAAGGACAGTGTTTCTGATTCATTCATCCCTTTCTCTGAAGATTTAAATAATTCATTCCTGATTCCATCAACTAAGAATCTGTCAGACTTAGATTTTGGGGCCCTTGACATCCAGCGAGCCATAAACTCATATCCGTGATCAAACATCAGGTCAGGAACCTCAAAATGATCGCTCACCGGAAATTCTTGGACATTCCCGAATCCTCTGTCGTGACCTACAGTATTTCTGACTAAACTATGGCCCATACGATAGGCTGCTACGCCAAAAGCATTAATTGTTCTTGGGTCAATCCTATAATTATATACATCGCTGTGTCCCACTGGCCGTGAATGAAGATTGAAATAATTCATTGTATAATCGTCAAGTAAAGCAGGTAAAAATTCGTTGTAAGTAACATGCTGAAGCTGCGCAATTACGATTCTCTTTGCCTCCTGGAAAAGAATTTCATCATTTCTGATGCCAGTGGCTCGTCGCAATGCGTCGGCAATGAGATTATGACGTCTTAACCACGTGATATGAGGAACAGTTAGGGTTGGTGTTTCGCTTGGCCTGTGATCTCCTGTGATAAAGAATTTGAAAAAATATTCTTCTTTGCTGTAAAGCAAGCAGAGAGAGATTGGGGGATAAAGAAGAGAAAGGAATTTATATTGAATCGGAAAATAACCACTGATGTTTTTATACATCTGTCATCTAGAAATATGTTATATGTGAGTCTGTTGTTTCATGAAAGGCTGTTTAACTTAAGAATTTACAATTATAATCACACCTCATAAAGTACTGTAAATCACTTTTTATAAGCGAGAATTTTATTTTCGCGTAATTAAGCGAGACTGCCTGCTCGCGAAAATTTAATTCTCGCGTATATTTCTAGTATTAAAGAATATATAGTACAATATCCAAAGTTCGTGAAAATTATGTTTCGCTTATCAATACCAAATGACCATCTCGCAAAAATAAAGTGTCGCAAAAATTTGGTGATCTACAGTAACTGTTTTTGTAGTAAAATACAAATTATGAATATGTTACAATGCGTCCTATTTGAAAAACATGCACTAGAATTATGTATTACATATTTTGGGATAGATTTATCAGTACAAAATGACATTCCCTACACCCAAGAATGCTCTATAGTAAGATTGTTCGGAATTGATCCAGTGGATCTGGAGAATTCAAAGATATGAAAAGTTTACAGTTGTTATACAGCACAACCTGACCTGTTGGGCATCCTTTCTATCAATAAAGATCCCTCGAGTCTTTGTGTCGATTAAATTGATTTCCCCCTATACATTACTTGTAGGTTTCGAGCCCAACCCTAAAGCCCATGTGGAATGATAATCTTGAAAAATCTTTGTTATGCAGTTAAAAATATCATACGCTAAATTTGGTTGAACTTGGTTGAATATTGACTGAGAGGGAGCTAAAATATTTGAATATATCAGACTAACAGATGAGGCAATGGGGCTAAGAAACGTTGGGACTATTGGTCATCCGAAAAGAACACATTTAGTTATACTGAGGACAGAGAAGTAATATTACTAATTTACCAGCCATGAAACAATGATATCTAGTTGTGATTCCCTGCGGACATCCTTTCTCGTGACGTGGAAGAAGATTTTGATAATTTTCAGCAAATCTCCCACCAATTGCAACTGAAAGGTAAACATTTGAACCATGTTCATTCTGTCTTCCAATGGAGGCAAAGTAGTATGTTTTATCAAAAGAAAATATGTTCCTTACGCTTTCCTCCCCTTAATTTTTTCTCATGATCAAAGGTAGATCCATATATCATAGAGCCATCCACAAAGGCTGTTCTTTCGTTCAGCTGCTCGCGGACACCTAGAAATTTACATCAACCACTTTTTTAACCGAAAAGACAATTTTCAAGGTTATGTGTGTATTTACTGCATGTTAATATATCATTTATTCAATCATTCAAAAGGAGAGGCATGTAACTTCATGTTTTTATTAATGATAAAGTCAACAAAACTAATTAAGGAGGCTGGGGGTCAACAAATTAACCATCAGTTATAACTTAATTTTATAGATATGATATCTTAAGCTGTCAACTATCATTTGGCAAAGAAAAATTTCATACATTTTAGTTTTAAAATTTGATCATTTTTGTATATCTTTATATGGAGCTCTTCTTGTAAAGGAGATCAATATAGTCTGAAAATGGCCACAACCCCTAGCCCTTTTAATTATTATTCTTGCGAGCCAAGTTTTGTCAACTCCGTTTGTGGAAAAGAGAGTGGACCAGAAACCCTCGGCTAATGAAGATAAAAGATAAGGAACACAAAATATTTCTTACCACTTTCACACCTTAATGGAGGTGCGCCTAAATGACGAACGAAGTGCATACAAGTTTTGTTTGGCTTGAAGAATGGATCCAGTTTGTCGATTTCAATGTTAAAACAATGCTGTGGATATTTTCTACCAAGAAAAGTAAGTCTTTATTAACATATCATTTTCATATAAAAAGTAAATACGTGTATATTCTGAACGAATCTTATTTTGATTTCCCCTTACAACTGACCCGTAAAACTCGTCAAGAATCATACTACTGCAAAGTTAATGTTGTTCGTATTCTTTCCAATGCAAGAAACCAAAAAAAAGATTTATAATTTAAATGTCGTGCTTGTTTCCCTTTGCATCTGATCCATACTTAAAATAAATTATATAATTACTTAAAATAAATAATTTATTGCTGTTTCTTTTACAAAATAACCTATTTGCGTTCACGGAAAGTTTTCTCCTTTATTTCTTATGAAAACTGATTTTCATTGTTCAATCGATGGACGCCAAGTAAGTAAGAACCGGTTCTTAAGATAATATGTGTGTGTGTTTAGAGACAGGAATTTGAAAAATTATGAAGCATTCATTTACTGTATGTATACATAAACAAAAAAAATAAATATTATGATAGCCTTGCTTTCAAGAATTTATAGTATCCTAAACGTTGCGTTTCCTCGACCTTGTGGCTTTATTTTATGGCGAAAAAAAGTAATTTTCCTGGTAATCTTTTCGTGAAATAAAATAATAAATATTGTTTTTGTCCTATCCGCCCGTCCGTCTGTCTGCCCGCAATAACATCAACCTTACCCGTAACTTTTGATTGGTTGGGGCTATGGCATTCACATGCGTATTCCTTGTGACAGACCTTTCCTCGGGTAGGAACATATTTGACTCTCGACCTTGGAGTTGACCCACTTTTGCAAAATTTTACCAAACTTTCCTCTTGGCTATTTATTCTAGACAATTGGTAATTGGCCTTCATACTAACAGTTAGTATGAAGGCTTTCATATTTCACAGAGGTATTTCTTGAGACCTTCCCTTGGATACCAACAATTTCGACATTGACCTTGGAGTTTGACCTACATTTGAAAAAAAAAAATTAAACCTTTGCCACAACTTTTGAACGGTTGGTTCTAGGGCTTTCATATTTCACATGTGTGACAAGACCTTTCCGTGGATACCAAGAGTTTTGACCCTATGACCTTGACCTTGAAGTTTGACTTACTTTTGAAAAATCTAACCCTGGCCAGATCTTTTGAACGGTTGGTTCTAGGGCTTTCATATATCACATGTGTATTTCTTGTGACAAGACCTTCCCTTGGGCACCATTAATTTTGAACATTTGACCTGCCTCAAAGTTTGAATTACTTCTGAAAAAACTTTAACCTTCGCCGTAACATTTTTATGGTTTTTTCTAGGGTTTTCATATTTCAGAGGTATATTCCTTGAGACAAGACCTTTCTTTGGGTACCACCATTTTTGATCTATTAACCTTGACCTTGGGGTGACTTGCATTTGAGAAACTTTCACCTTTCGAAATAAGCTGCCATATGGGGGCATCAGTGTTTTACAAATACATCTTGTTTTTTATCCTTTCTCAAACAAGATAAAACCAGATGCAAATGGACCATAAAACATGCTTGAGTTACCTTGATGTCACTCCTGATATGATTGATTTATTGTATGTATGTTGTTTTACCTCCAATTCGAGAATTTTTCACTCATATAGAGTGCTTAATTCAAATTTAGACCTATACTCGGCACTAAGAGCCTTTGAGCAGTGAGGGTCTTTATTGGGCCAAAACCTACCGTGACACGGAACCTCGGTTTTTTAGGTCTCATCTGAAAGACCTGTGACTTTCACTTCTAATGTCCAGTGCTTGACGAAGGAACAGTCAATACCTATATTTACGTCCTAGGTTTAACGCGGCGCAACGAATGAGAATCGAACACTGGCCTCCGGATCACGAAGCGAACGCCCTAACATTAGGCAACCGTGACCAGTCACTCCTGATATAGATTCATCAATACACTATACTCTGTGAACTAGAGGTTCCGATCGTTTTTCTTAATACTGTTTCTAGGTATAAATCTATTTACTATTTAAGGTATAATGTCCATCTAATAGGATAGATAATTTTCAAAAAGAATTATTTAAAAAAAATCATCAAATGAAGCTAGTATTTTTCCAAATATTTCCTCAGTTTCCATATGCTTTCTAATTAATACTACATATTTAAGCAGAAAAAATGATATATTATAATAAAATATTATTTTTATATATACCTCATATTTTTAATTTTATGTTGTGATAATAAATTATTGCTCTTCCTATTCACTGTGTCACGTGTTCTTCATGTCATGGTTAGACATAAAAAAAAATCTGCAAAAGTAAGTGTCGCTTTTTTTTCAAACTTTATTCCATTTGATCGAATGCTTTTGCTGTTAATGAAAATCAATTTTGGGAATTCTTAATTTTTATTCTGAAATTTAGAACAGAGGACTTTAAGGCCATAATTCTTTAAAAGTACAAGGTTAATTTAGCCATATCAATTGTCCGTTGAAATGTATGGAGATAATGAACAGTATTCAAGTTCAAAAGTCCATTTAAACAATACAAATTTGGAGCAGAGCAAACACGGACCTCTAAAACATCAGAGTTGGGATCAGGTGCCATAGAGGAGTGAGCATCCCCTGCCGACCAGTCACACCCGCCATGTGCTCCTTGTCATAATCGGGTAATAACGGAACAATTCAGTGTGTAAATAATGGCCTAACAATTAGCATGAAAATTTGACTTAACGATAAATTGTATTTGCTGACAAGGTCATTGTATCGACCATAGAACTTACGAAATGACGACTTTAAATGAGACTGCTGATATTCTTTTTTCATTAACTTGTTTGCCAATAACTTACCTCGTATTAGAAATTGTTCATACGAAGAGCATGATCTTGCGTATCGAATCAACTGAGAGATATAAATCCCATATGCAGGTGATGAAGGTATATTGTTGCATAAGTCAGGGAAGTTGACGATTGAAACGTTAAAGTCATCACGTTTATCATAAAGCTTAGTTGTTAGATTACCATTAAGTCTTTTTCTAGTAATATATCCAAATATGAAAGAGATGTGTCAGACTCTGGTATCTTTAATTTCAAGCTCACTGGGATATATCGTATCGACATACGAATGGAAATAACCATTGTTATACCTTTAAAAATTTGTTCCTATATATTCAATACTAAAAAAGTCTAACATTTCTAATGTTTTACTGAACGGGCATAAAAAAAATCGATGTTTGACCGCGGTTTGAGATATTGGACCTGTCGATGAGATGTTGGACAGCTTACGTCACATAATGGGCGGGGTCAGCTAAATCTCATCTGCATTCCTTGTCAAAAAACAATAATGATAAAATAAATAAATAAAGGTATAACAAAACATTTATTGACTGCGTTCTCGGGCAATATGCGTTTTGTCGACCCCTCGAACCGAACTGTTTGCCTTCGATCTAACGGCCTCAGGCAAACAGTTTGGTTCTTGGGTCCGACAAAACGCATGTTGCCCTCGAACCCAGTCAATAAATGTATATTGTTAATTGACAATACGTCGTCGATATATCTAAATGTCGAGTTGAAGGCCACAGCAAGTGTTTTCTTTTTTTTTCACGTACAAGATATTTGAAAAAAAAATTCAAAGTTCGTAATTTTTTTTCAAAGTGCGTTGCCATAGCTCTGACCTTGATAACAAACCGCCTTTAATTAATTAGTTCTCACTTAATTAATCAATTTATGTCATTGAATTTCTAGCGACAAAGATACTATTAACTGTAATAAAACAGTAATTGTATGAAAACTTACTTTGACATTGTATGATAGAGATCAAAGAGGAATTGAATTGTTTGATATGTGTATACACTGATTTTGGGAATAGCCCTACTTTTACTTTAATTTCAGATGTTTTGCGAACATGTGCATTTTGCCAGAAAAAGAATCTGACATGCCACTTCGAGATTTTAACCAGTGAGAGAGAACTTTACGAGCTTTCATTTGAGGGGTGTCCCATCTTTCAATGAGAATTAGGGGAAGAGCTGTGTGAGAAAACGTTAACATTGTCGCCTATGGGAAATGTGTTAGTGGACAATACCCAGCTAATGTGCATATGTGGCTGTGTCAGTGTAGAAGAATGTGGGCAAGCTTGAAAAAACTTTAGCAGGAAGGATCATCAAACTCTACATTATAATAATAATTGTAATATTTGCTATCGCCGCCTCTTTGTGGTAATCTCGAT
The DNA here is from genome assembly GCF_033153115.1 of Saccostrea echinata. Lineage (NCBI taxonomy): Eukaryota > Metazoa > Mollusca > Bivalvia > Ostreida > Ostreidae > Saccostrea > Saccostrea echinata. The sequence continues at coordinate 15,831,441 of NW_026889763.1, forward strand.
TAATTTGAACATGATACGACAGGAAAGGATTGAAACTAAAAAATTTAATTGATATAGCTTTAGCACACTTTTTTAAAAATAATATTCTCGGTTAAATTATTGTTGATTTAATTTTCACTTATTTGAAATAAGGTGTTTTAATGAAAAACAAGACGTGCTTAAGCATTTGTTCAACTGCGCTATGCATGCATTATTAAGTCTGTAAAGTTTAATAGTTCGGTATGGAATTTATATCACGATTGGGACAAAAGATTTTGATATTTTTACAAATGCAAAGCAAAACATTCATTGAATTTGTTGTTCATTATGTTTTCTTCGGTTTTACTTTTGCTTTTGTCATTTAGTAACACATTTTCGTAGGCTGTGACGTCATAGCTAGTCGATTGTAAGATTAAAATTTTAAACATGGATGTAATGAACAACTTTGAGAAATTTTGTCAATCTTAGTCAGGATGGTTAATATACTCTCGCTATCTTATACGGCAGTATTTCTTAATTTTACTTTTGTGAAGGTAAGGAAATTTGAGAGTTTTGCCGCAATTTTGATTTTTTTTCCCATAGTGAAAAATATCACTTTCACGGTTGAAATGTAATAAAAGGATTCACACCCTTTTTAATATCATATGAGCACTTAACCATTATATCAGCCCTCAGGACTTCGGCCCTGTGGCTGATATTGTTGCCTCTGGTTGATAAAGTTTGTTTTTTTTTTCTTTCTTTTTTTTTTAATAGGGTAGTGGATACATATAATTTTTAATATTGAAATACATTAACTAGAGAAGATTTATTAAAATCTGCTAAGATAACATTTTATGTATCAATAAGAATACTTTTATAGAAATCTTTCATACACCCAAAAAGAAATTAAAATATATCTTATTTCTGTATCTATTAAATAATAATTTTGACTTTATAAGAACCTGACACATTTAATTTAACAAATTTGGACTCAGTTTAACCTAATATGATTAATGCCAAACTTTGTCTATATTAATTTTTTATTAATTTTATTTTACTTGAAAGCATTTAACGTATAAATCAACAGATAACAAAAACAACCTACCTTTTTTGGGTACAACAGTCTAAAATATCTTTGTTATTTTTATCTGGAAAAGAAAATAAGCCGTGAAATCATCTATGAGTTTTATTTATGTAGTTAAAATTGAGATGATGACAATGAAAAATTGAATATATGATTCAAACTGCACCTTTTTCAGAGGGCGTGGCAATGACGTCATGGTCTATGAACTGTCCATGGTGGGTGAGGTAGGTAGAAAACCTGGCACTAACAGGAGTCATGCCCCCTGAGCAGTACTGGAAAACATTGTTACTGACAGTTCTAGCGCTTGGTAGTTGGCCGTCAGTTACAGAACTGTTTCTAGTAGTATTCAGTTCTGCAAAAATACTCTACACATTGAATGATTAAATTATAATTGTGATCAAAAAGAAACCGCTTTTTGTCCTTTTTTACGGATCATTTGTTGATTGCAAGGGCCTCTCAAATAACGGCCGGGGACGACTTTCAAGAACGGATTACCAAGGAATTGCATTCTACTGCTTGTTTCATAAATCTCTTTGATATCTGTTAGCGCGATCCAATAAGGTGTAACTGAACCCTTATATTGTTCTACAAAGATCTTCTCGTTGATAGTTTACAACGAATAAGGCATTAAATTCCCTTCGTGCACAAAATAGTATTGTAAGTATGTTTCAAATGCCATTTCCATTATCCAGACTGTTTAGTACACTATCATAACAAAGTGAAATATATATTATATAGTTCAGAACGATACTTACTATTATCGTATGCTGCAGGTACGACACGTTGTTGTGGGGTGCCTGAGGACCCAAGTAAAGGGTCCATCAAATTATTACATTGCCCGTCTGCTCTTCGGTAGGGATAACGAACATTGCAGTAGGGTCGTTCATAACAGTATTTAGCAAGTCTTCGTCGAAATTCTCCGATAATTTGTGGATCACTGGTTATAAACTTTAACGTTTCTGTCATATTACCTCGACTGTTAAACAAGCAGGAATCAAAATTGAATTGAAAGCTATAAAGATATTAATTTAATGACACATTCTTTACAAAAAAATATATCTGAAATGTAATTCTAACACATACACTTGATAAGATGAGACCATATGCCTTTCGGAAACGGACACAAACCTTTCTGAAATGTTCCTTGCAACTATTTCTGCAGCTTCTGTAGCCCTTCTTGAGCGATCGCTGATTAGAGCGTTCAAGCTTGGAGAGTTACTCTGGGAAAATCTGGCCAGTGCTCGAGCTGCTCCCGATCCAGTGCCAGATTCCTGTCTGGACGCTACGCTGTCAGTAGTTCGACCTTCAGAATAAAAAAGGTGAAGATAACGAACAGTGATCGATCCAAAAAAAAAATCAACAGACAATGCATATCTGTGAAAAGGAAATTAAACACGGACCCCGGGTAATTCCAGAGGTGGGAGCAGGTACCCTGTCGAACGGTCACACTCAATAATAGGTTATTTTTGCTTACAGGGGCATTATAACGACCATAAGAATTTACAAAATACTGACTTTAAAAAAGGTTGCTGAAATCCCTGTGACATCAACTTCATGTCAGTAGTCTGCCTCGCTTTAAAAATTGATCGTACTCAGAGCATGTTCTTGAGTTTCGAATAGGATGGGAGATGAAAACACCATATGCAGATGATAGCGGAATATTACTACATAAATAAGAAAAGTTGACAATGGATAAGCTGAAGTCATCCCGATGGTCATTCAAACATCCAAATGAACAGATATGGCAGACTGAGATATTCTTTATTTCGAGTTCACTGTGATATTTCGAGCCGATAAATGAATGAAAGTAAGTATTGTTAATTGATAAAACGTCGACGATATATCTGAATGTGAGGTTAATGGCCACAGAAGTATTTTCTTCTCAGGAATAATTTTTAAAATAAATTTGCTTCTTAGGAATATTAAACACGTCGGCTAAAAAAGGAACAAAATTAGTGCCCATCGGAATTCCAACAATATGCGGAAAGACCTGGTCTCCAAGACTACTAGATGTTGTCAATGAGGAATTCCAGCATCCTCTTAATATCAACTTCAGACTATTCTTGTGTAGAATGAGAGTTATTTTTACCAAAGTAATTTTTTTTTGATGACCAGTCACAAGATATGAAAATTAAGCTGTACACATTTAGGGTTGTTTGGAACCGTTGAAAGGTAAATAAAGTACCAAGATTATGAGTCATATATATTGTTAATTAACAAATACATAATTATAACGCATTTAGAACTCATATCATACTTGAAGAGAGCGACAATTTTTAGCAGAGGTAGGCTGTTGACAGATAAGTTGATGTTACAGAAATTTCAAAAACCTCGTTTAAAGTCAGCATTTTCTTTATTCTATCGTTGTTATAATGACCTTGTTAGCAAATACAGTCATGTATAATCTACCGATTTTGACATATTTGTACCAATTAGTAGGCCTTTGTTTTAACACTAAATTTGACTAAGGAAAATACTGCGTCTACCTGATCAATGCATAAGACCCACGGTGGGTGTGACCGGCCGACAGGGCACCTGCTCCCTCCTATGGAGTTTTTGGGGCATTATGTTTACCCTGTTTATATATTCATACTCTTTGTAGTTTTTCTTTTAAAATCGATTACGGTTCGTTATCATCACATTTTTCATGTACATTAAGATTTGTTTTTAATTATGTTATGCATTTCTTATCTTACGTGCTGGAATTCGTCCTAAATGAACGGTTCTTTCTGAATCTGGAGCGAATGCTGCCGATCCCTCAGATTCTTCTCCGTCCCTTCTTACGCCGCTGAATGCACGGTCAACAGCATTCTCTACTATAGAACCAATGTCTTCTTGGGCAACAGTATGTGAAAGGAAATTCGCAACCATCAACAAAAAACACACTTGAATCATCTCTTTCATCTGTGGTTTTATAGAGAAAAAAAACGATTTTGCTATTTTTGCCTTTTTTAAAAAGTGATTATTGAAGGCTGAGAAAAAAATATTCAGATTTATTGATGATGCGCGTTAGTACAAGATTTATAAGCGGTTTCCCTTTAAAATAAAAAAATAAGAAAAAAATCCATAATAAATAGACATTACGTTTGCAAGTGTTCGAAATTTTGGCATAGTAACAGTATATATATAATTTTTTTAAAAAGTTATGTACACATGCGCTTAACTTTCTTTTTAAAAATATTTTTAAAAAATCCCAGATGTTTGTTAAATAATTATAAGTAAATGTAATCGTTTTAATTTTTTAAATGCAAACAAATCTTAAAACCCCACTCAAAAAAAAAATCAAAGATGGTTTATAAGTGCATGTGTACATACAATTAATTCAGATCGACTTTATAGTAAATCGTAGATTTTTACTGCAGATCTTTTGTGACTGCCAAATATTTTAAGTATAACTTAAATATAAAGTGAGACATTTCTTATGTTTTTGAAGGTTCGTAATTATTTACCAACCATAATGATTTTTTTTCAATAAATATTAGACAGGGCTCTTAAATCATTATAGTTTTCTTCTAACTCTTTTCTAATCGTACAATTTCCCTCATTATTATTTGTTTCATTTCAGTATCTTTATCATTATGTAATACTTTTATGTTAGAGAGATTATAATGTTGTACCATGGAGGAGTGAGCATCCCCTGCCGACCGGTCACACCCGCCGTGTGCTCCTTGTCGTGATCGAGGAAGACGGAAAAATCCGTAGACAATTCAGAGTGTAAATAATGACCTAACAATTAGTATGAAAAACGTCAGTCAGCATTTGACTTCATGATAGGTTGTATTTGGTAACAATGTCATTGTATCAACCACATAAAACTTGTTAAATGATGACTTCAAACAAGACTGTTGATATTCTTGTGTAATTAACTTTTTTGTCAATAGTTTGCCTCGTTTTAGAAATTGTTCATACGTAGAACATGCTCTTGCGTATCGAATCAACTGGGAGACACACATTAACCTACAAACGTATATTAAAAATAAACAAACGATTGTAGAATTAGTTTGAAAAAAGTAATACCAGCAATAGCCAGTTTTAAGTGTTTGATTTTTAAAGAATAATTTTCATCTAGAGTGTTCATTGATTGATTGATGTCTTACGTCCCTCTCGAGAATTTTTCACTCATATGGAGACGCCACCACTTGCCGGTGGAGTGCTACAAATTTTAACCTATACTCGGCAATCAGGGCCATTGAGCAGTGAGGGATCTTTTTCGTGCCAGCACCTACTGCGACACGGGACCTGGGTTTATACGGTCTCATCCGAAGGACTGGTCTCCACGTCCCGCAATGGGATTCGAACCCGCGACGTAAGGATCAACTCCTTACTCTGCGACTCTAGAGCAGACGCTCTAACCACTGCACCACGCGGGCGACTAGAGTGTCCATTTTAGGGCAAAGGAAATTCTGGTATGGGACAAAATTTCTCCTAAATATTTATTTGCTTAAATTTGTAGGATTTGGATACTCCCACCTTTCACTATGTTAAATTGTAATTTTTAATTATTTTTTATTTAATTTAATAAAAATATACAAAAATGATTCTTTTTCTTATATTTTTTTTTCAGAAGCTTAATATTATAGACAGGTGTTGAATTATACAGTGTTGCTATGAAAACAAAAATTTCAAGCAACAAGTCTCATTATTTTTTTTAATTTTCAACAAAAAACAAATTTAAAAAACTGGAAAAATTCGTTCTTGAAAACAAACGGGTATCATTCTATGGTAATGTACAATTAGAATGTGCTTAAATATGTTAACAAAGTAAAATATAGAAAGTGAAATATATATATACGAGGGTTGTTCGGAAAGTTCGTGGACTTCTGTCATATCTTTTTTATTTAACGTCATATGTCATCCAAATTTGGTAGAAATATTTTAACAATAAATTTAAATGATTTGTATTAAATTTTTTAAAAATATCATCATTCATCTAAAACTTATCCAGAATTAAAAACTGCAAAAATCGGATCGCGGCTCAGGTCAAAATTTAGTAATTTACAAACAATACACTAAATAATGTCTGTAGTCATCTTCTCTGTAAAATTGAGCAAAAACGAAGAAATCCTAGACGGTTAAATTAAGAACTGTTACATCGATTCTTATTCCAAATTTTGGCTTAATATTTTGCTTCGGTAAAAAGAAATCAATTTGAGAAGATAGGTAGTCCTCATTGAAAACGACAAAAACGATGACGTTTTAGAACGTCACGGAGCAGCAGATAACGGTGCAGTTTTGTGTTATACTCGCGGAAAATCCTGAATAAACGCTAAAAATGTTGGAGGAATCAGAAAATATGCCACAAGCGAGTAGTGCATGTGTGTGTAAATGGTAGAGGCGGTATTTGAGTGTCAGAGACTCTGTATCTGACGAGGACAATCTGTGAAGAAACGGTTTAACTGTAAAAATCTGAACGAAAACTTTTAAAAGTTGGGACGTCATGGAAAGACGTAGGCGCTTCAGAGTTGCTGATCTAGTGAAAGCACAGTTAAGCGGTAAAAGAGATTAAACATTAACAAAGGAAATTATAAAACGAGAACAATTGTTAGAAAAATAAATGTCAAGTGATTGAAAAAGGTTTTTAATACGTGGGTATTGGACTATACTGTGTGAATGTATAGGGATAGAATTTGTAAGAAACTCTTGACGCTATGTTTTTGACGTTACATTGCTTTTAAGTGTGCGCCGTGGTTAATAAACATGTTGATTTTAAAATGAAAAAAAAAATAATTTCTATCAAATCGAATGGAATGAAATTTCACAGATCAACAAAACAAATATTTTTACACATGATATTGTGCTTATTTTAAATTTCTTGGAAGTAGTATAACAAAGATTGACATCGTCCACGAACTTTTCGAACAACCCTCGTATATTAATGTACTCAAACAATGGAAATACCTGTACTAGTATTTGCTTAAAAGTGTTCAAGAGGAGCTACTTTTAAACTATCTTTTATAGAGTTTGTTTTTTTAATGTCCTTAGTACAAATATTAATAGTTACAGGCTTGCAAATTTTTGTTCATTAATAATAAAATCCCAACTTGTGAAAACTAGCTTCAGATACTAAATCTTTTTGTATCTACAAAATTTGACCCGATAATAAGCACTTAACCAAATTAAAACTATACTTCAAACGGAAGCACGTCATAACGTGGAGGTATCTCATACTACCTTAAGTTTTCCAATCAGATCACACCCTTTCCTGTCCGTAACCGAGAAAATTGCGAATAGTCATGATTGTCAAGCATTTGCATCTATTGATCTCAGTTGAATGACGAATCTTAAAACTTGTGAATTATAAAGCACTTTAGCAGTTAAGAGTCATAAAATACTATTTTGCTGGATCTATCGTTATTTTTTTCAATTTCAAACCCAATTGCAGAGGAGGGCAATTAACAATGGTTAACAATGGTTATAACTTATAAGAAATGTTTGATGTAGAAATAATGAATTGTGTTTGATTGATTGATTGTATATTGTTTTACATCCCGTTCGAGAATTTTTCACTCATAGAGAGAGACGTCACCATATACCGTCGAAGGGCTTTAAATTTAAACCTTTACTCGGCACTCAAGCCCATTGGGCAGTGAGGGATCTTTATCGTGCCAACGCCTGCCGTGACACTGGGCCTCGGTTTTTAAAGTTTCATCCGAAGGACCCGTAACTTTCACTTCAAAATGCCGAGCGATAGGCGGAGGAGCAGTCGCTACCTATTTTTTTATCGACTTAAGTCATTCGCGACCGGGGCTCGAACACACGACCTCCCGATCACAGAGCGAGCGCTCTACCGAATGACCTACCTTGACGGTTAGAAATAGTGAAAGAATATGCTAGGAACATACGATAATATACTGAGATTGCAGTTTAAATATACGGAGAAATAAATAGAGAAACAGCACATTTTTTGTGCTCAATAAATATACACTTTTTTAATGGGTGGTACTGTAGCTCTCTGGTTGTCCATCCCAATTTTTTGGCAGACCAGTGAGCTACAGGTCTACAGCTAGAGCTGTACTTTATATATGAAAAGTATGCAGAGATTTTTTTTTCAGATTTATTGATCCTTTTCTTCTGGTTTTTATGTTTTTGTTTAGTTGGTTTGTGTCCTTGCAGTATTTTTTTACATTCTTTATATATACGTAATACTTCGTGTCTCTAGACCAAACAACGATCAAGCATTGCTCGAAATATTGATAGAATTTTTTTTAAAGTTATTCAAATAGCAATGTATTTTGGTTGTAGTTAAAGATAATTTTGATTATTCTTAAAACGAGTTATTTCTCGAAGATTCATGAATAGCTTTGGATCTATATATAATAAAATTAAATATATGTATCACCTTACCTTACGTGCTCCCAGAACCACATTTAACATAGTTCTTTTATCCTATCCTTTTATATGAGTCTTTAAAGTTGGGGTCAGACCATGGACATGTATTTGGTTTTTCCATTTTTGGGACCAGTTATGTTAAGTACATTAGCGAGATGGATTCACATTTGATTGATATCACAAATTTACCAAATAAAGTTTCCCTGAGATAATTTTGCATCCATGGTTTGATAGGTTTTGCTTTGTAAGTTTGTTAAATTCTCGATATTGTACTGTTGTGAAATTTATTTGAATTTTTCTTAATATCGTAAACAATTATTTGCGTAACATCTGAAGAAAAAACATTAATCAATATTTTTACAGATGGGAAGACAGATTCAGCATAAAAAATATAATATATTCACAATTTTAAAAGCAAGCAACAATTCTCAAAATATTTATTTCATGCATGTATTTTCCGAATTGTTTATTTATTCTTGTGAAATCAATGATGAGTTCAGGACTCCGTAAAAAATAATGGAAACTGCATGAATTAAATATGCTAAAACATTGAAGTTAATAACTGAATAAATTCTATCTGTACTGCTCAGTAACTTAAATCGTCGCTTATTTGGGATTTATAGTTAAAACTATACTTCATAACCTCGTGTATACATATTTATATACAAGTATATTTACAACATGAAATGCTTTTTAAAATTTTACATTTAGTTAATAATTCTTGATTACCTCAATTTCTGTAATCTGGGGAAATATTTTAAGACTTTTCCGAAATATTTCTTTTTAAAATTGATTCCCTGTTGTAAACCCCCTCCCCCCTACCCTCAGGGTTATGATTTGAACAATCTTGAATTTACAATACCTGAGGATGCTTCTGCATTAATATGACCAATAATGGCTATGCTGTTCTTGAGATGAAGATTTTTAAAGAAATTTCCTATATATTCCTAAAACTTTGACTCCCTGTTGTGGCCCCACCCTACTATCTGGGGTCATGAACAGTATTGAATCTACAGCATGTAATAAACTTTCGTTTAAGTTTCATCTTCTATAGCCCAGTGATTCTTGAGAGGAAGATTTTTAAAAGATGTGACCTAATTTTTAGGAATTCTTGATTACCTCCTCGGCATTTTAACATTAGCGGTTGCTAATTGGCGTGACACTTCCTGTGAATAAACTTAAATTACCTTCACCCAAGGATACTTTGTGGCAAGTTTGGTTGAAATTTTCCCAGTGGTTCTGGAGAAGAAGTCGAAGATATGAGAAGATTACAGACGACAGCTAGAGACACATGACAGGCGGACGCCGGACACCCTTCAATCAGAAAAGATCACTATGCCTCGACTCAGGTGAGCTAATATTATAAGTAATTCATACTGGAGAATGTACAAAAAACCTTTTTTAAATTGTTTGTAAGACAGTAAAACATCCATTACGTAATTTAAGTGTATGGTTCAGAAATTTTCCCAAATTACGGAGATATTCGACATTGTTTGCCCATAAAAATTGTATAAATTTAAACATAGATGGTTTTTCCTAGTTTAAATTTTTAATAAACTTTACACGCAAATCCTTTTATCATAGACATTATAAAACAAAATGGAATTCGACTTCAATTCCGGATGTCCACAGTTCACATATTCGGTTTTCGCGAAAGATATTTTTTATGGCGTCCACTTTCTATAGCTAAATTATGTGATGACAGTCTTATCTTGCTAATTTGCTTTTGATAAATGCAAGGAATACGTTTCACCAAATAAAATTGCAATGTCTTGCATAGCATACATCTAGATGGACTACTGATATCTGCAAAGAGATTCTGTTAAAAGTATACTTCTATGTTTATAATAATTCTATGTTTATAATCAAAAATGGCTATCACAACTAATTCTACCTGTAGTAAGTAGTTATTTCACTTGTTTCGCTCACTGCAGGGGAGGTGGATAGATGCGAATGTAACAATGCATGATCAGAATAAGTGGCAAAATTTGACACTAGAATTTTTTCTATCAAGCAGAAAATATCTGGGAATAACCATGGCCGTAGGAAACGGGGGGGGGGTGCCCCCCCCCCCCCAATAATTTTGCCGATATATAGTTTACTATAGAAAACACAGCTGTTATTTGCTTGTGCCCCCTCAAAAAAACGTCTGATGACCTTCTTTTTTTTTTTGCTTGTCAAGAAATTTTTGGTAGTTGATAGTGCCCCCTCAAATGAAAATGTAGCTGTGCCCCCCCCCCCCCAACTGAGGTTGCTTCCAACGGGCCTGATAACATGAATAAATAGACAGTAGTCTTCCATACTTAACCCCAGGATGAACGTAAAGTTCCTGTCCATTTTGTTTTTTATGGTGGCCATTTAATTAGTATCCTCAACCCAGAAGATTTACACATTGTCAATAATTCGTATCATTGTTAGTGATCATTTCATCCGGGTTTAACCGTTATGGCAAATCACAGTTCATTTCATAACCAATAGTTTCCATATAACTCTGGTTGTTCTCATTCATAATATCATCAATTATAAAGTCCTTCCTAGTTAAGTTTGCGCATTCATATCTCCTAATATCATAACTTTTCCTTTACCTTGAAATAAAGTTATTTGTGTTTCAAGGTCAATGAACACGTCAAAGTCCTAAAGGCAGTAGAACTGCTAGTTGGAATATCATACACAGCTTGCGTATAATTTATTGTCGGTATTTCTAATAAGAATTTATTTTTAACCGTATAATAGTATCATGCTGATTTTTCACAACTGATGTATAATTGTGAAATCTACGAGTCAGAATTATAATTCCATCGCCTTGGATGATTCTGCTTTTCTGTCTAGAGAAAACATCAGAGTCAAAATTTTCGACATACACATTAAAATCTTTTTGAAGCCAACATTCAGTTAAAGAATAACATCACAAGTTAATAGCAAATTTTGGAAACCTATTTCTTTAATTTTTATGGGAAAACCGCCACTGATTTCCAACTGATGAATTTAAATACTTCAGTATGAAAATGTCAAATATCATCGTCTTCCCTGGCGCCTGAATCCAGAGCTTCCATAGTTCCCGGTCCTCTGTGCTCCGTACATATATAGAGTCTGCTAAAACCATTGTTGTCATTTTCTACTTCCCATCGCCTCTTTCAGAATTGGGTAAAGTTGTATTTTTTGCTCCTGTATTGATCTTGGAAATTGCTCCAGAATTGTGTATCTTGTTTCCACTAGCCTGCTGCAGTTCTTTCTCTCTTACCCTATAGGATGAAAATTTCACTACTACTGGTCTTCATTCTCCATTCCCCTCGCCTTCCTATCTTATTATATTCTGTCGATGTCCCGATTTTTATAACGGAGCCCAAGAAGGTCATCACAAAAACCATTCACGAGACTCACACGTCCTCTTTTGTGTTATACCTTGGGCTTCTGTCAAGCCCCCCCCCTCCCCCAAAAAAAACAGGAGATTATTGCGCATACTACGATATTGTACTATTGTACTACATAGATCATTGTTTTTAAATGTCCTTCTGTACTTTTTTCTAGGTTTTGGATCTGAAACAATATATCCTCGTTGATGTGAGTACACTAAGATCGCTCTATAGTCTGAACTTGCTCTCTGATTTCTACTGCTGACTCTTTCAATAGAGCCCATAGTTTGCGCAAATTTATCAATGTCGGCCTTGTGAACTGCAAGTTCATGGTCGGTGTCCGATTTCATGGTTTTCGTCTCTCATAGCTATGAAATCATTTATGAACTTATCTAACTTATTTTCCACCAAGGATTGCTTGGACTGTTGACCCACTTGTAATTTCTGAACAGCCTCAGACATTAATTTTGGATCAATCTTCGTATTGATGCTCAAAACGAACAAAACCTGACGGAAATCGTCGATTGTCATCCGATGGAAATGCTTCAAAGCTGTCAGCAAAGACAGTTTGGAAGGTGGTTTGGTGGACAAGATAACAGCGAGTGCCACAACTGCTATAAAATCTTTAATAATAGAAAGTTTTCATCAAAAATTCGTATATTAATACCTCTATCTGTATTGACTTTCGACCTAAAATTTCATTCAGATGTGCAATATTTTATAAATTATCAAAATAAGCACAATGTTTGGTCTCGTCTACCGCCGCACGGCAAGAATGTACCGACGTCGTTATGAAATTTCCATTCAACACTCATTTGAATCTGATGATGTGATGAAGATTTACACAAAAAGGAATGAATTTAGAAACAACATTTGGACAAAATTCAAATAATTTTGATACAACTCAAAACAAGACAGTTTATAGCAAAAGGGCAACAAAGATAATTAAAAAGAAGCATGGAAGAGGTTAAAAAGATATGCGAATGAACTGAAAATGAGAGCTGAAAAGTAACGTCGAAACTACTTCGGTAACAATTTTGCCGTGCGGCGATAGACAAAAGCTAAGGTTATGTTTATCTTAATATTTTAACAAATATTCTATATAACCGAGTGAAATTTTATGGCAAAAATCAAAATGGATAGGTGTATTAGTAGGCCAAAATTTTGTCGAAAACATTTGAATATTAAAGTTTTTAAAGCGGTTGTGACGTTACTCGAGATTCCTTAAACGTTCTGCCACTGTTCATTTTAATTGGTTAAAATTATTTAAGGAATGCTTTTAAGTTTTGTGTGAGATATTGGTGTGTAAATCACACAGACTTGTCACGTAGGCATATTTCATGAAGCGCGAATATGCCTACGTGCAAGTCTGTTCAACAAAAACACCAAAAATATACTCAATGTTTGAATTTCTCGCTGCCCTATATCGTCACATCTTTTTATTAACGTCTCTGTAGTATACACTGTGAGTATACACGAAAATGACATTCAAATCAATTTCACAGTTGGCTTAGTAGAAAAACATAGCAAATGTAAATACTGTGGAATCATTTAAATTCGTGGGGGTCAATGTTCGTGGGCAAGCAAGATTTTATTGGTTCGTGGGGATGTAATTTCGTGGGCTGCTCGTTTATTTGGTAGATTCAATAAATCAATATGTTGACAAAATAATTGTTCGAGGGGATGTAAATTCGTGGGTAAGGGTGACCAACGAAATCCACGAACATTGATCCCCCACGAACAATGATGATTCCACAGTATATTGGTATTTACATTTGCTATGTTTTGGTGTTTTTGAACATGTAAAATGTAAATATAAGGAATGTTTTTAAGTTTAGTGTGAATTATTGGTGTGTTAATCACACAGACTAGCACGTAGGCTAGCGCGCTTCATGAAATATGCCTACGTGACAAGTCTGTGTGATTTTCGTACAGAAAGCGTCAAAGTACGATTTTAGGAGTACATAATCCTACCAAACATTTTGGCGATCGGCAACTCTTAATGTACGACCCTACAACTAAATTAAAAGGCTAGAAAAATAACGGACATGGTTGCTACTGTATATCAGTATATTATGATTTTTCAAAATTACATTGGAGATGTGTGGAACCTTTAGAGCAAAGAGAACCGTTTATAGATTTATCTACCTAATTTGAAATGCCTCGCCTACCTGTTAGGAAGTGAAATAATCTATTACTACTAGTTAAGTTACGTTTGGAGGAAATCAAGATCATAGGGGTATATTTGCGGGGGTGAGGGTGGGGGTCTTGTCCCGATTTCGACCGAAAAAATAGTTTGCCTGCCCTCTGATTGTTAATACCTCCCATAATTCTAGCATTAATTTAATAGCAACAAATTCAAAAAATTAATCTGACACGAGAAGCATGCGAAAATATCTGACCCCGGCTATGAACACCCACCCTGCAGTTAAAATCAATCGTACCTAAAAGAAACCTGTAATGGTCATATGGACAAACAGAGTGGATGGAATTGGATGGGAAATTATAAACATGCAGAGATTACATGTCATAATCGTTTCTTGCAGAAATAAGAGCCATAATTGCTCAATCGACGTAAGCAGTCTTTTCCGGCAATTGGCGATGTTCAATTTCGAGTGAAACATTCTCGAAGGGACAAAAAAGGCTAAAAAAAATTTTAAAAAAATTAAATTCAGTGTTTCTTTTCCTTAATTATTTCTTTGTTTTCAACATTTAAACCATTCTGCCCCCCTTTTCGCCGATATACACCTCCGGGCTTGTTGGAAGTCCCCCTCCCCCCCCCCAATTATATTTCTTAGACTTTTTAATCATGTGTACCATACCCATACATGTACACAGTCGCTATTTTCTTCTTTTTTTTCTTCTTTTTTTTCTTTTTTTTTTTTTTTTTTTTTTGCTTTCCCTCCAGATTTCTACACCTTTACAATGGTAAATATAATTCATAAAATACCATCAAAACTGGGTGTTGTCGATTTGGGGAATTGGGGAAGAGGGCAGGACGACCCACAAGTACATGTACATGTACCACATGAAGAAATTTCGATTTTTCTCAATGAAAGTGTCATGCACTGACTACATGTATAACAGAATTAAAGGTATATGTAGAGTTCTTAATCAATTTGCCGAATTTCTTTTATTATGCGACATGTAATCTGTTGTAAACTGCATTTCTCTGTATAAACTTGTGATGCTCCTGAGGATAAAACTTTTTATAGTCGGTTAAAAAGCTCTACAAGGCTTAAATGTTAAATTGTGAAACTGTATTGCATGTATATATAATGCCGAAATAAGATTTAAAAAAAAAAAGAATATTTACAGAAATTACAATAATATTGCATTACTAGCAGAGTTGGCAAAATGTGCCGGATTACCGACATTTGCCAGTAGATTTCATACATGTCCGGCAAAAGTTGAAACCATGCCGGACATCGTATCCGGTAAATTTTGAAAAACCAGTACCTAGAAAAATTAAAGTTATTCCCGTGTTTTAGGAAAAATATCACTGGAAAAAAATCCCACTGGAACTTTTACGGCATTGTATTGCTTTTATCGTTCAGACAAGGATTGAAAATGTTGATGAAATTGCATAATTTCAAATCAGAATGCATCAGTTTACGTTTTCTAGAATCAAGACAAATGAAAAATCTGTTTAAAAAAATATTTTCTTATTATTTTCAGTAATACATTGGTTAAATAATTGATAGAGGCCAAAATGGCGCGAAACTCAGAATGATGACGGAAAGTCATAGTCATGCCGTTTTACTTGTGACGTTATGAGTTAACGGTAAGCCCAAAATAGGCCCTTGGCACTCAACGTAGTTTTTGAAAAAAGGCCCAAAATACGCCCACGGCACAAAGAATTAATAAATATTCAAGAAGGAGTAGTCCCAGGGAGTAGCTCCGATTTTCAGGGAGTAGTCCTCAGATGAGGATAATAGTATCTTCTCAGGGAAATAGACAGTTTTATGGTATTAATTTTATATAGAGTAATAACAGTAGAGGTATAATAAAACGATATAATTCAAACATTGAGTATAGTATTTTTTGGTGCTTTTAAACATGTTAAATGTCAATTTAAGGAATGTTTTTTTTTTAATTGTTTGCGAGTTAATGGTGTGTAAAATACACAGACTTGTCACGTAGGCATATTTCATGAAGTGCTCTTTGTAGGGCTTTTTTTTCTCCCGATATTAACATGTTGTCACCCGCTCTCAAAAAAAGTTGTCATTCATCAGTCTGTCCTTCTCTCAGTCTGTCTGTCACAAAAACTTTAACCTTGGTCATAACTATTGAATGAGAAGAGATAGGGCTTTCATATTTCACTTGTACATAACCTGTAATGGACCTTTACAAACATACTATGATTTTTTTTACCCTTGACCTTGAAGTTTGACCTACTTTTCAAAAAATTTAACAAACTTAAACCTTGGTCATAACGTTTGAATGAGAAGAGGTAGAGCTTTCATATTTCATTTGCACACTACATGTAACAAGACCTTTTCAAATATACTACGATTTCTGACCCGGTGACCTTAAAGCTTGACCTACTTTTAAACTTTTTTTTACATTGGTGATAACTTTTGAATAAGAAAAATAGGGCTTTCATATTTGACATGTGCATTACCTTTAACATTCTTTGTGCCGTGGGCCTGTTTTGGGCCTTTTTTCAAAAACTACGTTGAGTGCCAAGGGCCTATTTTGGGCTTACCGTTAACTCATAACGTCACAAGTAAAACGGCATGACTATGACTTTCCGTCATCATTCTGAGTTTCGCGCCATTTTGGCCTCTATCAATTATTTAACCAATGTATTACTGAAAATAATAAGAAAACATTTTTTTAAACAGATTTTTCATTTGTCTTGATTCTAGAAAACGTAAACTGATGCATTCTGATTTGAAATTATGCAATTTCATCAACATTTTCAATCCTTGTCTGAACGATAAAAGCAATACAATGCCGTAAAAGTTCCAGTGGGATTTTTTTCCAGTGATATTTTTCCTAAAACACGGGAATAACTTTAATTTTTCTAGGTACTGGTTTTTCAAAATTTACCGGATACGATGTCCGGCATGGTTTCAACTTTTGCCGGACATGTATGAAATCTACTGGCAAATGTCGGTAATCCGGCACATTTTGCCAACTCTGCTAGTAATGCAATATTATTGTAATTTCTGTAAATATTCTTTTTTTTTTTAATCTTATTTCGGCATTATATATACATGCAATACAGTTTAACAATTTAACATTTAAGCCTTGTAGAGCTTTTTAACCGACTATAAAAAGTTTTATCCTCAGGAGCATCACAAGTTTATACAGAGAAATGCAGTTTACAACAGATTACATGTCGCATAATAAAAGAAATTCGGCAAATTGATTAAGAACTCTACATATACCTTTAATTCTGGAATACATGTAGTCAGTGCATGACACTTTCATTGAGAAAAATCGAAATTTCTTCATGTGGTACATGTACATGTACTTGTGGGTCGTCCTGCCCTCTTCCCCAATTCCCCAAATCGACAACACTCAGTTTTGATGGTATTTTATGAATTATATTTACCATTGTAAAAGTGTAAAAATCTGGAGGGAAGCCAAAAAAAAAATCGCGACTGTGTATGGTATACATGATTAAAAAGTCTAAGAAATATAATTGGGGGAGGGGGGAGGGGGGACTTCCAACAAGCCCGGAGGTGTATATCGGCGAAAAGGGGGGCAGAATGGTTTAAATGTTGAAAACAAAGAAATAATTAAGGAAAAGAAACACTGAATTTAATTTTTCTAAAATTTTTTTTAGCCTTTTTTGTCCCTTCGAGAATGTTTCACTCGAAATTGAACATCGCCAATTGCCGGAAAAGACTGCTTACGTCGATTGAGCAATTATGGCTCTTATTTCTGCAAGAAACGATTATGACATGTAATCTCTGCTTAATGTTTATAATTTCCCATCCAATTCCATCCACTCTGTTTGTCCATATGACCATTACAGGTTTCTTTTAAGAACGATTGATTTTAACTGCGGGGTGGGTGTTAATAGCCGGGGTCAGATATTTTCGCATGCTTCTCGTGTCAGATTAATTTTTTGAATTTGTTGCTATTAAATTAATGCTAGAATTATGGGAGGTATTAACAATCAGAGGGCAGGCAAAATATCTTTTCGGTCGAAATCGGGATAAGACCCCCACTCTCACCCCCGCAAATATACCCCTAAGATCTTGATTTCCTCCAAACGTAACTTAACTAGTAGTAATAGATTATTTCACTTCCTAACAGGTAGGCGAGGCATTTCAAATTAGGTAGATAAATCTATAAACGGTTCTCTTTGCTCTAAAGGTTCCACACATCTCCAATGTAATTTTGAAAAATCATAATATACTGATATACAGTAGCAACCATGTCCGTTATTTTTCTAGCCTGTTATTTTAGTTGTAGGGTCGTACATTAAGAGTTGCCGATCGCCAAAATGTTTGGTATGATTAATATGTACTCCTAAAATCGTACTTTGACATGTAGATGCACATTGTAAGTTACATGTTGACGGAATATCAAGTTTCAACAAATGAAATGTTTGTTAATTTTTAAGGACCTTGAAGGTGTTTATTTATCTAGCACCAAATACAAAGCACAGGCACTTGTTTTTGTGTTATATTTTTAACCCATAGAATAAAAATAACATTATTTTACTATGGGTTAAAAATATTGTAGAAAAAAATTTGTCGTAAAAATTACAAAAAGGACAAAATAAGTTTTTTTTTTTTTTTTTTTTTTTTTTTTTTTTTAATAAATTTAAGCTTTTTCAATTGATTGAATTCAACAATCCACGGATTGTATCCGAGTTGCCGATAAAGGGTGGTAAAGACACCGAAGAGAACGAACTTTTTGAAGTAACGTACGTCTTAGTCGGTGTATTCCAGGTTATAATTCACAATTACAAAATGTGACAGTAAAAGACAGAAAAAGTTCAACATATAAACGTTTGAACAAATATAACCATAACACTTTTATATAATTTAAAACAATACAAGTGTTTTCAGGGAAACGAGTGTGTGTACGTCATGTGGTAATATGTAAGGTCTATGTTCAAAAATATGTATCAGGTGTAGGAACAGAAATTAACCTTTTTGAAGTCCAGAAGAATTTTTTATGTTTTAGAACACTTTCCCTGGTAAATCCCGAAAAGCTAAAAGTAGTGCTTTATGTATCACTGTGTTTCAATTACACTGCACTTGTATTTAAGGAATGAATTTAATAGCTACACAATTTATACGGTATAAAGTGGGTTGGGGCAGTTTACGCTTTATAAAGCGCGAAGCGGTTTATAAAGCGTAAACTGTTCCAACCCACTTTATACCGTATAAAGTGGGTAGCTATTAATTTCATTTCTTATAATTTAATTTTCATTCATTTAGTGTAAGAAAAAAGATGATTGCCCTTAAAAAATGACTTCAAATTGTACAAAATTTAAATGTAACGTCAGGCGGATCGATACTTTTTGACGCAAGTCATTGTGACGTAGGCAACCCAATTTATACGATATAAAATAATTTATTTACCCAATCAAATGGCGCGTTACAATCAGAATTAAATTATATATTTTTAACTTTACTCATATTTCGTTCAATATCTGTTGTACATGTACACACTTGATCCACAGGTACCCTAGCTGCCTAATAATTCACGTGAATTGGAT
The DNA here is from genome assembly GCF_033153115.1 of Saccostrea echinata. Taxonomy (NCBI): domain Eukaryota; kingdom Metazoa; phylum Mollusca; class Bivalvia; order Ostreida; family Ostreidae; genus Saccostrea; species Saccostrea echinata. The sequence goes on from NW_026889763.1 coordinate 15,850,855, forward strand.
CTAAACTGTGACTAGATCCACTAAAATATTATTAGCATAAATTGCGAGTTCTATAAATGTATTTTTTCCCGAAGGGGCTGTCGTTGTAGAATCTGTTTAATATTATCTTTATTTGAACGATATTCTGCAAAAACGAAAATGTATTTATACCTTTACCCCTACTCTCTAATCCAAACAATTACATGTATATCACTTCAAAAACCCTAAATTGTTTAGCTGATTCAAAAAATACTGAGTAGTTTTCATTCAAGCATGCATTCTTGAAAGAATTGCTTCAGTGGTCATTAACACTTTTGTCTTTTGTTAAAATATCGGTAAATCAAAAAGCAATGTTTTAAGTACGATATATGCCTCATACAATTCTGTATGAAAAAATGTTTGAGAGTTTTCGGCTCTAACGGGCCTTAAACTGTCTGATATTTTTCATACACAACTGCATTCGGCATATATCCATTACATATATTAGTGTCAGATGTCACATGAAATATGAAGATAACGAACAGTGATCAACCTCAAAAGTCCACTGGGACAATACAGATTGGGAGTAGAGCAAACACGGACCTCTAAAAACATTAGAGGTGGAATAAGGTGCCATGGAGGATAAAGCATCCCTTGGCGACCGGTCACATACGCCGTGTGCTCCTTCTCATGATCAGGCAAACTGAAAAATCCGTAACGAATGAATTGTGATAATAATAGCCTAACAATTTATAAGAAAAACGTCCGTCAACTTCCACTTTATTTAAGAAATGTTGACTTTAAACGAGAATGCTGATATCCTTGAATCATCAACTTATTTGGCAATAGCTTGCTTCGTTTAAAATTTGTTCGTCCTTAGAACATGCTTTTGTGTATCAAATCAACTGGGAGACACTCAATATGCAGGTGATTGTGGTACATTTATATTGCTACAAAAATAAGGGATATTGGCGATAGAAAGGATTAAGTCATCACGTTGATTATAAAGTTTAGTTGTCGGTTTGCCATTAATGTCTTTCTCTAGTAAAATATCCAAAGGTGAAACAAATGTGTCAGACAGATCTGCGGTGTTTTTTATTTCGAGTTCAAAGGAATATGTCGAATCAACGTAGGAATGAAAATGAATGGTAGTATTGTTAATTGATGTCTGTTTAGTCTGGCCATCCGTCTTTCTGTCTGTTTGCCTATTTGTTTGTTAGTATGTTTGTCTGTATGTCCGCAAAAAACTTTAACCTGGTCAAAAACTTTATTTGGGTACCACCAGTCACGGTAGCCTAGTGGTAGGGCGCTCGCTTCGTGCTCGGAAGGCCCGGGTTCGAATCTCGTTCGCCCTGCCGCGTGAAATCTACGACGTAAACATAGGTAGTGACTGTTCCTTCACCAAGCGCCCGGCACAAGAAGTGAAAATTAAGGGTCTTTCGGATGAGACCTTAAGGACATACGCAACGTAATTTGAACTTTATTGTCTTTTTCCCTGGAGTTGAAGAGTTCCAATACTTAAAGCAACTGTGTATTACATTTTAATGTCTATATATATTGTTTTACACTTCGTCTAAAACAAGTTTGGATAAACAAAACATCTGAAATATTTATTTAGTTATTTTTGTATATTTTTCTTTGAATTATATAAGAATTTTCATCAATTGATATCTTTTCAAAACCCCTGGTTATGCATTTATCGTCTACGATCATCTGATGACACAATAATCTTAAATTAAGAATATCTTGAAAAAAAATTATCAGTAGTTAAGATACGTTGAGTATGTCCTTAAAAACTGAGGTCCCGTGTCACGGTAGGCGTTGGCACGATAAAGAACCCTCACTGATCAATGGCCCCGAGTGCCGAGCATAGATCTATAAATTTGAAAACCTTCACCGGCATACGGTGACGTCTCTATAGAGAAATACCGACATCTTACGAACGAACGTAACTCGCCCTAACTTCCCGTATCTCGGTAGTTTTCCCGGGACCAGTTATTGCACCTAGTTTAAAATTAATAAATCGGAAAAATTAAGTATATGTGTATAATAGAACGGACAGTATTTTAAACACTTTGTAAATGATAATTTCTCCTGTCTAATTTTCTGTAATCACTTACAATGTAATTAAAAGCGGACAAATACAAGAAAATACGCCAAAATACCTATGACGGGTTAGGAAACACATTTGTCATGCGTCAGTGGTTATACGTACACATGTATATACTAGTGTGCGCTGTGTTCATTTTGGGAAAGTTACGTTTTAAAGCATGGATGAAATCTAAACCCATACCCTGTATAAATCTAATATGCAAAGGCAACAAGTTACTAGATGATGCGCTTATATAGTGTCTTTTATTTAAAAGTGTACATTTATGTGTTTGTAAGAGAGAGAGGGGGAGCGGGAGAGAGAGCACAATAGACAATAATTGTTGTAATGAATTATACAATGTAGCATTGTTTTCTAACGTTTCAGAAATCAACCATTAAAATCAGAAAATAGTTGGCACTTCTCCGGAAAACGTAATATTTTTAAAGTGGTCGCGCGTAGATGTTTGTGTACTTGGGAAGAGAGAGGCGGTCGAAGCTCATCTAAACAAATCAAATGTCCATTTTCATTACATTTAAGTAAATACATGTAGTACTACGATCCATATACTACAATCCGTATGAAAGTGGAATTGGGCAATGCATGCATATGCAATATTTTTTTTTTCCCATAAAATGGAGTCTCAACTAAATTTTATTAGGCTTAATTATTTTTTTAATTTAAGATCAATGTTTTAGGTAATGTGGAAAGAAATCTTGGCTTCTACTACCAGAGTGAATATAATTTAGCGAATTTATGAAGGAAGTTGTTTATGATTACAAAAGTATCCCGAAATACATTTTATGGTTTAAATTGCCCATTTCCAAATTCATGTGATAGAAGTCTTTACGGAAATATGGATACGATATTATCGTATCTAGTTAAAGAAAAAGTAACTTCATAAAGAAAGAAGGGTAGGTTTTTCTTTACGTAAAATATAACTTGAAAGAAATAAACGAGCATTATTATGATAGACAGTATCTTCTTGGATGATGTATTATGTTGCAATCTTCACTTAATATATCTTTCGGCTGCCTTTCATGATATATGTTATATATGTATAGATATATGAATTATAAAAGCTGCAAATTATGCATTTGGGTAGGGTCACAGACGTAGCATCGTTTTTTGAAAGGGGGGGGGGGCAGAGAAAAAAATTCAACTTAACTGAAAAAAACCTGACAAGCAAAAAAAACCTTCTTTCGGTACCAATATTTTTTCATACATTACTACATTAACCTTATTTGACTGTACTGCAACAAAGGGGGGGGGGGGGACAAGCCTTTCAATGAACATTTCCAAATAGTAATGTTTTGAAAAGGTGGGGGTAGACCCCTCTGATGCTACATGTCTGTGGGTGGTGTATATCTATTAAATTTTCTTTGTACTCAAGCTATGAACCATTATGTCATTGTTTGTTAAGCATGCATTATTCGTCAGAATATAAAACTACAAGATACACTGTATACGTGAAGGGTAACTTTGACCCCGCACTCAGAGTAATTTCGACCTAAGCTCTAATGTACAGAGAAAAAAAAAAACTATAGTCGAAATTATAACTTGCGTCATCTCTAAGAAAAAAAATCATAGATTGATTCAAGTATACTGACAAAAAGATACTGTAGTTCTCAAAATGTGAATAATTTGGAACAAAATTTTCTTTATATATTATCATATAAAGATTGGGTCCGTGTCGGTAGATATGTAATAAATTTTTTTCCAGAAAATTTCAACATTTTTTTTGATGGAGAGAGAAAATTCGGGAGAAAAATTTATCGTTTCCTCAGGTTAAATAAATTTGAGTCGGGTCATTTTTAGCCAGTCGGTGAGGGCAAAGAAACAATTTTTTGAAGATGGTCTAACCTAATTTGGCTGATACCACGTGTCTGGAAATTATTCACCGAAGCAGCATTCATGTGGACAGGGGTTACTAAGGCCAATTTCTGTTCAGCTGATTTGCATTGCATTTCAATTTGTAAAAAAAAAAAAAAAAAAAAAAAAAAAAAAAAAAAAAAAAAAAACTGAATATTTTGAATGAAATGTGCATGAGTTTCAGTTGCAAAAACATTCTCTTATATGTCACGTTAGGAATGGCTATTGATTAATTTTTTACACAGATATTGTCAGAGGTGATAATTCCTTGTAATGGCTAAGAAAACTATCAAAATAAAATTAAACCCGGCTTCAATATACGTGTACATGTATTATAGCCATATCATGAATCCGTGGGAAAAAAGCCCGTTCGTAATTTTTCGGTTGGTAAGGCTTCTTCTTAGATGCATCCTTCGACGTAATTTTGCTCCAGTCTTTGCCCCCCCCCCCTTTTTTAAGCTCTTTGATTTTTTTTTCATTAAATATTTCGTATATCCAACTATTCGGCATGAGCATTACTGTAGATTCCTAAATATACGCGAGGAATAAATTATCGCGTAATTACGCGAGAAGCACCACTCGCGAAATAGAATTAGGCTACTCGCTTTTATTTTTATGGTGCTTTACTGTATATGTAAAATATCTCGATAAATCACCCATTATCGAATTATTGTTCTCGCAATTTGACGCCTTTCGGCCATTAAGTACTCGCGTAAAATAAGAAATCTACTTAAGAGACATAATTTGTTTAATGAGACACTGTGACGGACAAATGGGAAAATTGACAGAAGTAAAATCTTTGCAAGACACTTGCAAATTTAATTCAATTCTTGAAAGTATTAGGTTTCAGAAAATTACAAGTTTCAGAACCTAAAAAATCTACTTTTGTGGAGAAAAATATAAGTAAAAATAATTTTAGTTTGCCCCAACACGAAAGAGAAAACTTAAAAGAAACACATGATATTGACTCACTATTTTAACTTTAAATGCGCATCTGGTGCATCAAAATTGGCACCGTATATGATTTACATGTACAAAGTTTAGCCACTAGCATGAACAGAAAGGCCATAAGTTGTTTTCTGTTTATTTTTTTAACTCTCCCTCGCCCTCTTTTTTTTGTAAGACAGAATCTTTGACTTCATGCTTCAAAATGAGACATTTCCCTTTTCGGAACCCCTTTGCTCGTTTAAATGTCCATTGAAATGCATTGTAGCGTCACGGTAGCGACTACGACAAGAAGTAGTTTTGAGGTATCCTGCGGGGATTTTATCTTTTGAAATCACAATAACATTGAAGAATTCAATAATGCAAATGTGAATACAATGAACGATCCCCCTTTTTGGTTACGTTCGTTCGTAAGATGTCGGTATTTCTCTTATATGAGTGAAAAATTCTCGAACGGGACGTTAAACAACATGCAATCAATCAATCAATCTTTGGGTACCAATATTTTTGGCTTCCAACCTTGATCTTTGAGTTTGACGTACTTTTGAAAAACTTTAACTTTGGCCATAAGAATTTTTGAATGCTTTGTGCTAGGGCTTTCATATTTTACATGTGTATTCCTTTGCTCTGCTCCAAATTTGTATCGTTTCATTGGACTTTCGAGATTGAATACTGTTCGTTATCTTCATATTTCATTGTGACAAGATCTTTCTTTGGATGCCAACATATTTGACCTCTTGCTCTTTAATTTGACTTTGACCTACTTTTGCAAAAGTTTACCAAACTTTCACTTTGACTATAACTTTTGAACAGTTGGTGCTAGGGCTTTTATATTTCATATGTATATTTCACGTCACAAGGCCTTTCTTTGAGAGCCAATATTTTTTTACCTTTTTACCTTGAAGTTTGACCTACTTTTGAAAAGTTTAACCTTGGCCATAACTTTTAAACGGTTGGTGCTGAGCTTTCATTTATCAAATGGGTATTCCTTGCGACTTAACCTTTCTTGGGGTATCAACATTTTTTTTTACCTTTTCACCTTGACCTTTGTTTGACCGACTTTTGAAAAAACATTAACCTTGGCCATAACTTTTGAACGTTGGTGCTACAACTTTCATGTATCACATGTCTATTTCTTGTGATAAGCCTTTTTTGTGGATACCAACATTTTTTATGACCTCATGACCTCGACCTATAATTTTGGCCTAAATTTGAAAAAAAAAAACTTTAACCTTGGTCACATTTTCTGAATGATTGGTGTTAGGAATTTAACACGCACATGGATTCCTTCTGACAAGACCTTTCTCTGGATACCAACATTTTTGAACTCTTTACATTGACATTTGACTTACATTTGAAAAACTTTTACCTTGGCCATGAGCTAAGGCATCAGTGTCTTACAAACACATCTTGTTTTTTTCACATTTTGTTTGTAAAATCTTTCCATAAACAATTATAAATTGAGAGTAGATCAAATATAACCTTGGAAACACCAAATCACCATGATGGGTGATTTTAACTTGTTTACAAGAGAGAACCTGAAAGCACTTTTAAATTTAAATATTATATCATACAATGTAAAGAAAACTGGGAGGTTTTAATATACCATTTAAATAGAAATATAGCAAATAAGTACTTGAAATGTCCTAAATATACAAACACCTTCTAAATCAACCTTTTGTATTAAAAGTTATCATCTTTCAGATTTCATGTTACATGTATAAATATTTTAACCATAAAAGATTCGACTAAGTATTATAAAGAATTTTACATAAACACGTTAGAAACGTACCGTATAACGGGTATTTTCTGCCGTTGTCCAATTTTTTGCGGAATTTTGCGAATAGGACAAATCCGCAAAAATTACAATCGCAAAATATTTTTTCAATGTTTAATCAGATATTTTATACATGCAGTTATGATAAGTGGTGCGTATGTCTGACAGGGTTCTAATTAACGCATGAACCTGCGTACTGGACACAGCAAAATTATTTGGAACGCAAGGTTTTTTAAAATCGATGCATCCGCAGACTCATGACTTGCCACGTCCTCGTTAGCGAGAAAATTCGGTTGTCATCGAAATTCGAATATTTTAGATGTCAGGATTTGTCCAAAACATATTGAATCAAAACCTTCCTGTAAATAATATCAATTGAATAAGTTGATACAAAAACATCTTTTCTTGTACCTATTTCGCAATTACATGTATTAGTCCAAACTCCGATAGCTGCAAACAACACTTGGTAGCTTTTCTTTTTTAAACACTTTTTTCAATCTTGTGTTTTATCTTGAGACAATAATTACTGCTTGTATACTATGGCATGTCAAATGTTGCAATATTCGATCTTTTCCATTTGTATTGTATAATTTTCTATTTGTATTGTATAATTTTCCATTTGTATTGTAAAAGTTCCCATTTGTATTCTATAATTTTTCATTTGTATTCTATAATTTTTCATTTGTATTCTATAATTTTTCATTTGTATTCTATAATTTTTCATTTGCATTGTAAAATTTTTATTTGTATTCTATATTTTTCATTTGTATTCAATAATTCTTCATTTGTATTGTATAATTTTTTATTTGTATTGTATATTTTTTATTTGTATTGTATAATTTTTATTTGTATTGTATAATTTTCAATTTGTATTCTTTAATTTTTCATTTGTATTGTATAATTTTTATTTGTATTGTATAATTCTCCATTTGTATTGTATAATTTTCCATTTGTATTGTATAATTTCTCATTTGTATTGTAAAATTATAGAATACAAATGGAAATTTATACAATACAAATGGAAAATTATACAATACAAATGGAAAATTATAGAATACAAATAAAAATTATACAATACAAATGAAAAATTATACAACATAAATGAAAAATTATTGAATACAAATGGAAAGTTATACAATGCAAATAAAAATTATACAATACAAATGAAAAAATATACAATACAAATGAAATATTATAGAATACAAATAAAAATTTTACAATACAAATGAAAAATTATAGAATACAAATGGAAAATTATAGAATACAAATAAACATTATACAATACAAATGGAAAATTATAGAATATAAATGGAGAATTATAGAATATAAATGGAAAATTATACAATACAAATGGAAAAGATCGAATATTGCAACGTTTGACATGCCATAGTATACACAATGTGGCTCGATTGTCTCGTGAATTTCACTTAAATTTTCACTGACAGTATAAGTTACGCCTCAATGCACATGACACCTGTGATTGTTAACCTCAACTTTAGGGTACTAGATTATGCGACTGTTTGTTTTAACTTAAAATATAAACACCAAATTAATTTTGATGGCATTAACTAGAATATGGCTTGGATGCATTTATTATCATTATCTATATATTTAAATATTTTAATAGATCGCATAAAACGTCTTTTAGAATGAAGATTTTTATTGTTGTTTGGATGGACTAAGAATTTTTACAAACACTAACTAAAAGATAGTAGTTTAATTAAGCTTAATAGCTAATACCAGTTCTCATACACCTTTGATCATTATTTCTTAATGAATTTATAAAACTTAAACATGACAGCGTTCTGATAATTCATAAAGTTTATAGTGCATGATCATACCCCGTAAATAAATTTTTGCGGTATAATGCAACCGCAGAAATTAAAAACGCAGAAATTAATTTGCTACCTTTTAGGGGTTAAATCGCAAAAATTTCCAACCGCAGAAAATACCCGTTATATATATATATATATATATATATATATATATATATATATATATATATATATATATATATATATATATATATATATAATTTTTAATTGTATACATTTATCATTAGAAAATAAAAGAGCCACTGGATATAATTTAAGGCACACTGATATGAGAGGATCGACCACATAGAGGATTTGGACCCCATTATAAAAAAAAAGAACAACGATCGAGTGAAATTGCCACTTTTATTACCATTTTGCCAAACTAACAAGTTTAGTGAAATCATCTTCCCAAAGTATAATCAATAAGATTATACATTCATTTTTCCAAGTTAATCAAAAAAATATAATTTTTGGTAGAAATATGTAATGGTCTTTGTCATACGTAAAGTAAAAGAGAGTAAAATTGACTAACCATACTTGTATAAAATTTCGCTTCATGAAATTAAAAATTCAAATTCAAAAAGGTCTTCTTAAAAGATTTAAAAGTGATAGTCGAAATATGATTTTTTTTTCTGTGACGCACATCCTCTTGATGGAACGCTTATAGCTGTTAATCAGAGATGGTATGCAGCAAAAATCCTGAAATGTGTGCATGGGCACCAGATGAACAATAAAGCCAGATCCAGAATATTTTCTAACCCAGACCCTATCTCCAACCTTTAAACTCAGACAAACTAGATTGGTTCCGGTTTGGTAAATGTACTCCTGTTTCTTTTGCAGGAATCCTCTGCTGTCAGCAAATGTTCTGACTTGGCTTTTACCATTCAAAACAATATCTGTGGCTATTGTTATCCCAGGATACGATGGTTGTGTAGAAAACATAGCTTCCATTAATGGGTGCTGTAAAAACACCATCACGTGGGTTGTAGCCTCCTCCCACATTTGTGATGACATCTGGGAATACCATATCAGTTCTCTGATGCGAATAGTGGCCAAAGCCTGCCGTAAATGCAACTATTCATGTTCCAAAATCTTGAAAAAGAAAAAAATCCTCCGATTCGATGGAAATTGCAAATTGTGGAAAATCAAGAAAAAGACATTAATTCAAAGATAAGTGGCCAGAAGGACATTTCTTAAGGAATTATCTTACCTTTCTTTTTTCCTGATACATTCTTTATGACCAATTCTAGCGAAGTCAAGGTAGACGACATATTCACTGATTATCCTCCAACTTCTTTGCCCGACCGTCCAGTTTTGAAACCGAATTGTTGAGGTCCTTTTGATGTTTAGAGAAAGTCGCCATATTCTCGTCAACAGCTTTATACTTTTCATCATATTCATGAATCTTTCTCTGACAATCCATCACAATATTTCCAAGTCGTTTGTTTCTAGCTGAAGAGCGTTGACCCGAGAGTTTAATGTCTCTACCCTCTGCTGAAAGTTGTACATTGTACTTTCAGCCGACTTGATGCTTCATTTTACAGACTCAGTGTCGTGCATTAATGTCTGAACATTCTTGGCCACAGTTAAGCCTATACTAGCGCCTTGATTGAGGATCTGTTTCACAAAGTCCAGTTTATTACACTTAATTCCTTGTCTTTTATCATTCAAAGCTCTGGAGTTGCGTTCCTCGGAACCAATTTTTGACGAAATGGCCCTTGCCTTGCCACTGATAATCAAAACCAAGCATAGAGCAAAAACCTTCATTCCATCGAAAGAAGATATAATGAATAGAACAAAAATATATATAACGAGAGGGAGAGAGCAAATGATCGAGAAGGTCTATGAAGATTAAATTACTAGTATGTCGTGTATATAAAATACTGTACATGTATGTAACATCTGTCATTTCTGATAAAGTAAATTAAAATACAATGACACTTCATATTACGTGATTTTTTTCTGAAGGTAAGGGATGAGGTACATGTAAAGAGGCTGTCGTAAATATACCCCTTCATAATCATATATAAAAACCATTAATTAAGGAGGCTGGGGGTCAACAAATTAACCATCAGATATAACTTATTTTTTTTTTAGATATGATATCTTAATCTGTCAACTATCATTTGTCAAAGAAAAAAATTCAAACATTTTAGTTTTAAAATTTGATCATTTTTGTATATCTTTATATGGAGCTCTTCTTCTAAAGGAGATCAAATGAATATAATCTAAAAATGGCCACGACCACCCAGCCCTCTTAAAGAGGCTGGGGGGTTGTGGCCATTTTTAGACTATATTGATCTCCTCAAGAAGAAGAGTTCCATATGAAGATATAGAAAATGATCAAATTTTAAAACTAAAATTTTTGAAATTTTTCTTTGCCAAATGATAGTTGACAGCTTAAGATATCATATCTAAAAAATTAAGTTAAATCTGGTGGTTAATTTGTGGTAAATTTGTTGACCCCCCAGCCTCCTTAAGTCTTACTAAACATTGGCAATTGACATTATAATTACTTCATGTTCACCAAAGACAAGATAAAAAAGAAACGAAGAAATTATTCAAGCAATTTGATTTTCCTGTGAATAAATATCCAAATATCTTTGATTGAGGGAAAACAGGTACTAATATTCAAAATGTTAAATTAAAATACAATTACTAGTAGACCAGACCACAGGTTGTACAGCCATTCTCCTTTCAAGCAAATAGCTAAATACTGGCATTTTTCTTCAAAAGAGAGATGATCCCTGTGACTAATAAGAATTTTATTCTTCAAAAGGCTGCTATTCTCGCACAGAAGTTTTATAAATTCTCTTGTCTGACTTCTCTTTAATCAGTTCCTATGGTTTTATACGTATTCCTGATACGACCTCGTTTGATCTTCCACCCTTTCTTCTTTGTGTAGTTCACTGACCGTTTATCCCGAGTATCAACCTTTGTCTTTTGAAGATCCAACTTTACGTAAACAAATCAATAGTCCCCTAAGTAAACCAGCATTACCTGGTATATCAGTGATTCTCCATCCCTGTCCAAACTTCATAAAAATTTAATTTCTTTTATATATCCTTTATCTACGATGAAACAGGACAACATTTGCCATCTTGGATTTGTGAATGCTATTCAATTCACATTCACCATTTCGGTAAAAGATTGAATGATTTCTTGAATGCAGTCATCTGCCGACTCGTGTTTTGTCAAACCTCCGGGTATATTTTAGCGGGGTGGAGAATCTGATAATCAAAAACACTCGCAAATTAAACCGATGACCCCAAAAAGGCTAGACTTCCTTATCATGTATTATGTGCTGGCACGAAAAAGATCCCTCACTCTTCAATGGCCCTGAGTTCCGAGTATAGGTCAAAATGTGTAGCCCTCCACCGGCAAGTGGTGGCGTCTCCATATGACTGAAAAATTTTCGAGAGGGACAATAAACAACAAACAAACAAACAAAATTATAATCTAATATGGACTGCTCATGTTGTCGTTACTGCTTTAGCATATCGACCATCAGCTATCAAGTGTCTATATGTTTAAATGCACTTTGTGCTTAAAATCCACAACACAAGGTAAAGCATTTTCCAATATTCGATACGCAATCTCAACATTACATCAGTATTATTTATGACTGAAAAAATCCTTTCCATTTGAACTTTAGTACTATAGAAATAATGTGGATCTTTTTTTGTAGGTTTGAACTAGTGTTTTACATTACTGGATATAACAATGATTTGTTTTTATCAGGAATCTAACTTGAATCAGGCACGTAGTAGTATCGTTTTTGAAAGTGTGGTGGCCAGCCAGAAAAAAATTGACAGCTACATGAAAAAATTGACAAGCAAAAGAAAAAAGACAAATGGGGATAATTGTCCAAACTCGCTCGACAAACCATTTGATTAGATGAGTAAAAAGCTAAAACTCTAAGTAAACTCAGTTATTAAAACAACTTTGACAAGCATATTATTCTAATGATTTATTCCCCAATTCTTTTTAAATTCCGTATGCTTGTGCAAAAATCTCTATAGTCATGAGCACCCATGAGTAACACTGATCTTTCAACACAGTCATTTTTTGTAAGAAACATTATCAATCTTATCAATTAAAGATTTTTTTCACATGAGGGATTTTTCACAAGCATATTACATTTCCCCTCATTTATTTGACAAAGACAAAGACTTTTCTTCAAGACCTTATAGACGTACCACACCTGACAACATGTAGACCTGCAAGAAACATCCAGTAATTTAGTGTTTCATGGAATGGACCTTGTTCCACAGCTAGGGCCGATTCAATATATTTATATTAAAAATTATTGGAACCCCAGGAGCCAGTAGTTTGGTTTATTATTTACATCCTATACAAACCACTCCGGCAACACAAACTCGCGTGTTTTACCTCGTCATACTTTTGAAAGGTCATACGACCTTTCTTAAAAGACATTTACACTGAATATTCATAGTTTTGTTCTGAATAAAAGAATCCATATTTTAATTACAACTTAGGCACAAGACATAGGACAAATCTTCGTGAACATATGATAGACTAAACGAAAAAACAATGGTTCTAAAAAGCCTTTCTAAAGGATCATTTAATACCCCACCCTGCTACTAATACAGTGCACTGTCACAGCGTTTGATACGATCGCTAAATATTGTTCAAGTACCATTTAAACAGATTAGTGTGCAAGGAAGAAAAACATGTCATCCTTGGTACAAAGTTTTCGATGAGTTTGCCATTCCTTATGTTTGAAGCGCATCCCCTATGGTGTAGTCATTAATTAGAACAACCCAGATAGCAAGACATTGTTGGGCCAACGTTGGCCCAATTTTTTTTTCCAACGTTGGCCCACTGTTGGTAGTCCTACGTTGGCCCACGGTCATTTTGCTCATCGGCCCAACGTTGGTCCAACATGATGGTATATTGTTGAGCCAACGTAGGTATAATTGTAAGCCAACTAACAGCCAACCTTGACAACTGGTTGGTTAGGTTGGCCCAATGTTGGGCCTTTGTTGAAATGTCAGACGGCATATTGTTGGGCCAACGTAGTTATTATAGTAAGCCAACTAACAGCCAACATAGAAACAACATTTGCAATCGGTTAGTTAGGTTGGCCCAACGTTGACCCTTCATTGAATGATTGGTCCGATATTTACGGTTTATTGGCCTTAAGGTCAAGATCTAGTAAATGACTTCAGACTAACTTTTTGGTGCTAGATCCATTATGATGTCATAATCAATTTTAACTTTCTTTTTCCCGTACTTTACGGCTCTAGTAGAATTTTGTAGAAAATAAAGTATTTTCATGGAATTCAATTTGAAATCATGTGAAAAGTAATCCCGATACCTATATTCAATTTGATATTATTTTAAAGAAGAGGCCAAGAACATACATATTACCGTTTTCTGTGAGACTGTAGGCAATCTGGATACTTTTCTTTGTCTGATATGGAAAAAAACTCCCGTATTCATGACTGGTTATCTTAATTTTCCATTGCAAATGACAGTTTAAAACATGATTTTTCGTCTTGTTCATCTACAAATTATGCCCCGCAACACCTTATTTGACCAAGCTAAAGTTATAAAGCATCATTAAAGGAATTTATTTCTCAAATTTGAGAAATCTGTAGGCACCTTTCATTTACTAGATCTTGACCTTAAGCTTCTTTCTGTTGGCCAATTGTTGGATGAAACTTACATCTGTTTAAATAAATTGAATGAATACTTCTTGAAAATACATTTATAAATAATTCTTTATATAGACCTTTCTCATAATTGTTTAAAAAAAATAATACACACTTCAACCTGCATTCATAATGCATACACGTTCAAAGAAAACATTACAAGTGATTCACTGTAAAATTATTTTATAGATATATATCAATTCAATCAGCATTTACAAAATTACTTTTAAAATAGATAATGGTGGAAATGTATGAAAAAATATTAATTTAAAGTTCTTAATCCTGGCTCACTTCCTCTATCACTGTCCTTTTGTTTTGTTTCCCGCTCTTTCTTTTTTCCCTCCCTTTGTCGCCTCCCCAGGCCTCCATCTTGATCTTAGGCATACGTACTTCTTACAGTCCTTTATGTTCTTCAGTTTCATTGTCAGTTACCGCTACAACATTTGTTTTCCTTACAGTCTCTGATTGAAAATACAAATAATTTGGTAATGGAAACAAAGCAAGTACTGATACAGACTCCAATGTATAAATCATGTAATTAAGTCTTTTAAAGACAACGATGTAAAATACTACTAGTACATGTTGATCTATAAACCTTAGTATCCTTGTTAAAATCATAATCGTGTATGCAATAGACAATAGATGGAGACAAGTTGAAAGATTTTTTTTTTACCTTACTTATTATTGTATTTCTTAATGAGCACTAGAAGTTATTGTAAATAAAATTTAAAGTACATGTATGTGCCAACTGTATACACATATATAATTCATAGTTACATTAACTTATATAGTGCTTGTGAGCATAAACAAGAAAAGGATGAATTCCGAACAATTTTAACAGTAAACTTGAATCAATATGAATAATTATACTTACATCGCTTCTAAGATGCAGCTGTAACAATGGTATAATCCATAGTTTTTAAATCTCCCTTCAAGTACTTGCTCTGCATTTTGAGTCTATCACCCACCTGTGAGCAATTGAATCTGACAGCTCACCCAACAGTTTGGTGTTTTAATCGCCGCGACTCTCCAAGCTTTAGCGAACGCCTAACTTTTGTTTCAATTTAATTATAAAGTTGTGTTATCTTGATTTATGTATATGTAGGCTTCATTCACATCCTGTTCTTGGGAACTTTTTAAATGTTATTCAGTTTTCTCTTATTCTCATGAATACAACACTCATGAAATAATTCATAATTCTGAGCTAAGGATTTTAAAACTAATAAATAATCATGCACCCACTTAAAAAAAAAACAGAACAGAAAACTTTTTGGTGCTGTGATCACTTTAGTTCAAAGATAAGAATGGTGAAAATATCAGATCTAAACAGATGCAGTCATCCAATTAAAAGCAAGGACAGAGAATGCCCTCTATCATTTCAGAATGTGCATCTAAATTAATGTTTTGCAATCAAATAAGCTTGCAACACAACAGTTCAATGGGGCAACTTTGGGAACATAACGATTTAAGAACTTGGAACCAACGTTGGCCCATCGTAACGCTCATCAGCTTACATGGACACCATCATTTAGTTGGCAGTACAATAATTGGGCCAACATTGGCCCAATATAAATATCCCATCTTGAAACACTTATACATGCTAACATCGGGCCAACGCTGAGCCGACGTACTACTACCAACTTGATTAGACATTTTCAGTAAGGATGTATTACAAACGTTGGGCCAACATTGGGCCAACATTAGAATCCTAACTCCCTTTGAAAGTTGAGTGAATATAGAAGTCGGTTACGTTGGACCAACGTTGGGCCAACATAGGAATCCCAACATTATCAAGAAGGTTGACATGGTTACATTGGTCCAACGTTGGCCCAACGTTGTCCACCCAACGCCAACCATACAACCATTTACCAATGTTGGCCCAACGTAGTCATGCTATCTGGGAAATAATACATTATATATCTTTCTTAACTGATTGTATAACATTTTACAAATGATCGTCTGCAGCTTTGTTCATTGTGAAACATGAAGATAACGAACAGTATTCAGTCTCGAAAGTCCAGTGAAAAGATACAAATTTAGAGCAGAGCAAACACGGACCTCAAAATTCAGAGGTGGGATCAGGTGTCATGGAGAAGTGAGCATCCCCAGAAGACCGGTCACACCCGCCGTGTGCTCCTTGTCATGATTGGAAAAAAAACCGGAAAATCCGTAGACAGTTTAGTGTATAAATAACGGTCTAACAATTAGTATGAAAAACGTCAGTCAGCATTTGACTCAATGATAGGTTGTTTATGCTGACAAGGTCATTATATCGACTGTAGAACTTGTGAAATGATGACTTCAAAAATTGTATTTTTCATGAATGAAGAACAATGCTAGGGCTAATAAAACAAAACACTAATCCTTATGTCTATTCTTAGACTGTAAAACTGTTATATATCTAGTGAGACATGACACTCTGCAATTTGTTGTTGATATATGAAAAATTAAAGTAAACATATCATGTTATACAATATCAATTTATTTTAAAACTTTACACCAAGTTAATTTTGAAAGTCAATAAGAACTATTTTAATTTGAACAGAAGCTATAAATTGCAATTCCCAAGAAATATATAAAGCACTTGCTTGATCAGAGATGATCTATCGATCGTCAATCTTCTTACACTTAATTCATTAATCAATCTCTAATTTGACAGACTGCAATTTGTCTTATCAAAATGTCCCTTGAATTACAATCCTGGATAAGTAACCCATGGGACAAGTGGATTTTTCTTGTTATTGACACAAAAGAAATATTTTATATTTGTTACATATTGCTGTACAGCATATCATGAAAAAAGTGTATTTTCTTAAATTAACATTTTTTTAATATAATTACTGCAATAGTCTAACATCTGTTGGTATTGTGCAACTAACAAACATAAATATTTTTTTTCAATTCCACCTTAATGAAAGGTTACACTGACCTTCAAGTAGGGTGAAACACACCTTCTACCTGAGATGCATTAATTGACCAAATTTGATGATTCAAGGTCTGATAGTTTTCCAGTCATGAGCTGCACAATATTTTTCCATATTTAGCCAAATCATCTTAATTAAAGGTCACAGCACCCTACTTAAATATACACTTTCTACCCAAGATCTATTAAATGACAAAGGTTGATTATTCTAGGTCTCATAGTATTTACGTTACGAGCCGGACACAAAACGTTAACAGACACATGCAAAGACAAGATGGTCGTGAAATCCATACCATTAAGCCCCGTCTTAAGACGAGCGTATAAAAACGGGATAAAATAATCTCCTAAAGCCAATTTCTTTTTAAAAAGAATCTATCTTAAGACTTGTATGAGTTTAATGTACGTCTGTTAGGAAATTGACAACATTAACAAATAAGCAAATATATTTTTAGGGTGAATTCAAAAAAAATGACCACCAAACTGAATTTTTTTGGCAAAATTCAACAACTTGTAGCATATTTTTCACTTATATCATCATATTGCAAATGCATTCCAGTTTAAAATCCTGAAGTGGCAATAGAATAGACAATTGGATTAAAAAGTTTCAGAATTTTTATTAGAAAAATTTCTTTTGAAAAAAGAAAATATCATTACACCTTAAAAGACTTTCTAAAATACATAATCACAAGAAATTATAGTTTTTTATGCTTCAAAATGGTAAAAGGGGTATAAATGATTAAATCTAGACCTTGAATGAGTATCTTCTCTTGTACATGTGACAAAAAATTGGCTTTTTGATTGTTATTTTACATTATTTTTTTAATTCTGGTCTGAAAAGTTTTAATATGAAAAAAATATGAAGCAATAAAATTCCCCAAAATTCACTTTTTTGTCCGTTCAAGTCAATTCTTTAAATCAAAGCCAAAAAAGAATTGTTTTATACGAGTTCTCTTACAAAAAATACTAGATTTTGAAGTGACCCTATGTTACATTATTGTGTTGCACTCCTGACATCTGATATGTATTTTATTTAACATTGTTTTAAAAATTATAACACACAATAACCCATTCTTACTTTGTAAATCAATTTGCCGTGTCGATATTTTTCATCGTTTACAGCAGGTTTTTCATATGTTGAAGACCTTAAAACATGATTATTTGCAAAGTGTAATATATATAAAATGTATTTAAAATATATGTGAAATGATGAAAACTATTCCCTGAATTGACTGTAAAATTTCTGTAATTTGTTGATACACATAGTGTTTTGAACATCAAATAGTATCAAGCATTTTTTTTCAACTTATTTTTTAGTAAAGATAGTTAAAAAGCATCGGTAATTATGAAGCAGTTTTGTTGCACTCCTGACTGCAGTAAAATTTAAAATTAAAACCATAGAACAGAAAAATTCATAAAGTGTTGGCAACATCAAGTGGTAATGAAATTGTGCAATACTTATAGTCCAATACTTCATAATTAAAACAGATGAAAGTATTTAAAATTCGCATTTTATCTGGAATTATACCCTATTTTATGCCCAAAAACTAGCTTAAATGTATATTTAGAAGATAAAATATATTTTAAAGCATATTTTCCTTTAGAAGACAAACACAGTAACCCACCAGAGAAATTCTACTCATCATTTTTTCTTTATTTTTATTCTAAGTGGATGATTTATAATTCTAACATATTTGTTGCACTCCTGACCAACAGCATTGAGGCCTTTAAAGTAGAATTGTGAAGTGAAAATTAAATAAGAACTTGTTCCGTTGTTTCAGTGAAGTTGAGGAGGAATTACTTGAATTTTATGACAATGTTTTAGTGTGTTTATTTTTAACGTTCATTAAAAAAAATCACAAAAAGATAAAAACACATCTGAATTGATAAAATGGAAAAAGGAAGGATTTTAATAATAAAACTGTCAATAATTTAGCATTAAATTATACAAAAAGATCCTTATTAATTAATGAATACTTCTAAGCATGAATAGAAGTCTTTTCGTCACACAACTTGAATCTTTTAAAAAATGTGTTGCACTCCTGACCATAGAAATATGGATCTGAAGCACAGACAGATCCTGTAATTTACAAATCTATTTGGTAAAAATGTTCTTTGTGTCGTTATATTTTCCAAAATAAAAATCAGAAAATCATATAATGATAATAGTTTTTTCATGCTTGGGAGCAAAACATCAAATGTTGCACTCCTGACATTTTGGGGTATGCACATATACTTGACTCTCATTAATGTTGCTTGTGATTTATATAACATTTTTAAGTTTTAAAATGTATATCAGTTATTATTTTACACTTCCAAAATTCTTTTTTGTCTTAATTTTCTATCAGAATTTTACAATTGATGTTTTTTTGGCAACACTACATTTTTTCTGTTGCACTCCTGACATGGTGTAACATTTTTTTAAACATCAGCCATGACCACAACTTGATTAAACAAAAGTTATGACAGTCCACATTTAAAGCTCAATACTTTGAATGTTATCAGGAAAGTCTTTATTTTCAACATGAAGCATTATTTTTTATTTCACAGATCTCCAAAAAATATTGAAATTTCAAAATGTCACAAAAAGGTGTTGCACTCCTGACAATTTTAGCATCATTTTTGGGCATAACTTTTTTGTTAATTGAGATATCAACGAGATATTTGGCAGGTATTTAGACACTATCTAAAGACATATGCTGAGACATAGAAATCTATTTTCATTGCCTGTATTTTTAGTGTGGGTTGATAAATATGCATTTGGTCATTTTTTTTTAATTCACCCTTTACAATTTTAAAAACTTGTATAGGTTGCTAAAACTATTGCAGTGGTTTCATAGACAGAGGTCTGTATTTGATAATATTATTTTCTCTATTATTCAAAGCTCTCTGATTGGTTTAGACTTGATCACATGATCAAGTATATACGACTTGTGTTACTATTTAAAGATTCTGAAAAGCGTATATATATTTTGACTTCATGATTCTAAACATGGAAATAATCTTCTCCTAAAGCCAATTTCTTTTTAAAAATAATCTATCTTAAGACTTTGTATGAGTTTAATGTACGTCTGTTAGGAAATTGACAACATTAACAAATAAGCAAATATATTTTTACAATTTTAAAAACTTGCATAGGTTGCTAAATCTATTGCAGTGGTTTCACAGACAGAGGTCTGTATTTGATAATATTATTTTCTCTATTATTCAAAGCTCTCTGATTGGTTTAGACTTGATCACATGATCAAGTATATAAGACTTGTGTTACTATTTAAAGATTCTGAAAAGGGTATATATATATTGACTTCATGATTCTAAACATGGAAATAATCTTCTATAAAACAATAATGGCGATGACTTCACAATAGCCTACATGACTTGATGTTTCTGAATTATACATCAACTATTCATAATTATGATGTTCTGTAATAACTGGTAAGACGTAACAATGCCTTGAATAAGGATCTACTTTATATTATAACATATCAGATATGTTTTCATAAATTGACATATAATAAAACAAATGTAGACTTTTTGAATTAGTACATTCCCTTAATTACTCTATCAGTATAAAGGAAACACAATTACATTAAACAGCTTAATTCATTTTGATTTCTAGTCTCTATGTTTTAAAAATAAGACGAGAAAACTTGTGGCTTGTTCCCATTATTTTCCTTTTTTCAATCTCTGTAAAAAATAATATACCAAATGTAGCCCTTTCATTCGGTCAATACGTAGATAAATCGACTTCACAAAAAAAGAAGTGCTCGGTCGATATGCTTTTCTGTGAAGTCGATATATCTATGGATCGACCTCATGAAAGGGCTATATTTGTATATTATTGATGATACTGAAGTCAGTATGATTACCTAGTCTCTGTCTCAATCTTTCTATCAGAGAAATGGGGCTTTGTTTACTACACTCCTCCCCTCTGTCAGCTCAACCCCCCCCCCCCCCCACACACACACACACACAGGAGAACTCAGACTGGAGACTTGAGTCTTATTCTTGTTAGGCCTGATTTGTGGATTCTTAGATAACTGCTCTGTCTATTGATTGTCCATAATGCAGAAATAGTTTTTGTGAATTTTTTTCGTTTTCATCCCTGTTTTCAGTTTGCCCATTATTCAATATGCTGCGGCTTTACTATCACATATAGACTCATGATCCTGAGTATTATTTAACTTACTTATTACTCCCTCTTGATTTCGAGGGTTTTAGAAATTTACATAACTATAATATTCCCAGAGGGAGTTTTCAAGACATTTTCATGTACTTTTCCCCTTCTGTGATGTTTAGTTTACTGAATGAATTCAGCAGTAAAGTTTGTAAATCAAAGTTACCGAAATCAATGGCACATTTTGTATTAATGTGGCCCATGCCAACCCTACCCCCGGAGGTCCTGTTTTAAACAAACTTGAATCTACACATGAAAATGCTTCTGTAATATGACTAATCATAGCTTTGGTGTTTTTGACAGGAGGGTTCTCATGGCAAAGTGGAAGGCAGTTATTTAGGAGTTTCTTAACCTTAACAGTTGAACCATCTTAGCAGTTTATAAGCAGTTTCTAAACCATTTCTGCACTGCTTAGGGCATGTTGGGCCCACAATAAACCTTTGAATAAAATAGGCAGTTTTCTAAGCCTTAAAAGTTGTTAGGCAGTTTTACAGTTCGTTAGCAGTTCATAGGCAGTTCATAAGCAGTTATTTTGGTAAGATTTTTCAGGATTGGTTGCTCCCTTACATATAACTGTTTAAGTACTGCTTATTAAACTGTAAAGCTACTGTTTTTATACTGCTTAATTAACTGTTATACACTGCTTAATATGTACTGTTAATTAACTGTAATCTCATTTTGAGAACACATATTTCCTGAATTCCTAATAATTGTAATTTTTAACAGAAATACAATTACACTGTACATTGAATTAATTATACATATTTAATCAATCGTGCCAATATTAAACATACAATGCGTATGAAGTATAATACTACAAATGTTAAAACAATCAACATTATGAAAATTAATCCATGTACTTGTAATCTACAATGACGATTTCAATACCAATATAAATAAGAATGTACTTCTTTTTCCTTAAATATTAGTTGTAGTTAAAACAAAGACTTTGCTTATATTAGTTAAATGGAATTGAGTCAGTGATTCTTAAAAGGTGCTGGCAATATATCAGAGACCATTGAAATGATTCAAGCAGTATAATAATTGTGAAAATTATCTCTCTTTTCAAGAACACCTATAAAATATATTGTACCTACCGGCTGTTGTATGTATGCGTCATAATTTCAATTATTCTTAAGCTTTGTGGCCAGCAGGTCCCCTCTTCATGACTCTATTTCCTTTTGTTCAACACAACATGGCAGCCAAAGTTGAATTTTGGCGGCCAGTTGTTCTGTTCCTGTTGTGTATATTTATTGATCATTGAGCTTAACATTGATATTTCTCTTGATCCCAATCAAATTGTAAAGCACTATTTCTACGACTCAATTCTGTCACTTTCCAACACCAACGCATGCAAATAAGATTTAGCTGATCCTGCCCACAGTGTGAAGTATTAGCGGTTTAATATCTCATCGACATCGATTTTTTTTTTATGACCGCTCAGTAAAACATTGGAAATGTTAAACTTTTTACAGTACATGTATAGATTAATATAGGAACCAATTTTTAAAGGTATAACAATAAATATTATTTAAATGTCAAAGTATAAAGCCGTCGACTGTGAAAGTCAGCGTTTCTCGCAAAAGTCCACTATGGCCTTCTTCATTTTTTTTTCTGCAAAAACATACCACTGTACTTGAAATTGCCAAAAAAATTAAATTAAAACAATCATATATAAAGTAAATAAAACATAAGTAAAATTAACTGACTATGTTTTTTTTGGGAAATTAATTATACCGCACTAGACATCCAAATTTGAAAATGTTTTAAAATAAAAAGACACTATAGAAGTTGGGGAAATAATGTACATTTATTGACTGGGTTCGAGGGCAACATGCGTTTTGTCGGCCCCAAGAACTAAACTGTTTGCCTGAGGCCGTCTGAGACAGTCAATAAATGTTTTGTTATACCTTTCATTTATTTATTTATTTTGTTATTATTATTATTGTTATTTAACATGTATACATGCATGTTGAACCCCAACGAATGCAAATGAGATTTTAGCTGACCCCGCCCAGTGTATGACGTAAGCGGTGCAACATCTCATCGACAGGTCCAATATCTCACTCCGTGGTCAAACATCTATTTTTTATGACCGCTCAGCAAAACATTGGAAATGTTAGACTTTTATTAGTATTGATTTATATAGGAACAAATTTTTAAAGGTATAACAAAATATTTTGTCGAAATGCACACTATCCGGAAGGAACAAGTATTACTGTAACTCAGAAATGTTAAGTATGCGGCAAAAATCCTGAAAATGTGTGCATGGGCGTCGGATGAACGATAAAGCCAGATCCAGAATGCCTTCTAACCCAAACTCTATCCCCAGACCATAAACTGAGGCAAACCAGATTCGCTCCAGTTTGGTAAATGTATTGCTGGTGTTTTGTGTGGATTCCCTTGCTTTCCGCAAATGTTCTGACTTGGCTTTTACCATTCAAAACAATATCTGTGGCTATGTTACCGTTATCCCAGGATACGACAGCTGTGTAGAAAACGTAGTTTCCATTAATGGGTGCTGTAAAAACACCGTCACGTGGGTTATAGCCCTCTCCCACATTTGTGATGACATCTGGGAATACCATATCTGTTCTCGTCATGTCTTGTTCCGAATAGTGGCCAAAACCTGCCGTAAATGCAATTATACGTGTTCGATAATCTGAAAAAAGATCAGTAATCGTCTGATTCGATGGATGTGAAATTGCAATTTGATTTACAAATCATGGTGTATTTAAAAGTCCCTGTAGAAAAGACTTTTGTTACGTCAAACACTAGAGGTCTAATAAGAGATTATTAAAATTGGTTCTTACCATCCTTTTCTTCTGATACATTCCTTGTGAACTTATCGAACGAAGCCAAGGTAGATGATATATTTAGCTGATTATCCTCCATCTTTTTTGCCCAACCTTCTAGTTTCGAAACCGACTTGTTGATGTCTTTTTGAGTGCTGGAGAGATTCTGAACTTCTTCAAGAATATCTTTTGTTCTATTAAACAGAGCGCGACTTTCCTCATTCAATTTTGTTTCAGTGATTTTTTTGATGTTCAGATATAGCCGCAATATTTTCGTCGACAGTTTTCAGTTTTTGGTCATATTCCCGAATCTTACCCTGACAATTTACTACAATGCTTCCGAAACGTTTATTTTCCAACTGAAGGGTGTTGATTTGAGTTTTTAATGTCTCAATTGTCTGCTGGAAGTTGTACATCGTACTGTCAGCCGACTCCATGCTTCTCTTCATAGAATCAACGTCTCCAACTAATGCACGAACATTCTTGGCCACAGCTAAACCAATACTAGTACCTTGGTTGAGGATATGTTTTATAAATTCCAGTTCATTGCACTCGATCGCTTGCCAATTTTCTTTTAAAGCTGTTGAGTTGTGTTCTTCAGAGCCAGTTAGCAAAGAAAAGGCTCTTGCCTTGGTACTGATAATCAATGTCATACAAAGAAAGAAAGACTTCATTCTGACAGTCAAAAGAGGAAATGAATCGAACAAAGCAAATCTGCCACATTTATTATAAGAGAGAGAAAGAGAGCAGTTGCGACTCTTGACCATATCTGCAGATATAAGTAGGTCTATGAAAATATTAAATGATAGATGTAGATAAAATACATGGTATGCAACATCTGTCAATTCTGATAAAGTAGATAAAAACACAATAACACTTCAAATTATGTGATTTTTTTCCTGCAGATAAAGGGATGAAGTGATTATTATAAATATCTATCATATTAACACCACTTCACAAGCATATGAAAATAAAAACATTAATAAAGATTAACTAAGCATTGAAAAGTGACACTATTTAATATTCACCAATTAAAACATTGCCGTGATGTCATTCTTTAGTTCTTGCAGTCTTATTGTGTACATAATTATTTTAAAACAGAATATTATTTACGGATCACACAAATTTGGAAAATTAAAAAAATGTCTTCCAATTAAAAGAATAAACTAAAATAGTACACATTAAAATAAAACTTGAGCTCTTTGAACTTGCTAGACTTTAAGTGATGTTTTCATTTAGTGATAAAAAAAATTCAGAAATTCCCTTATTTTGGGTTTTTATAAAGCAGGGTTGGCTGGTTAATCTGTCATTTTAATCATAGAAGAATTCTACTTCTAGTAACAAATATAATTATCTATTACACATTCAATCCTTCATGTATTAAGATGAAATATGAAGATAACGGACAGCATTCAATCTCAAAAGTCCAATGAAACAATACAATTTTGGTGCAGAGCAAACGCAGATCTCAAAATTAAGAGTTGGGATCAGGTGCCGTGGAGGAGTGAGCATCCCCAGAAGACGGGTCACACCCGCCGTGTGCTCCTTGTGATGATCGGGAAAAAACGGAAAATCCGTAGATAGTTCAGTGTATAAATAATGGCTTAAGGAAGCTCTAAACACTGCACACTAAAGAGTACTATTTATAGGATAGTTTTATTGAGCTAGAGTGATCTGCCCTTAGAAGAAAAATAGAATAAATTGGAATCTACAGTTAATGACACAATTTGTTATGAATCAAAGTATTTTAATGTTATGTTAGACCAAGATTAAGTAATTGAATACATCATTTCCATTAATTTTCCCGATGTAAGTAAACAACGGTGATTTCTGTTCACAGATAGTACATTGTCTTTGAACATTTTTCCTACAGAAATAGGGCAGGTACCCTAAGTTGAAAATGAACTAGATACACTGAATATGTGCACCTTTATATGAAATATTTTTCTCAAAGTCCAAAAAGTATTTTTGATTAGTGTTTAGAGCTTCCTTAACAATTAGTATGAAAAACGTCAGGCAGCATTTGACTCAAAAATAGGTTGTATGTGCTGACAAGGTCATTGTATCGACCATAAAACGTTCGAAATGATGACTTCAAACGAGATGGTTGAAATCCTTGTTTCATCAACTTGTTTGTCAAAAGCTTGCCTCATTTTAGAAATTGTTCATAGTTACGTAGAGCATGCAAGCTCTTGCGTATTAAATCAACTAGGAGACATAAACCCCATATGAAGGTGACAAGGGTCTATTGCTACACAAGTAAGGAAAGTTGACGATTGAAAAGTTGAAGTCATCACGTTCATCATAAAGCTTTGTTGTTAGGTTACCATTAACGTCTTTTTCTAGTGAAATATCTAAATATGAAACAGATGTGTCAGACTCTGTGATATCTTTTATTTCAAGCTCACTGGGATATATCGAGTCGACATATGAATGGAAGTAACTATTGTTAATTAATACGTCCTTGATTTATCTAAATGTCGAGTTGAAGGCCACAGCCAGCGTTTTCTTCTTCTCATGTATAAGTTTTTGAATAAATCCTGCTTCATATGAATACAAAAATATGTCTGCTAATAACGGGGTGCAATTGGTACCCATGGGAATTCCAACAGATTGTTGGAAGACCTGGTCTCCAAAAACCACAAAGATACTGTCAATCAGAAACTCAAGCATCTTTTAAATATCATCTTCAGAGTACTTGTGCATACAATCAGAATGCTTTTTAACAAAATATTTTTTTCAAATAAGCAATAACAAGGTTAGTATATTTTTTATTGAAAAAGCAGCTATGATGTCAAAAAGCCTTGACTTTATTGTTGGGAATCAATGGTTGTATAAAGTGTCGAAAAGTCGTATGTTTTTATATTAATGATTTTGGTAAAATTTTGTTATTTCAAATTTTCCAAAAGTTCCTTGGAATTTTTAAGTATCCACATCTGATTTTCACCACTTCTCAAATATATTGTTGCACAGTACTCCTAAAGTTCCTTCTTCACTGCTGTTAATATTTTAGTGAAGAGTAAAGAAAGAGGTTTGGTAGAATATTTATTGGAACCTGCTATGTATGATTGTTTGTAAGGATTTTTATGAAGTTTCGGAATCCAATATAAATATGATAATATTCAAATTCATTTTGATTGCTGGGAATATTGAAAATATTCAGAACTGACATTATCATTTTGAAGAATTTCCTCCTTAGAAAGGGAGCTATGGGTATAAGCTGGATTTCACTAGTAGAATTAAATCCCATTCCTTCTAAAATACAATTAAAATAATGAGCCTTACAAACAAACACAATGTTGTTACCTACTTTGTCAGCAAGGACCAGTACACACTGAAATGGATTTATTTACTGTTTGCGTTTGAAAACGGAAAACTTTTTTTTATATTCTTTCCACAAATTGGATCTTGTGTGTGTACACAAGGAATCAAAAATTGGATGAGTTTGTAACTTTTCCATATCCTTTATATCATCTGTGATCTAAGAATTGGTCAAAATTTGAAACAATTGTAATTGTTAATTTGCAGAATATTGAATTTATTAATAATAACTGAATAACAATTTAAAAGTATAAAGTGCTTTAATTATTGTATTGTTCCAGTTGTCTACAACAAAGGGCAATTAATCAACCCTGCACTTTAAAAATGCAATAAAATAATCTGCTAAAGGCTTTTTTCCTACAAAATAATCTTCCCTTGCATGACTATTGTTCATTTCAATTGTAGCTGACAATATCAACAAATAAGACATACAATTCTAAAAATATTATATTGTGTGTAAAGGTTACAAAACTATTTCAGTGGTTTCACAGACAGAGGTCTGTATTTGATATTATTGATGATACTGGAGTCAGTATGATTACCTAGTCTCTGTCTCAATCTTTCTATCAGAGACATGGGGCTGTGTTTACTACACTCCTCCCCTCTGTCATTTAGGACATTCTCCTTCCCCCCACACACAGGAGAACTCAGACCAGAGACTCTCGTCTTATCCTTGTTAGACCTGATTTGTGGACTCTTGGATAATCTGCTCTGTCTATTGATTGTCTGTAATGCAGAAATAGTTTGTGTGGAATCTTTTCGATTTTCATCCCTGTTCTTAGTTTGTTCATTACTCAATATGCTGCCACCATCACATATAGAGTCACTATCATTAAGAAATATCACAGACCTTTGACCCCGAGTATTGTTACTGCACCCCTCCTTGATTTCGGGGATTTTAGAATGTTCTCCATTCCCACAACTGTTATCCCCATTTGGAATTTTTGAGACTTTTTCATGAAAACTATTCATCACAGAAGACATTTCCCCTTCTGTAATGTTAAGTTTACTGAAGGAATTCAGCAATGAAGTCTGTACTTCAAAGTTACCAAAATCAATGGCCACTTTTGTATTGTTGAAGGACATGTTTTCCCACAACACTGACATACTATGGCTTCCCTGCAACTTTTGAATAGAGTCAATAGGGCTCTGAAGAGAATCTATTTTTAGGAGAGGTGACACCATCACCTCCTCTGACAGGTGGGGACTCAGATTAGACAGATTGTGTGAAAATCTGGACACACAGTCTTCTGATCTATCAGGGGTTGAAGATGACACTTTTGTTCTGATCCCAGGACTGGATTCACTTCTACCATGCAAATCTGGAGTCACAACTGTAAAGTTCAGCTTAGGCATGTCCAGAAATTCTGTCTTGTCTAACTTTTGCAGTTTGGAATTAACAAAACTTTGTTGCCATACAGGAGTTCCCAAAGAAGTAGCACCAGGATTGTCACAATTTCCAGGAAGTGATGTCTCCAGGTGTTTACATGAAATTTCTGGATCTGAACCATTCACATTTATGGCACTTTTACAATTTTCCTTTAAATCATC
The DNA here is from genome assembly GCF_033153115.1 of Saccostrea echinata. NCBI lineage: Eukaryota > Metazoa > Mollusca > Bivalvia > Ostreida > Ostreidae > Saccostrea > Saccostrea echinata. The sequence continues at coordinate 15,879,755 of NW_026889763.1, forward strand.
ATCATTATATGCCATATTTCCTGGTATGTCCACCTGAATATTTCTAGTTTCTGGATGTGAGGGAAATGTATACAGATCTTCAGTCTCACTGTCACTGGAGAAGTTGTCCCTAAGGGCACTAGACACACCCTGAGATATTGCCCTCACCATCACATCCTCTCCCCCTCCAACCAGACCCTGGGGCTCACCTGGGGACCCTCCCGACTGGTGGATACTTACTCCTCTCGATTTAGTGATTTTCAGTTGCAGTCTCTGTGACAGGGGTAGATATTCCCCCTCATCCTCCTCACTACTGCTGAAGTTCAGATTCCTCTCCACAACCACAGAATTCCCTTTTACCGATTGCTTAGCCACAGATCTCATTGCTAACTCTAGTCTATGCATTGGTGAAGCTTTCATCTGTTGCTTTACAGTTACAGGTATATTCAGTAAACTTGCATCAGGTTTATCAACACTCTCAAATCGTGACTTTGTATTCTGTGTATTCAAATCTTCCTTGATCATTTCCTCATCCTCATCTGTTTCCACATCATCACTGTTATTTTCTGGTTTATTTATATCCTCCAATTTTTCACTCAATTCTGAAGCTTCTGTCTCTTTTACCCTGTTTGTTGTTTTCTTTCTTGATTTTCTACCTGGAAATGATAGAATTGGTGAAGGTAATTCTATCAGTGTGTGTGTATTGAAATTCACAAAAATAGAAGCAGAAGATATTTATGTAAACTAAAACTGAGCTATAAAGTTATGTCAACGCAGGTGTATTGTGAATTAACACATACATGTTGTTTTTTTTTCATTTATTTATCCTCATTTTACAGAGTAAAGCAATACAAAAAATTTCTGGACATATTCTGTATGCTAAGACTAGTACCTTGGTCATGAGGTTTCAATTCTTTTCCTCAAAGTTGAAAACAAGAGGCCCAAGGGCCACATCACTCACCTGAGCACTCTGGCTAGGAAAAAGCAGAAATCAGTTCAGTATCAAAAAGTTTTAAAATATGTGGTCCCAACCTACCCAGGGGAGAGGAGGGGGGATCTGAACAAACTTGAATCTACAATAATTAAGGATGCTTCCATATTTTTTTGACAAAGCATGGCTTTAAAAGATTTTTAAAGAATTTTCTCCTATGTGTTTCATCTTCTATTGTGGCCCCACCCTACCCTGGGGGACATGATTTGAACAAACTTGAATCTACACTACCTGAGTATGCTTCTATATTATTTTGACTAATCATGCATTTTTTGTTCTTGAGAAGAAAAATTTCATATTTTTCCTATGTATTCCTGTAAAACTCTGATTGCCCATTATGGCCCCACCCTACTACTGGGATGCCATGATTCAATCAAACTTGAACCTACACTACCCGAGGATGCTTCAACATAAATATGACTTATCATGGCTTTGCTGTTCTTGAGAAGAATATTTTTAAAGATTTTTTCCCTAAATGTATTCCTGTGTAAAACTTTGATCCCCCATTGTGGCCCCACTCGATCCCCTGGAGTCATGACTTGAAAAAACTTTAATCTACACTACCTGAGGATGCCTCCTCATGAATATGACTCATCATGGCTTTGCTGGTCCAGGAAAAAAAGATCTTTCCTTTATATTTCCATGTAAAAGTTTGATTGCCCATAGTGGCCTTTACATCCCCGCCCCTTACCCACGAGGTCAAGATTTGAAAAAATTTGAATTTACACTATGTCAGGAAGCTTTCACATATGTTTATCTTTGCTGGCCCCATGGTTCTTGAGAAGAATTGTTTTAAAATACCCCATCCAACTTTCACAATTTCTTGTTCATCTCCCCTTGTAAGAAGGCATGGCCCTTCATTTGAATAATTCTGAACACCCTTTATGTAAGAATACTCTGTGCCAAGTTTGTTTAAAATTGGCCAAATGGTTCTGGAGAAATGAAATTGTAAAAAGTTTACAACAACTATGATGATGACATAAACTAGTGATGGGACATCGGTTCATTTTCATAATCGATCATCGGTTGGAATCGGTTACTGCTTCCGATGCGATTTTACCAATTATAGTCGGATGTCATAGTTTTGTATATAAAAAGCAGACATTACAATTATTTCATATTATTTCTTTAACATGAACATATAAAATATATATTATTTTCTTTGTTGTTTTGCTTCTTTTACACTTTCTATATATGCACCTTTTGGTCCTTAATCACCTCTGCTTCGTGTTAGTTGGCTAGTATCAGATGCAGATGCCATTTTCTTTCATTAAGAAGAAATAAATTTTAAACCAGAAATGGGTAATTCTGGAATGTATTGTATTAGAAGTATGTTTCCAATGATCAATTATGAAAAATTATAATCGATCATCGGAATCGGTAGCATTTTTTCGTCGACAATCGATGTTTTCTGATTATCGGTACAACACTAACAGAAACGAATAAATTTTGATCAGAAAAGCTCACTTGAGCTTTCGGCTCAGGTGGCCTAATAAAACTACAACATATAATGATATTTACAGTAGTTTATTTGTCTTGTTTTACCTTTGCCTTTGGATTTCTTGGTGGCCTGTTCTATTTCAAAATCAGCAACAATATGTGGATAACTTCTTCTAAACAGAGCCTGTTCCTCTATAGTTTTATAGAGATCTTCACTGCAAACACTGTCTGCAGCTGTAACAGTTCATCATACGATGAAAAAAGAATCTTACGATTATTAGCAATTTAGTACTACCAATAATCAGACTTCTATTACAGAAACTGTCATATTAACTCTAGTACCTGGTTTATTCCACAAAACTTCATAGCAATTTACTCCTTGCCTGACGCGGCACTTGACAATTCTGAAAGACATGATTTCATGCAATGTAACTGATTAGACAAGAGATTTTTGAACCAATATGTTCACTTCATAAATCACCCTGCTAATACAGAACCCTCACCCACCCACCCCCCAAAAAAGCATTATGTTCTTCTTTCTGCCACCATTATGCTTAGTAACATTTATTTACCTTTGGGGGATCAGATGCCTGCCTGTGGGTGAGTTGTTTTTACTGATGTCTGTCATGTCCCACAGTGTGATCAGAGGGAGGACCTTCTCCAGGGTGTACTCGACAGGCCACTCCAGTTTATTGACACAGAACACCTGTAGCGGAGAAGTACTACACCTGTAACACGGAACTACTACATGTGCAACAAATAACAACTACACCTGTAACACACAACAACTACACCTGTAACACACAACAACTACATCTGTAACACAAAACAACTACACCTGTAACACACAACTACACCTGTAACACACAACAACTACACCTGTAACAAATAACAACTTCAGCAGTAACACACAACAACTACACCTGTAACACACAACAACTATACCTACACCTGTAACACACAACAACTACACCTGTAACACACAACAACTACACCTGTAACACACAACTACACCTGTAACACACAACAGCTTTTACCTGTTAACACAGAACAACTACCTGTAACACACAACACTACAAGCATGACTTTATAATGTTGTGTATATAAGTCTATATTTATAGTATAAATATGCGATCTATAGGCAAGATTGAATCATACTTAGAAATGTTCCATAATTATTCTTTACAATAAAAGTCCATGAGATTTAAATTTATTTTGAAGATTTTAAGCAATTTTAAGATCAAGAATAGGGGTGACAATGAAAAATGAAGAAATTTTTTACACATATGTGAATATATGAATACTGAAAACAAACTTATTTTAGCGGTAATCATATTTTAGCACTTTTCTGCTACATGTACTTCTTGTCTGCTTATTTATGTACATGCTAAAATATAATTAAACCTAATACATCATTAAAACTTTAGTGCACTAGATTATTATATGCTCATTGAAGTCATTGTGATGTGTTTGATTCAACTTCTTAACTTACCTGAAGATCAGCCATAGATGGCCTACTCCATCTTGAGACACATGTGGGACATTTTTTCATGTCTTGCAGAAATTCTTGTACAACCTAGATGAGGGAGAACAGTGGATGAACAGTTTCTGTCATCACGTATCATACATAAATCAAAGGCCTGAAGGCCTGAGAGGCGCATCGCATTGAAGGTAGAAAACTCAAATTTTCTTACTCAGAAAAATTCAACATACATCTTGAGGGAATGAAAAAAAATCAGGATAAAAATAAAAATTAAAAATATCATTTCTTTGAGGTTAAAGAAAGTTTTGAGTCATATCAATTGTAATTCATTGATATTTAAATTAATCTATAATTGATTTTAATTATATTTTAATTTTTATTTATTCTTTCATTATAATCATGGTAGAAAGATGAAATAATGAACGAGAATTTAGAAATGAATGGTTATTGAAAAATTCTATATAATTTCATATCTGAATTTTTTTCCAATTTCTTTCATTATGTGCATTTTATGTAAACCATAGTGGGATACATGAAATGTTCATATAAATAATACGGACTGAAGAAAAAAAGCAATCGGGCGTGGTATACGGTATACTATGAAACACGTCTCCGATATTTTTGATAAAATTAACTCAAAAAGTCTATGTTTATACGGTATTAGTAAACCTATAAATTGAAATCCACAGTCATTACAGTTTTTTATCAGACATTTCATCATATTCAACTGACATTTCACCAAAAAACGATCATTTCACCGTTTCGTATCACCCTTCCTCGTGAAATTTTTTTCCCGAAAGGTGGTGCATGTTGCAAAAATTTATTCAGTTGAACATCTTACTATTCGTTTCATCGAGTGAAAAAATTATGATATCCCTTCTATTTCTATAAAAACAACCATTTTGTTCCTATTATTAGTGATGTTTTATAAAATAACATTATTTTTCTCAGATATTCGTACAAGCAATGTCGCCTTACAAGGCCTAATAATTTATGGCACAAGCTGTTGTGATGCAAATAGATCTTACTCCGCGTAGCGCACACGTTTGTTTGTTTTTGTTTTCTCTCTTTCTCTGTTTTTGTTTTGGTTTCTTTTTTGTTATCTTTGCTGCTTTCAAAGTATAAACAACATATATATGTGAGATTTTATGTTATTTGATATTTAAAATAAACAATGAGTATCACCAACTTGTCAATACACATTTGCACTATTTTCAATGGCGTATATAGAATCAATAATGTGGAGTCCTTTGTCGCCGCAGTAATTGAAATGAAAGAAATGGGGGTCGACAGCAATGAGGCCACATCGCTGTTAGCGATGCGCCTCAAAAAAATATTTAATCCTATAGTTGCTATCTACCAGGGGCCCATTTCACAAAAGAACTTATGACTAAGACCAAAAACTTTAGTTAATTGTAAATGCTTAAAAAATATTTGGTTCTGTAAAAAATTGCATTTCCAAAATATTTTTAAAAAGAAAGTTATTTTTCAAAATTACATTTTGGTCTCTTAAATTGTAAGTTCTTTAGCAAAATGGGGCCCAGATGTGCCAAACTTTCCAACTACAATAAAATGGATCCAGTGGTCTTATTTCCTGAATATTGGGGTAATCTGTTTCTACTGAATTCTTTTTTAAGTATTTTTATGTATACAATATTTTAGCTTACACTAGATGTAGGTGGTTTTCAGTGTTACCTCTTTCTGTGGGAAGTCCTGAATGTGTGCAGCTTTACGTCTTATAAACACCTCCACTTTGTCTACACACAATGTCTCCGACATAGACTTCCACATCTCAAACCTGAATGTTAAATACAAGGTTACGTATATCAATCTCACTTAATTCAGTGTACTTTACTCTATATTCAGGAGTGATCTGAACTTGCAGAAAAACTTTTAAGTACTTCCTCTCTCTGCATATTCATGATTTCTTTTTTAGAACAGCCATCACAATTATAAACCAGAAGTTTTCACAATTGATTTCTTTCTTGTTTATTTACATTTTTCATGAATGGCAAAGCCATAAACTCTAAAATTGGAATCTTCTCAAGTCCAAATACACAGCTTAACTCTTTCATCTAAACAATCAAGATTGAGATCTCTTGATCACTTCTATTGGATCAAATCAGTTTCCCTTTCCTAGATCTTCAAATTGTGTCAGAAATTACACATATTTGGTGGTGTTTTACATCACTGAAGACCGTCTCTAACTGTATGTTTCAGTTTCATCACATGATATCTTTACCTTTTCAGAACATTTGGTGTTGTTAATGAGTTCATCAATTTGACAACTCTCTCTACGCCTACTCCAGGGACTCCTTTGGGTAAATAGTCACATCCAAGTAATAATGCCATGGCAATTAACTTCTCTCTAGTCAGACCTAGTCTCTCTTCCACGTCAGTCATACTGTAACACTCAACATGAGGGTCCTATAAAACCAAGAAAATTACTCAAGTAAAACTGTAGATTTACATCAATACTAAAATCTCAAAAGTGAATAAAAAAGAATTTTGCCATTTAAAAAAAGTGAAAAATACTGTTTTACAGGTAATTAAGAGATAGAATTCCCTTTCCTGGTTATATCTAATACAGTGTATATTTATGAATTATTGTAAAAATTTAAGGCATCACTTTTTTTTGTGTTGCATCACTTACTTTTGTATTCATAGTAAAATTTCTGTAAACAGTCCTTGCTCCATATAAGAATGCATCTCCGTCATTTGTTAAACAACCATCTACAACCTAAACAAAATCAGAAACCTCAAAACTAATGTACTTTCCAGTACAACAGTTATGGCTTGAAGAATTCTTTTTTTAAAAAGATCAGTTTCCTTTATTCAGGTTTGCAACAAACTGAAAACAATTTACTTTACCCCTGTGGCATTCAGGGCTGCACAAGTAGCCTCAGCTTCTCCAGAACTCTGTACATAGGGTACCCCGAGATAGTCCAGCATCTCACAGCACTGAAAAATATCCACCATTATACAGAGAGGGCATATTAAAGGATCATCTTATACAATATACCAGTCCAGTATTACTGTAAATGTATTATATTTAGCATGTAAGATATTTGGCGGATATTGATTTTTGAAAAGTTGGCATAGATTTGATTTAGCACACTTCTTAATGTTCTTATTCATGTGTATATGTGCAAGATATTTTGGGTTGTACTTGCTTGAAGTAGCAGAAGTTACTTTCCGCAAAAGGCGCTAAATAGAATACACTGCCAAATGAAATATGTCATCATCGGAACCCAGGGGTTAGGGTTAAGGTTAGGGTTACGCTTTCCCGTGGCCCGGGGCAAGTGAAATTCATCTCGGGAAAGATAGTTTTCATGATAAACTTACCCGAATGGGAAAGTAATAAATTTCAGGCTGAGCCAGGAAAACTTTTCAAGTTTATTAAACGAAATCAATAACAATAAACATCCAATTACATTGTATTATAATCTGCACAAGTCTGCTACATTTCGTTTATTTAATCTGCAATACTTATCATAGGAAGTCCAATTACTTGTATAATATCGGAACCAATCTGGAAAGATCTCAAAATTACGGAATGGCTTTTAAAACAGAAATGATGTTTTGAAAACAATGATTTGTCAAAATGTGCATGATTAAATCAATAGATATTTTAACAAAATAATAAACAAGTATATAACAATTGCTTTTAGATGGTGTATACATTAAAACCACACAATAAAAAAAATAACAAAATAGAGTTGTTTATATTTTTCTAGATTTTTGTTTTCGAGTTCTGTTTTAGGTTAATTAATGATATGTTTTCAAATAAATAAACCAGTAAAATTAAATGATTTTCTGATATGTTTTCAAAAAAAAAAAAAATTAGTAAAACTAGATGATTTTCTCTATCTTTTTGGGGGCAAGTGAATTTTGAATCTGGGCAAGTGGATTCCCAGTCATTACTTGCCCGTGGGCAAGTGAATTTAAAAAAAAATTCTAGACCCCTGGGAGCCCACGGGTTTTCTCTCCGCTACACTACTACAGAGAGAAAATCCATGGGTTCCGGCAATGGTAATATGTTTACAGTAACAACTTCAATGAAACACAGAGCAACAACAATGAAACACAGATCATATTAAAAGATCGATCGATGTGATAATGTGTGTTATGTGATAACAACTTAATAAATCCAAAAATATTTACACAAAATGAGAAAACAATATTGTTCCACTCAAAACAAACTTGAAAATAACAGTAATTTTAAATTTTATGCCAATCAAACGGTTTATTGTAGATTCTGGTGCTACTGCTTTTGACTTTATGAAGTTCTACCTCTCTTAAACAGGCATTAAAGTTTCTCCGCCCTCCCCTTCTCTGGCCCCCAACAGCCTTCTTGTTCGCGTACCGAGACTCCTGACGCTTGGCCATCACCTGCTGTTTTAGATCCGGGGCTCTCCCCTCTATCACAAACACCAGATGTATTCCAAGCTGCAGCAAGTGTGAAACCCGAAAGAAAAGATTCCTGCATTTTCAAATAAAATAGTTATGTGCTGTTAAGTACATTTAAATTTGATTTAAGCATGTTAAGGAAATCTATCAATTTAAAATGTAGTATCAACAAAACCAATTTCTGCTCACATGCAAAATGGCTGTGCAATATTCAATTGCTCAAACTAAAATTTAACTGGTCTCATTCAAACTATACAATTATAGTAATATTGCAAAAACACTTTGAAGTTTTTTTTTAATTCACAGTCAATTTGTTGAAGAGCATATCTCTTGTCAAGTCAAACTGCCTGAAATGAAAATAAAGTATTCACAACATGTTTTATAATGTTGTTGTTTACAGCTGCAGTACATGAAGTGGCATACTTAGGATTGTTTAGAATTTATCTTTAGTGTTGATAAAACACAATTTGAACAAAATTGAATCTACACTAACTAAAGATGCTTTCATATTTCTTTGTCTGTGACTTTTTTCCTACAAGTTTGAACTTGCATTATGGTCCCACCCTACCCCAGGGAACCATGATTTGAACAAACCTGAATTTACATCACTTGAGGTTGGCGATGCTTCCAGATAAATATGACCAATCATGGTTTTGCTGTTCTTGAGAAGAAGATTTTTCCTATATTTTCCTACATAAAATTTTGATCGACCACTGTGGCCCCACCCTACCCTCAGTTGTCATGATTTGAACAATTTAGAATTAACACTACCTAAAGATGATTCCACTTGAGTTTCATCTTTTCTGGAACAGTGGTTCTTGAGAAGAAGATTCTTAAAGATTTTGATCATCCATTGTGGCCCCACCCTACCCCGTTGGTCATGATTTGAACAAATCTGAATCTACACTACCTGTGGATAATTCCACATGAGTTTCATCTTTCCTGGCCCAGTGGTTCTTGAGAAGAAGATTTTTAAAAGATGCCATTAATTTTTCACTAATTTGTAATTATATCCCCTTGGAGGAGGGCGTGGCCCTTCATTTGGACAAACTTGAATCCCCTTTACCCAAAGATACTCTGTACCCCCAAGGATACTCTGTACCAAGTTTGGTTGAAATTGGCCCAGTAGTTCTGGAGAAGAAGATGAAATTGTGAAAAGTTTACAATGACAACAATGACGACAGAAAAATGGACAAATTTAGATCAGAAAAGCTAACTTGAGCCTTCGGCTCAGGTGAGCTAAAAAGATGCAATAGGATTTACACACGTCAAGTTTGCATTCAGCTGTTATACATACCTTAAGAAGGGTTTTGAGACAACCCCTTGCATCTGTTTGACACATTGTGTCTCACACACCCAGATACTGAGATCCACAGCTAAGGTTTGGCCCTTCAGCGAGGAGAGAGTTTGGTGCACTTGCACTGGTTCCAGCACTGACCACAAGTTGGTCACACCCATTTCGGTGACAAAGGGTTAAACTTGGATTATTATCCTGCAAATTAAAATTCATAAGTGACAATACCCTTAAATCAAATAGTCCTGGTGAAGATGTACTGAAATAATGTCACCAAAATGTCCTTTCAATACAGTCAAACCAATAACTTTGAAATTATGCACTTCCTCAATCTTTCATGTGATGTTTAATACAGGGCTTAATTTGGTCACGTTGGTACACAGAGTCCTGTACCCTTTCAAATGGAAATTTTAAATCCAAAAAAAATTTGAAATTATTTATGTCTTATATTATGTTTAACTATCTATAGATAAGAGATAGACTGTAGGCTATTTATTCCCTATACATCTTTATGAATCATTTTACTCTCAAAATTTTAGGGTTCTTTTCATATAAAAAGCATTCAACCTGCTTGTCATTTGGAGTTTTTACCAGGAAAAAAAAAGTCACTTTTCAATCCTTTCACCAAACTTACGTGAATACAATGGATATTATGAAGCCCCGTAAAATTTAATGAAGATGGCATCATCATAGTTTTTTCTTTAATTTACATCTGTGATTTATATACTGTAAATCACTTTTTATTCGCGAGAACTTTATTTTCGCATAATTACACAAGAAAGTGGGCTCACGAAAATTTCGTTCTCGCGTATAATAGTATTCCTTAAGATTACATAGAATAATAACCATAATTCGCGGATATTCTGTCTCACTAATAAAGAGTCAATGACTATCTCATGAAAATAAGGTGTCGCGAAAATTTAGTGATCTACAGTAATTGGTTTATCTAGTTTGATAGCCCATGTATTTGTATATTTTGAGACATAATGAACTAGAATGCCCCCCCCCCCCCCCCCCCCCCCCCGAGTGTATTGATAATGCAACATGAAAATTTGTATTAGTGTATGAAGTTTGATTGAAGTTTGATGAGTTGATAGCTTACATCAGTATGTATCAACATATGAAGTTTGATTACACTATTTTGAATGGTTTCTTTAAAACTGAGCTAAACACAAATTTAAGAAAAGTGAGGCCAAAGTCAAAGAAAAGGTCAAGGTCAAAAATTGTTGATGCATTTGAATAGCTTACCTCAGTATGTATCAGCATATGAATAGTGATGGGAAATCGGAAAAAAAATCAGAATCAATTATCGGTAATAATAAGTTGGGCATAATCGATTAATAAATCGATTATAATAGACATTTTTAACTAGGGATGGCAACGAATATTCGAACATTCGAATATTTGTTCAATGAGTTGATATTCGAATATGAATTTAAGATTCGAATATTCGATGTTTTTTAGATTTCATAAAAAGAAGTACTGTGATTAATAAATTTTTATTAGACCAGTGCTGGAATTATCTCTGTTTAATTTACTAGCGATCAATTTCGGTCGCCTGATTTTTTTCACTACTTTCTTAGCTTATAAATCTACTAAATAACATGTATTTTGTTTTGAGTAAGGTGTTAAAGAATTGTACAATAATGCTTTATGTATAATACAAAACGTACTTTCATAGTTTTTATTAGTTAGATACGATCTTATCTAGAATCAAGGACAACAAATGAAATCTAAGAATGTCTAAAAGAGTGAAGAGTATACTTATCAAAATAAAATTAATAGATCATTGAATGAATGTCTGATAGAATTAATCTGTAATTAATATTGTAAAGAGCTTAATTTCAGAATAAATGTGTAAATTACTTGATTATCTCGGGTTGTACATAATCCTGAATTTTATATTCATTATCGAGAAATTAGTTAATTATCTAGGAAAATTGTCTATGGAAATATTTGTTTTCATTGTATCAAAGATTATAAGCATATCTCTTTTCAGGCAGATAATTGTAATTAATTACACGTATTGAAATCTGAACGGTATACCGTTACGACTATCTTGCCTTTTGTAAGACGACTGGTTCCTCAGTTGGAGCTACTATCAATACACGTTTCATTTGTTAAAATTATACTTTTCTACATTTAAATCAATTATTAATTTCAAACATTGACAAATATCAAATGGAATTTCTTATTGTACACCTACAAAAGTCTTCATACAATTTTATTTATATTATAAGTATACCTACGCTAAACCTTTCATGAGAGTAGGATGATGCATATTTAAAAAAAAAAACAGATTTTATTTATTTTATCAAATATTCGAATATATTCGAATACTTTCATTGAATATTCGAATATGAATTATTGACAAAATTGACATCCCTATTTTTAACTTAACTGAAATAAATATAAAAAAAAGTTAAACTTAATATGCAGATTTAAGTTCAGACTTTAACAAAAAATCATTTAATTAAATATAATATTCAAAAATGTTTATTTTTTTTTTTTTTATTTAATAAAGTTGAAAATAGTATTTCTTTTAAAAAAAATCCAATAATACATTGAATGGGAATTTATTTATTTTTTAAATCTCATTTAAGGTATTGAAAGGGAATATTACTGATATTAGTCCCACCTTGCATTACATGTTTTTATTTCTTTGAATTAAAAGTTTTACAAGTAGTTATCTAGAAATTGGACTTGTATTCCTGATTATAATTACGTTTACAGATCGTCTGTACTAAAAATGTTTTCCTGTGCCACTTTCAAGGCGGGCCATAAAAATGATGAAGTTGGTGGGACTGACTAAATCATCTAATACTGGTTTGTTTTAAGCTGGAAAATTAAGGTAAGCCCAGCCATCTATCATATTGATCAGCCTGATGTATTTCTTAATCTGTTGTCTGTTGGTAACAATAAACGATTCCTTTTCAAATACGAATGTCAGACACCTCAGCCCAACGACACCTCGGCCCATTGACATTTTGGCCCAATGACATCTCGGCTCAGACGGGTCGGCCCAAGATTTAAGACAGCTCGGCCCATACATAAGACACCTCGGCCCAAGCAAAATTTTACTATGAAATATATATTTCCAATTTTGGGACTTGAATTAAAATATTGATTGAAAAAAAGTACATGAATAAAGTACTATCAAACTTTTTTTAAAAAGATCTTCCACAAGCACATTGACGATATTTAAGGAATGAAAAGACAATGCTATTAATGAAGGTGCTAATTGATAAACAAACAAAATGCCGCAGCGCATCCTTTGGAGGGCCAAGTGCCTGTTATATTGGTGACAACAGGGGGTTAATTACAAGCAGACTCAATTGGGAGACAGTAATTAAATACATTTAGATCCATCGAATATTTTCTCATTTATTTCTTAAGAAAACATTTCCCTTCATAAACTTGTTATCGTCGCTTAGAACTAGTTTGAGTCCATTTTTTTCCCAGGCTACTTGTATCAAAGCAAGTATGTGACACGTCTTTTCCATTTTTTTCTTTTTGCTAATACAAGATTAACGCGCGCAACCATGATACTGCAGAAAAAAAATTACATTTTCCACAAGAAATAGATGTAAATGAAAGACTGATCTAATTAAGTTCACTTGGAAAAATAAAACGATTATATCTATCAAAGACCCCCCATTTTTTTATTTTTAAAAAATCGTTTAATCGTCAGAAAAAATAATAACACCAATGATGATATAAATTAAAACGCTGGGTTAATCTGTTAATTTATTTCCATCATAAAATTTTGCTTGGGCCGAGGTGTCTTTTATATGGGCCAACGTGTCAACAATCTCGGGCCTACCTGGCAGGGCCGAGATGTCAAGCGTGCCGGGCCGAGGTGTAGTTGGGCCGAGATGTCTGTCTACCTTCAAATACAATATGAAAGATGTATATACAAACCTGATAATCAAATTATTGAGATGCTAAGGTGTGATATATGATTATTAAATACAGAAATATATAGCCAACAATCACTTTAAACTATTGAGTGACATTTTAGTCAAAGGACTATAAAGTTAAGAGATCATCTCCACATTTTTTTTTTCATAATTAACGAGTCAAGGTGAAGGCCAAAGGTCAAGGACAAATCCATGGTGTCATTTTAAAAAACCCTATTATATCAAAAAAAAGATATCTGCCGTAAACAGATGGACTGACAGATATATACAAATGGATAGGCCGGCATCATTAAACCAAAGACCGAATATAAGCATTATGATTAACAAATATTCATGATAACGACTAGAATCTATACCATTTAGTGTTTGAAAACATTTACTTACTTGATCTAGTCATCATATAAAACTTCGTCTTCATGAACAACACTGACTGCAATTGATTAAATGATGTGCCATAACGTTAACTAACAGTTACATCTTGAACTTCATTATTTACATCCACCATGTCGACCATGTGAAAATAGCAAAATGGCGGGAAAATTTATGTAATTATTCTTTAGTAAAATTTATTAATTAGAATGTTCCTTGAAGGTGGAAGATGAATTTATATAGATTAAACAGCATCATATATGAAAATACAATGTTTTCAGCACTGATTTATGGCAAAAATCGCCCGAAGACCTTGACCAGTGTTGACATTGAAATCCGTTTTTATCCGTATAAAAATCTTTCAAATTTCCTTCTTTATTTTTATATTTAAAAAAAAGTGAGAGAAACATTTTGCATACGTGCAGTTTAAGTTTTTTCTTTTTTTATTTTCAATCCATCAAAAGTTAAGCGGCGTTCTTTTTTGTTCTTTGCTGCAGAGGTTTATTTATGTCACGTGATAAATTGCAGACGAAACCGCGAAGCTGCTTCCGCTCCTTCGCGCCAGATTTCAAACAACGGCGAATTTTTATGTTATTAATGGTAAAAAAGGATAATGCCGCTGTTTGGTAAGAAGATATTTAGTACAGTAAAGCCTTTAACTGATAAAGAACCGAATGAGACGATCTACACGATACCACATACCAAGGAACAGTTCAGATCCAAAGAGTATCCTTTGAAAACAATCACCTGTGAAAAAAATTCAACATGGCCGCGCTCATGGCATCAACAGCGCAATATTCATCAGGGCGAATTAAAATTAAATTACTGAGCTGTGATCATTATTTAGTTAGTAGTTTTAATGTCCTTGTACATGTTTAGCTTTGTATAATAAGTATAAGTAAGAACATGACCGACAAAGTCGATTATCTCAGGCCGGCAAGTTCCATTGATCCTGAAAGAGAAATGGTCTATTGGAGAATAAAGACATAAAATTCGAAACGAAAAATGACAAAAATAACAGTGATCAAAATTCGTTTTCACTGTTGCTTATTGATATTTGCAATAAATGCTTTTGTATACATTTCTGGATAAATTGATTATTATTGGAGGTTTAAAATTGACAGAATTGATAGATTATTTGTAATGATGTTGTAAACATGTATCATTCCATTATAATATTATTGTCCACAAGGAAATATATGATTTTGTGAAAATGCCATTGAATTTGGTAAGATTCATGGTATAAACTTTTTAACTTGAATTTTCTCTGTCTTTTCATCACTTTTGGGAATTAAAACATTGACAGCTCCATGGAACTTCATTTATACAGATTTATTAATCATTGAATGCTATATCAGCCTTAACAGTATGAAGGGAATACACAAAACGTTTGTCGTGGTATAAGGAGAAAATCTGGACATGCAAGTGTACAGGCCATGTGAACCTGACGCATGAAGAAGCATGGAATTCTGAAAAGCAGGTTCTCAAAGTCTTGAAAAATCAGTTCCAGACTGCTTATGAGAAACCAGTACTACAGTTAGTCCACCACAGTAAGATAACTTTAGCACTATTCTTAAATTGTTGTTCATTCCAATCTTAAAAAGTTCATTAGAGGCTATGATATGTAGAGTAAAAGTAATTCCATTGTAGGGTTTGTTTTTGTTACTCAAAATTTAATGCTCTTGAAATCAAATAATTATAAACAAAAACTAAAATTGTACTTTTGTTTTGAACAGGTACTCTTCCTCTTGAAAGCATTGTTGATCAAGCTTGGCTCAAACTGCAGCAGGTGCTCTGCATAGGAGAAAAGGTTGTTTTAAAGATAAAGGCTGCTGGAAAAACGTGCGTTGAATTAAAGTGCATGGTGACTATAAAATGGGAGACAAGCTTGAAATTTCACAATCCATTCATGATAATGTTGTATAATTTTTCTAATCCTGATGCTGCATTTTAGCTGTTTCTGAGAAAATCATATTAGATTTAATAAACAATATTCTTTGTATCACAGAATTCAAGGTGTGGTTGTGAAAGTGGACACAGCAGGATGCCAGGTAACTAGTCAAAATATAAAACTAACAATCATCTCAAGCCACTCATAATCATAACCTATCTATACAGAGGTAAAATATGTAGCATAATTGAAAAATCCCATGCCTTTTGTTTTAAACATTTCTGTTGTATATTTTATTAATCCTTATATGAATACATGTACTTGTAAAATACAGTTAATGATTAAATTTTGATTAATTTTTTAAGGTGAACCCCACTAGCAACTGTAGCTCTCCCTCAAGTGACAAAGAAAACAAGGCTGAAGAGGGAAACTCGCCCAAAAAATGGACCCCACCCAAGGTAAGGCAGCTCATTAATAAATATGCCTTTACATATCATTGAGAATCATTAATTTATTAAAAAATTTGATAAAAGATACTTGACATTTACATATGAATTGTTCCTACTTCTTAAGTGTAAGTTAAATTAGATGTACAAATGTTGTCTTTGTCAGTTACTGCCTTACAAGTACAGCTTCCGTCTAGAGGGAGAAGACAAAATTATTAATGCAGTTCCAGCTTCAGATCTTCAGTGAGTAAGACTAAGGAATTATTAAAGTTATCAAAGGGCATTTAAAAAGTTCTGATAATTTCTGATAAAATGTTAACTGTTTAATAGGAATTAATCTTTTTGTTGTCATTGAAAAGATCAAGTAAATGAAATAAAAAAAAAAAACTAAGTAGATTTCTAATCTGATTCGTCTGTTTGTAGGCGGACAGATAAGCCTCCATCTAAGGAACTCATCCGACTGTTCATCCGAGCCAATTCCGTCAGGTCTGGGCAGAACCCCACCAGTCCGTGGGTCGTGGATGAAAATAAAGTCAAGGAGTTTAATCTACCCAACAAGTTTAATGATTTCTTCTTGTCACCTGTCAAGGTGAATATAGATTACCAGATTGTCAATACAGCAATAAATTTAAATAGAAAATTCTGAAAATATCTATTCATTCACCATTCTCTACAACATTATAAATTATTTACAAAGAAATGTAATAAGCTGACAGTTACGCATATACTAGGTATATGCTTAAAGTATGAATTAAAACAATGTCTGTACATGTAACTGTGATCACTCAACAGGTGGCAGAGGTGGCAAAGAAAGCAGAGGAAGAAAGGGCAAAGAAAAGAAAGTCCACAGGAAAGCATGATTCTTCATCCTCTAAAAAACTGAAGAAAATGAAAGGAGAAGAAAAGAGCAAGGATAACAAAAAACAAATGACTCTGTCGCCACTGAAAAAGAAAGTGTCAAAGACGCCGACCAAGTCTTCAGATGATGATGTACAAATCATTGAGAATTCAGACTCTGAGAGTGATGAAGATAAGCCATTAGCCAAACTGAACAAATCTAGTCCCTCCAAAAAGACCTCAGAGAAAAAAGAAAAGAAGCAGAAAGTAAAAAAGGTAATTATTCTAAGATAGCAAGAATTGATGCTGAATTTTTACTTTGGGTAGCATTTACGTGAATGATATCAAAGGTGATTATTTTCTGCATGGTATCTCTATAGGAAAAGAAAGAAAAGACCCCAAAGAAAGATGGTAAGAAGAAAAAGGAAAAACTAGAATCTGCTGACAGTGATGATGAGCCCCTTGCAAAGTTGAAAAAGTCCCCCTCTAAAAAGGTAATGAAGTTCAATACTGTTGTCAGTATTCATAGTGTCTACTTTGTGTGAACGCATCCATAAAAGAGGCATTTATACAATGCACAGATACGTGATTTAACTACAGCACATATTAAAATACACTTGTTCCCTGACAGGGTATGAAGCAGATGACATTATTTGATTTATCAAAGAAAAAAGGGATGAAAACCCCAGACAAAAAGAAAATGGGATCTTTAAGAACACCAGAAAAAGGCAACAAAACACCAGATCGACCAATTAAATCTCCCACCAGCAAAACCCCAGCCATTGTGTCTAAAATGGTCAGGGCCTTCAAACTGAAAGAGGAAGCAAAATTAAAGAACTTGGCTGTAAAAGCAGCTGATATACTGACTGTCAATCAGATGAAAAAACTACCCTCGGACATTAAAGACCTCGTCAACAAACGATTCGAAAAGATTCAGGAAAAGAAGAAACTGTAATTTGTGTATTCTCAAGTTTTACGATCATAGTTCATGTAACACCATAAAAATGACAAAATCAAGTTTCAACGAGATAGAATCAGACACAATTATTATTGTGTCATACAGAATTTTTTTACCTGGTTAATTTTATATGATCTGTTTATGTATATATCTGAATTTCAGATAACAAAAGAAAAGCTGTGTGAAATGGTGACAAGTTTTCTCTTGTCTATGCAAGTTTGTTTTGACATATTTTAAATTGAGCACAAACTTTATTTGACAGTGCCAGCATGACTGAGGAGGAAAAGGCAAATTACATGAAAGAGAAGAAAGAGAAACAAAAACAGGAAATGAGAGAAAAGCAGCTGAAACTCAGACAGGTACGTATTAGTACATATATAACATTAATATCAACTCAGACAGGTAAAGTGCTCATTTTCCTTCAATGTCAGTTTTGAAATGCATATCCTTGAGATCACTTGGTATCCTTCCAAAATATGACTATACACTACATAAGACCATCAATATACACAATAGATTCTGTATTTAATATTTAGAATTAATAATGAATATTGCATTAGAGAACATTCATTTACATAACCATGGTTGTGGATAACCGCTTGCCCACTAGCCAATACAGTAAAATTTGCTTTGAGTGATTAGATATTATAAAGCTGAACACCCACAAGGCGAACAATTTTTTTCTGGAACATGATCACATTTCACTTTTATTTTGTATATACTTGTAGTTTTGGTAAAATGCTCTAACCAAGATTATTTGTGTTGTGTCCAAAGCAGATAGCTCAAACATGTACATGGCATAGACCAAACATGATGATTTATCGAAGCAGTTAAGAAACAAATTACTTGAATGAATATGAAGGCAAACATTTGAGGTTGTTCTTGTAGAAATGTTTGAATAATCGGTTATGGTTGTCATACACTCCAACCAGGATGTCTTATAATTTGGCCCCCTTGTTAAAAACACCAAAATGTAACAAATGTACATGTTTTATTGGATAAGATTTTAAAAAAGATAAATATCTATTGAAACTTCGAACACTGCAAATATATTGATGACTATGAACAAAAAAGAAATTTTTTTTTTTTAAAAAATCAAGAAACATTTTACTATTGTTATTTTTTAATTTATAAGTAATGTGGGCCCATGCATCACATTGTGGTCCCTTAAACTTTAAAAAATGGGGTTAGGGGCCCACATGGCCCCCAATGTTTCAACTGTTAACCACAACCCTGTCATTCTAAATAGAATTGAAAGGGACATACATGTATTTTTTTTTTTAATCATACAAGTTACAGAAAAGGAATGTATATGTAAACGTTTAATGGAAGTAACATATTTGAAATAAATTGATCTCTGTATGATTTGTCTTCCAACACAGAAATTTGAGGATCAGGAGTTATCTAACCTGAAGCCTCTACCAGCTCCAAAATTAGTGACCACCCCTGAGGGACTGCCTAATGAGCTGTTTGGGGACATCACCATGGTGACAGAGTTTGTCAGCTGTTACTCAGGACTTCTGATGCCAAAAGATGACTACCCTATATATACAGGTGAATAGATAAATATGCATTTGTAATTTTACTCCTAACAATACATGTATGACAAATTCAAAGAAGTTACAGAGCACTGAAAACAATTATATAGTCTTGTAGAAAAAAAAAAATCTTGAAGAAGTTCATAAAGTAGCTTATACATTAAATAAAGGGTATGAGATGTTCTGTGATAATTCTCAAATAATTACAGAAATTGTCATGTGGAAAAGGTCAGTGCAACAAGATCTTTGTGTTTCTTGATTAGGTATAAAGACTAATTTTATCCCTGCATTTCTTTAAAAAAACATTATATATGTACTTTATACACTCTACATGTATGTGCAGTTGATAGAGGCCATTTACAATGTAATATTTTGCTTTCTTTGTAAGATGCCTTAATGAAGGCTCTGTGCAGTGGTAAGGAAGGCTTCCTGTACATTGGTCGAGTCCTGGTAGTTCTACTTCAGACTCTTCTGCAGGATCAGATATCAGAGGTTTGTCTTGTCCTTAATTCAGCAGCAAATTAGGAAAAGACAGCTCTTACTGAAATTCATTTTAAAATTAACCCATATGTGCATTATATTGTTAAGAGTTGAATATTTCTACAGGATTACCAGGAGATGCGTGTGTCCCTTAGTGACATTCCTGTGAACCCGTACACGGCCTCGGAGTTGGTTCGGCTCTGTCTGAGGAGACAAGATGTCGAGGATCAGAGTACGAGTAATGTCAGCACTGACACGGATCTAGATGAGGAAGTGGTAAACACTGCTAATTTAACGTTGAATACATGTTCATGTAAATACTGTACAAGTGGAATTTTTATCGAGATGCAAATTTAGAAAATTTTCCTAAAAATTTTGATATTTTATTTTTGTGAGAAGTAATTTTAGCAATTTTGTGATACATAGAAAGATAATGATAACCTCCGATGTGGAATGAATTATCTCAACAACCTCGCTAAAAATGCCAAAATTGAATCCTTGCTAAAATTTCTGCTTATACAGTAGGTTATAGAGAATTCAAAATTTGTAAATTCAACCTTTACTCCTTTTTTTTCCTTTATTTGAAAAGTCATTGTCTCTAAATGATAGAATCCTTGATGCAACAGGATAACAATGAAGCAAAATCATCCATCCATGGCAGCTCATTATAAGTGTGTTATACTGTACATATGAAAAACAGTAGTATTTGAGTCATTTGTTGCTTATAAAAAGATTTCTCTTCTTTACAGTCAGATGACATTATTCAGCAGTTGGAAACCCAGGAATTCTTTATGTTAGACCCAGTGCAGAAAATTCAGATCCTTAAGGGCCTGTGTCTGAGAATCATGGGAACCTATTCTGTCCAGGATTACATGGAGGAAAAACAGCAGGAAGCCACACAACTCTGGTCAGTATCAAATAGACCTTAACCAACTCTTGTCAGTAAATGGATCTTAAATCCAAAACAACAACTCTGGTAATTGGTCATTCTCTATTGGACATTAAATTAACCAGACTCTGGTTAGTTAAACTGACATACCTAACTCTGGTCAGTATCAAGTATAGTGGACCTTAAACTGGCATACCCAACTCTGGTCATTTTCAAGTATAGTGGACCTTCAACTGACATACCCAACTCTAGTGTTGGGTATGTCAGTTGAAGGTCCACTATACTTGAAAATGACCGATCTGTTTCAAATAGACTTTAAGCTAACATAAGCCAACTCTGACCAGTGTAAAAAAAAAATAGATCAAAGAGCATTTAGGTGTTATGATTTAAAAGTAGCTACATCTTTATTTCTGGTAGACAGTGTGTATTGAACAGAAGTATCATATTGAACCACTTATAGTTACATATCTTCTCAAAGTAAAATCAGAACTGAAAAGTTGACAAATGTTAGGTTTACTGGGTTTTATTTAAAGTGATTTATTTTCAGGAAAACAAAATTAAAAGAGATGAAATCAAAGAATGATCAAAGTAAAACCAGAACTGAAAAGTTGACAAATGTTAGGTTTACTGGGTTTTATTTGAAGTGATTTATTTTCAGGAAAACAAAATTAAAAGAGATGAAATCAAAGAATGATCAAAGTAAAACCAGAACTGAAAAGTTGACAGTTCTTAGGTTTACTGGGTTTTATATAAAGTGATTTATTTTCAGGAAAACAAAATTAAAAGAGGTGAAATCAAAGAATGATCAAAGTAAAACCAGAACTGAAAAGTTGACAGTTCTTAGGTTTACTGGGTTTTATATAAAGTGATTTATTTTCAGGAAAACAAAATTAAAAGAGATGAAATCAAAGAATGATCAAAGTAAAACCAGAACTGAAAGTTGACAGTTCTTAGGTTTACTGGGTTTTATATAAAGTGATTTATTTTCAGGAAAACAAAATTAAAAGAGATGAAATCAAAGAATGATCAAAGTAAAACCAGAACTGAAAGTTGACAGTTCTTAGGTTTACTGGGTTTTATTTGAAGTGATTTATTTTCAGGAAAACAAAATTAAAAGAGATGAAATCAAAGAATGATGAACTGAAAAAAGTAAAGAATAAGAAGGGACTGGTGAATGGGGAGGAACCAACCAAAGCCAAAGAGGGGGAGGGGGAAAATCAGGGGAAGGAGGAGGATCCTAATAGTAAGTCATCTACTGTATTTGATTAAAGCTGCTACATATATCTTTATGTTAAAAAATATATTTCACTGAGAATAGGAAAGTAATTTCTTGTCATTATATGAGTAAATGATTATTTTTCTGTTGAATTTTATGGGTTATTACCTACTTAGCCCAATAACTACAAAATTTCTTTGAAAAAAAAGGTCAGTCATAAAACTAATGCTACTGTCAACCTCTATCTCAACTTGTGTGGACCATTAAAAACACTTCGAGATATCCAATGTTCAAGAAAACAAGGTTAAAAAATTTAAAGAAAAAGTGGTTGAGACTTAAAATTCACTTTAGCATATCCAAGGTATTTGAAATATGGTGTTCAAGATACTGAAGTTCAACTGTATTTGCTGTTTTTCAGGGGATATTTTAATTACCCATTTTTATGGGAAACAGGCAGTAGAAAGTGATGGATCTAAACCAGGGACCCCCACACCTATGGATTCAGCCGAGGAGAAGGATGACCTGGCGTCGGTGGTCAAAAGACGTAGAATCACCACGGCCCAGGCATTAGCTGAAAAGAAGAAAAAGGAGGAGGAGGACAGGTTAAGGTAGTGGACTGAGGAATTTTGTGACTGAGGTTCATTAATAAAAGTACTGGATACAGGGAGAATTCCTCCCACCTCCTACCCCTTTTATTTTTTACCTCATCGGAAGTGGGCAAATTTGAAATGGAGCCAATTCAAATCAAATTGCATTATTTCTTTAACACAACTTTGTCTGAATGAATTTAAAATGGGACATAATTGTTCAAATGTGAGAGAAGGCGAAAGTAACAAAAAATAGCCCTTTATACAGTAAACCATAGTTTATATATCACAGCCTGAGGGCTAACCAAAATTGTTACATTTTAATGTGTACATGTGCATGTATATTCATTTTTTATCCCATTTTATTGAACATATTGATTGACATGTAAGAAGATATCCGCTAGCATTGATTGATTTACGTGTAGATGTATTTTATGTGTTAATGGAGTTATGTTATACTAAAGTGGTTAGAATCAAGTGGAGAGTTGTATAGGTACATTTAATAGTACATGCGCTTTAGTGAATTTGTACTTATACTGTATTGTGTATTTGATACAGGAGGCAAAAAGAAGCTGAAATATACAAGAAAGAAATAGAGATGGAGAAATTTGAGAAAAAGTTTACAGTAAGTTTAACAAAGCATGAGCCACAATGTTCATCCTCTGTTATTAATGTTTTGATATAAAAGTTATAATAATTAACACCTTCATTAATTGTACATTTACATACATATTAAGAATTCAATAATGTCTTTTTTGTCAGGAGACTTTACATTGTATTCAGGGATTTATCAGTACCTTCTCAGGGGCAGAAATTCGGCCCCATTCCCAATTGAAAATGAGTTCAATTTTTCCCAATTTGGCAGTATTTTTTCCCAATTGGTGAACAATGCTTTGATATGTAATTATCTTGGGAAAAACTCAGTAAAATTGTCAGTTTGTCTGTAATTTTCCTCTATTTATCTCATTTAGCAAAGCTACAGTTATAAGATGTTGAAAAACATTGTAAGTAAAAATCGTCGACTTTTAATCCAAATTTTCTCCGTTTTTCTGAAAATGATGATATTGTTTAATGATACAGATTTATTAAGTTATTTTCCACCTACTCAATTGATCTACAAGTGAATGGTAAGAACTGTAGGCATACATTTCAGATGGAAATATATATTTTCAGTGCATTTTTACATATTAAAAGAGGACTTTGAGAAAATGTGTACTTAGTATCATTTTTTGCAGGAGGTTTATAATCTCCAGAAACAGATTCTAATCACCTAAACTGGAATCTCATAAACACATGTACTACCCTAAGTTGTATAAATACTTTATACCCATTGAAATCAAATTTAGTTTTATTAGTCTATTATTCATTATCATAATTGATCATGTATGATGAAGTTGTCTGTCTGGTTGCCCAGATTAGAGTTCATGCTAAAATGTTAAATGAGTTACACCTGAGTACATGATGTTTGCCATATTTTTATTTTTCCCAATTTCATCAAAAAGTCGATAATTTTTTCCCAATTCCCTAAAAATGGCGTTTCCCAAAATAGGCTGATAAATCCCTGGTATTTGAATTTGAAAAGTTGTGCTGTGAGTAACATTTTACATATGTGCATGTATGTAATAAACAAAATTTCACTTGTAAAAAATTTGCAGGAAGGGATAGCTCTTGCTAAGGCTGTGCTAAGACAAACTCCGATAGGAACGGATCGTAACCATAACAGATACTGGGTGTTTTCACAGACCACACCAGGACTTTACATTGAAAAAGGCAAGCTTTGACATCAACACTTTTCAGATTTGTTTTTACAATTCCTTACTTTGATTTGTAGTTTTTAGAAGCACCAAGAGTGACCCTATGTGCTTGTGTAGACTGTAAACCAGGAGCTCATTGTTTATGTCTTGTCTAATAGGATGGGTAACGGATTACATTGACTATAACGTCCCCAAATCTGAAGAATCGGATGATTCTGACGATGACGTGGTGGTGACAGAAGATGGTCCATTGTCCGAGTCACGGACAGCTGCTGAGAAAACGTAAACATTGTTCTCTTCATCTTGTCAAAGATCTGAATCTGACATGTATTTTGCAAGAATAATTTCCCTTCTGATTTTCAATAGGCATTAAATTTCAAAATGTCAACAATATTTAAAGAGATGGAGAATAAACATCCATGGGCCTTGCATTTTATTGGAAAATCTTTCAAAGAAAGTTGATGTGTTTGATTTTAAGGCACACAATTTTGGTCAGATCAAGTTCAAGTTACATTGAGATGGAATATCACTGTCTAATGTCATGTGATTTTAGAGCTCCCAAAATTGGACAGAATCTGTGGTTTACGTACGACTCGGTCAAAGACCTCGACATTCTGATAGATAGTCTCCACCCACAGGGGATCCGAGAAAATCATCTACGAGCCGAACTCAAAAAGAGATATGATATTGTACACAAAGCTGTGATACGAGCCAACAGGTACTGTAACAAATGAGTCTTACTGTAAAGGTTAATTGATGGTTTCAACCATGTTAAATGTACATATATGTTCATGTATTTGTTAATTTTCCTAATTAGATTTACAGTTCTACAGCTGTAAGTCACTTTATTTGTGAGGACTTTATTTTTGCGTAATTACGCAATACTGTCTGCTCACCAAAAATTTTTATTCTCACGTATATTTAAAAATTAAAAAATTATGCACAAAAATAACCAGAATTTTGTGAAAAGTTTTTCACTTTTAAATACATGTAAGAAGTGACTGTCCCGCAAAAATAAGGTGTCCTGATAATTTGGTGATCTACTACATGTCCATTTCAACACTGGTAACTTCTCTCCTTTGTAGAACCAATTTAGAACTCAGGGATTGTGACGGAGAAAAGGGATTGATGGAAGCTTATAAAAAGGTCAGTATTATTTCAGATTCTTGATACACATTTGATTGATTGGTCTTTAAACTTTGACAATATTTTGCACTGTCCAGATGTTGATAGTTGATACACAAGATGATGTTGAATTTTTCTTTTAGTTATTTTTCTTATGTTATAAGTTTATACTGTAAAAGTAAATTGTTCAATTAAAATTCTCCCCTGAAAATAACCTTTTGTCTTCATTAGACATCGGAGTACAATGAGAATGAGGCTCACTTTAAAAAGGTATGACATCATGAACGTCACTCATCATCATTGTACTGGATAATGTATAACATGCTTACCTGGCTTCATTTTTCATGATTTTTTTAAAGCAGCTCAATAAAGTGTCATCTATATTTTTGCTCTAAATTTGTTTATTTCTCTTTCATAAAACTGTTTCAGGTTGTCATGCACTAAATCATAAAATTGTTCCAGATCTTCATGCACTAAACATTGAATGAATTCCATCCTTTTTCATATGACATTTCATATCTTCCCTAAGCTACACCTTTGTAAAAATTAAAACAAAAAGTTGATTGCACTTTTTTTTACCTCCACATTCTGAACTGACACTGATTTTTGTATGGAATTTTTGTGTGAGTGATTTGCATTGGATTAAAATGGCATGGAAAAAATCAATACATTTACAGTCTTAGGCAGACAATTAAAAAAAAAAATGATTTCTTTGATGTTCTCCGACCATCCCATCAAAATCACCCCACTCAATCATTTTTTTTTAGGACATTCAATACTATTGTTTTTAAAGATAGGATTTATCATTTCTATGAAATACTTCATAGATTAAAAGTTTTCACAATAATAGCTATTAAGTCTGTTTAGCTGTCAGGTGCCTATAATAAAAATTTCTAAGTTTGTGTTTTTTTTATGATGAATATAAGTGTTAGAAAATTATTGAAAAAAAAACTACCTGGATTCTACCTTCCTTCCCACCTTGAAAAATGTGGGTTGGGGTACGTCAAACAAGAAAATTTTAATGATGGCCTTATTTTATTATTGATAGTAAATGTGCATGTGTATGTAGTACAGTAAACTGTTAAAACTCTATACAAATAAGATGAACCACTGCTGCTGCCGCTGTAAATGAGATGAATCTGTTAATTTTCAGGAGTTGTTGGACACGGAGCTGAGGTTACGGAATGGAGGACTAGGAGGAGTGGATGATTTCCCTGTGTGGGAGAAAAAACTAGAGACTTCAGCAGACTTAACAGGCATGGTGAGTTTAGGTTCTGTGTAATAAAAAGTTATTCAAGGTATAGGAAAATGTGTGTTATGACAAGCTCATGTGACAGGCAAAATTACTTGTCTATAATTACATGTATATGCAATTTATGAAGAATTTTTTTCATTCATTTAAAAAAAAAGAAACGTTTTCTCCATGTCAATTGCTTGAAACTCACCATTCTTGAAAAACAATGAAGTGCACAAACAAGGGAGATGTCACGTAAAATTGAATTCCATTTTTGTTTTCAGGCGGAGTGCCTGTTAGAAGTGCAGGAGAATGTGCTAGAGAAGTTTCGTCAGGGTATCATGGCTGTGAGTAAGAAGAAGATTCTGGTCAAATCTGGGGATGACAGTGACGCAGAGGAGAAAGGTATGTCTCTTGTTCTGAAAATCTTACACTGACATGTTCTCTCAGCAAAATCCTTTTATTCCTCCATTAACCTTTTCATATACATGTAGCTATTTAGCTCTCCTTGATAAAGTAGAGATGAGCTTTTGCTTTACTGTCTGTGTCAGCATTAGGTTTTAGGAGGAAGTCTATTCCCAAGTAACTGTATATCCCACCAGGCCCAGTCTTTTATGGATTATGCATCTAAGGATGTATGCTATCAAACTTGCTTTGGATGATGGAGCCAACCTACATTTTGCAGTTGAGTTGAGCAAGTCCATTCCTAAGTAACTACATGTATAAGCCCTATATTGACCATACTTGCATGGATGATACATCTAAGGATGCACACAACCAGGCTTGCTTCGGATGCTGGATCTGACATAGATTTTGCAGATGAGTAAGTTAAAGTTTTTTGAGCAAGTCCATTCCAAGTAAATATAAACCCTACTTGACAAAACTTGCAAGGATGATGCATGGATGATGGATGATGCATCTAATCTTGAACACTACCAGACTTGCTTCAGATGCTGGATCTGTCCTACATTTTCCAGTTGAGTGACCAGTTAAAGAGTTTTTGGAGCTAGTCCATTCCCAAGTAACTATAAGCCCTATGTTGACCAAACTAAAGGATGATGTAACTAGGTGTGCACACTAACAGAACATTTATTTGCTGTTGTGGGACTTTGTCTTATTTCTAGATAATATTACTCAAGGTGAGCTTTGTAATCTTTTGATTATCCACGTTCATGAAAGGGAAAAACAGGACAAGTTTTGACATTTTGGATTCTTCAAACACTTTTGGGTGATTAAGCAGGTCAGAAAGCTGTACAGTATATTGATGTACTGTAGATCACTTTTTATTCGCTAGAACTTTATTTTGGCATAATTACACGAGACAGTCTGCTCGCGAAAATGTCATTCTCTGGTATATTTGTAGTATAAAAGATTATATAGAACAATAATCAGAGTTCGTGAAAATTATGTCTCGCTTATAATTACCAAATGGCCATCTCACGAAATTAAAGTGTCGCCAAAATCTGGTGATCTACTGTACGTAGATCTCTTATGATAAAGATGATGAATTAATTGTACTAGAATCACTATTTTGTCAGTACATAGCATTAAGTTCAGTTTTTGATGTTACAGAGGAAGAGATCACAGTTTGTCTGGGTATATCTAAGTGGCGAGAGGCAGTGGAGAATGCTAGTACCTTGTCAAGACTTCATGTTCTCTTCGGCATCCTGGAAGCTTGTATAAAGTGGGAAAAATCAGCTGAAAATGCGGTACAGTTTTACACAATATATATTGTCTGATTGAATTACTGATTGAAACAAAATAAAAGATGAATATAACTGTGCTTGATTTGTTATTTCCAGAAATGTAAGATCTGTCGTAAGAAAGGAGATGATTCGGCTTTGTTGCTATGTGACGATTGTAACCAAGCTTTCCACATGCATTGCCTACGGCCAGCTCTCTTTGAGATTCCTAAAGGCGACTGGTTATGTCCAGCCTGCGATGTATGTTGAACTTCAAAAAACTAAGATCATTCTTTCTTACAAAATTTTATATTACAACGTAATTACTATAATTATTTTTCAGCCAAATCATTCAAGAAGACGAGTTCGGGATTACCCTAAAAACTACCATGTATCAGATTCAAATGATGAAGCAAGTGTAAGTAGGAATAGATCATTTAGAGGGATTACTCTAAATACTACCATGTCAGATTCAAATGATGAGTCTAGTGTAAGTACATGTATGAATGGATGAATGTATGAATGAAAATGTACATATTTAAGCCCACTCAAAATTTAGCACAATATTCCTCATCAACATATCTGAATGATCATTCATAAGCACAGTTGGAGCATAGTTACTCTATATATTTTGAACATATATCTGTGTGTATTTGAATTTGTGGACATAAAGCAATGCAAAAAGTGCGAAATTGTGATTGCCTGACGCCACGTGCGTCAGGCAGTATAAGGATTAAAATTTTCAAGATCCGAAACTGAGCGATCATTCTTAATGAACTAGATTTTCTGGAAGCTGATTTACACTGGAATTTGTTACCTGCATTTAAACTAATACAGTTTGCTGCAGAAATAATCGTATTACTGATGCAAAATAATGATGTGTTTAATTCCTTCAATTTTTTGGCATGCACATGTTTATTCTTTGCGATTCTTTGTACGGGCATGTCCGTGTAACACTTTGTCTGCGTTACTAAACTACTGGATCAGTCCATTTGCCTTCTACAAAAGGGGTGACACAATCATTTCGCGCCAAATGTCACATGTATATTATCTTCGCGCCTTTTTCTTGGGTTGTTCTATTGAATGGGTGTGATAGCTTCTATGGAAATAAATAACGTTTATTCTTTTAACCTGATTCTTAAACTTCAGATTTTTTATTAACCGTAAATTTTATCTCAGTTTTAAAAGAACACATTGTATATGGGCAGGCAACACTAAAGCAATGGATTTGCTGATTATTCTTTCTATTTATCCCATAAGTGAACTAGTCCAATCATGAGCAAACTCCCTCGACCTAGTAAATGGGACATCCCTTCTTGATTCAGTCTGTTTCCCACCTTTACTTTCAACATTACATTTATTAACAATGTACGATACAAGGTTAGGTTTTTAAAAAAAGCTTAGAAAGTCAGCCAGTAGCATATTATTTAGGAATAGTAACAGACTAGAGAGAAAAAAATACGTTTAAGTCGAAAGTGATGTTGCTCGTTTGTGGTAGAAATTTGTGATGAACAAAGATAGTGACAATAGTAGGTCAGTACCCATAGAGGAATGGGCTTACATGTAACTCCCGTAAGGTTCTAAGCAAAGAATCGGCAAAATGAAGAAGACATCATGATCTGTACTAGTTTTCATTTCATATAAAAGCACGTTATTATAATTATGAGAAAGGCCTGAAATCGATTGAAAAGAAAAACTAAATAATTTTAAAACTGCACATAAAGATGTATTTTTAAACTCATTTATAATACATGTATATGGTAAGACCATCAGCGTGTGAGTTTCGTCCGGGGGGGGGGGGGGGGGGGGTGTTATTAGTATCTTGCTTTGCTCTAGCTATAAAGTGTACAGTCCATTTACTTTGAGTTCTAGAGCAGCATTGAAGCATTTTTGTCTCAAACACTTCAAGAAAAGGCAGTTAAAACGGTTCATAATTTACTTCGATGTCGAGAACAACTGAAAACAGACCAGTCTATAAAAAGAGGCCGTCTCATTAATCTATCACTGACCAGAGAAGTGCGCCCTCTAGTAAGAGAGTAAATGTAATATGAATTTCTTTAGAATCATCTAACTATTTTCCCCAAAATTATAATCTACGTTATCACACTTAGAGTTTCATCCCAACGTAACTTGTCAGCCCGTGGGCTAACTAATAAATGATTGAATAGTAGCCTGTCTTAGATATTCGTGTATCTGCAGTATTTGGTTATGAGATTTAAGAAAGTCAATTGTACATCTTGATATAAGATATTGATTGATTAGTCAGGCAAGCTTTTTGAAAAGCTATTACTTGTAACCATTTTAAGAATTCAATACAAGTACATCTGTAGTATAGAACATTTAAAAGCGGTATAAAATTACAGTGGTACTGATTTGTTTATTTAGGATGAGAGTGAAATAGAACATGAAGACAAGTGTGTACAGTGTGGCCATGATGAGAATCTTATTCTGTGTGCCAAGTGTCCATCCGCCTACCACCTGGAGTGCCACGACCCTCCTCTCCGTCGACCCCCCAGGTAAAAATACTTCCGCTTTATTAATAGATTGATTGGGTCAAACGTTACAATGTTTGAGCAAAATGTTAGAGTAAAAATTTGCGAATGATTATGAATAAAAATAATTAAATATCTAATTATTTGTGTATTCTTCAATCTGTAGATACACTGTACATGTATGTCTGAAATGTGTAAATGGAACATTTTATTGCAGGGGTCACTGGGAGTGCAACGAGTGTAAGACGGGTGTAAAAAGGTCAACCAGGTCTAAAACGGCAAGGAGAAATGCTGTAAAGAATAAGAGAGGTACGTGTATAAGCATATAAATATAGGAAAAACAGAATTTATGACAAAAAAATCAAAAAGACTTTACTGGTTGAAAAATTCATTTCTTTTGAATTCAGTAAGAGTATAGAACAAAACTTACATGTAAGTTCCTACTGACAAATAAAACTCTTCTGACTTTAAGAAAATTTGTTACAGTAGAAGTGAACTAAACATAATTTAATGTTTTAGCCCCTCCAAGGCGGCGTAATTATGAGGAGTCGGAAGGCAGCACAACAGAGGAGGAAGAAGAAGAAAGCGATGAGGAGGGTGAGGAAAGTTCTGGTACAGAGGAGGAGGAAGAGGCTCAACCTCCGAGAAAGTCACAGCGCCGATCTCAGGACACAATGGCACGACGGGGCAGGCCAGCTGCTCAGGCACGTGGCCGGGACAGGACCAGGAATAGGTCCACTGATGAAGAAATGACAGTATCACGATCAGGATCATCACGACGGGCACCGTCAGATTTATCTGTGAGTGTTCTTCTCTGTTGTCAAAGGTGCTGTAACATTGATTGTGTTTTGTTGTCCTTGTAAAGCAAAAGTCACAAATGATTTAAGGAGGCACTTTTATACTGTGATGGTATAAGCTTTAACATTAGGAATCATTATTTTGCTCCAATGTACTCTGTGATACATGAACTTAACTACACTACAAAAAACATGTTTAAAATGATTTTCAAGCTATATTAATTGTCAGTCATAGTCCTTATTAAAAAAAACTCTACCTAATTAATCACACTGAACTACTGAAGTTTTCTAAAATTCATGAGTGTCCTTGTTTTACAATATAGATATGTGAGCAGATTGTAGCCAACACCATGAAACAGAAAGCCTGCTGGCCATTCTTAAATCCTGTCAACAAAAAGGAGGTAAGGCATTTTATAGAAATTTTTATTATATACAGTATATAATGCTACATGAACTCAAGAAACAAAAGTTTTAATATTAATCTGACTCCTCTGTTGAATAGGTACCTGATTACTACCAGATCATCAAGCATCCATTAGATTTCCAGATCATTAAGGATCGACTTCAATGTCTGGTGTATGGATCTCCTCTAGAGGTGATGGAAGATGTGAAGCTGGTCTTCAATAATGCTGAGACATACAACAAAGTAAGATCATCAGTATTGCAGAGACCTATAACAAAGACTGTCAATAATGCTGAAACATAAAACAAAGTTTAACAGGAAATACATGTATATTGTTTTCATGTTTGATAAAAGGCTTATCTCATCTTTGAAAAATAGAAAATTGAGTTATTTCCCTTTATATGTCATAAAATTGATCAATGTGGCATTGTTTGACCAAGGCGGTGACTGAGAAACTATAGACTAATATATTTTTTTTGCCTAATAAAGTAAGATCTTTAGTAATGCCAAAACAATATGTTCACATACATGTATAACAAGACTTGTACTCATTACTGAGATAGCAAAATTAATGTACTGGAACAAAGCTTGGAATATAACAATAAGATAAAACAAACTGAAAGTTAAGACAAGTAACAAATTTGACTGTAACATGTTTTAAAAAGTATCATTTAAGATACTGACTTTTTAAATTGCAAAATGTTGTTCACTGATATTTTATATTGCACAATGCTTAGTGCACATACAATTTTCCTATAGTTATACATGCTGAAATAAAAATTAGTCAATAAATAAAATTAAAAAAATCAAACACTGGATGCATAAGAAGATACATATGCAGAGGAAACCATGAATAAAGGTTGTTACATGTCATTTATCAATAATTTATTTTTTAATGACAGGAGGGCAGTGAAATTCTGGATTATATGAGGGAAGTCGAGACCTACTTTTCTGAACAAATGAAGAAACATCTGCCGACATTCCCGTATTATCGACAGACCCTGACCAATGGGCATGCTGATTGACAGAATTAGTGATGCTTTCCTTGGTTTTTATAGAGTAAAATACACTGTAGCATCTGAATGTAAGGCTGGTTTATATGGCAAACAAGTGCTCCGTGTCACTCCTTTATGTGTTCTGTTTTTCAAGCAGTATTTGTTCATTAAAAACAGAGACCATGTATTAAGTAAACTCAGACTGTTCTATCTCGTACAATACCAGACACATATTCTCTGAGCTGATGGGATCATGCTCCAGGGAACTCGAATTCCTACGCTGAGTTTCAGTCTCCATCAAAAATGACCAACCTCTCTACTTATGAAATGGTTCATCTTTTTATATACTTGTCAACAATATAAAATGGATACTTTTTTCCTTCATTTTTTTATACATGTATATTACTTTATTAGAATGAACATTTCACATATTTTTAGGGTATTTTAGATTAAGTAATATTAGATAATTTATTCATTTTACATATGTGCTTTTGTGAAGAAAAAAATCATGAATATGTAGCTGAGAATGTGAATCTTTTTTGTCACAGGGTGGTGTCATCTTTTACCATTTTGTTTTTTAAGTTAAACAATGAAATCATGTTGTAACTTGTGTCACAGATTTATTTATATCAGATCACCAAGATTTCATCCAAACCCATTTTTCATTGGTCGAAAAAAGGAATGAGTACTGCAAGAAATGCAGATAAATTGTGTCATTTAAATTATGAAATGTAAAATAGGTTTTTTACAGAAAAAATAATGAGTGAACAGTTATATTTAGATTTCTTTTTACTTCATGTTCAAAATTTCACTCGACTACAAATCAAGAACTGCTTTTGTAAGAGTTACTTGAGATGGTTTAGTTTTAAAACAACAACCATCATAAGTTGTAATTTCTGAACTTAGCAACAGCAAAATGACAGGAAGGTTTACATGTGATTGTCATTCTGTTCTCAGATTCTCAAAGTACATCAAATATGAATATGCATGACAGAATCATGACTGGCATTGCTGCCTTGTACCAAATCTGTAGTATCTGTTATTTTATGGTCGATGTCTGTTAAATCTAAAATAAAATGTCAGGAAATCTCTGCCTTTGTCTCATTTACTCCACCTATCAAATATTTGAGGTGAGGCCAATCAAGTTTTTTTCTCTGTTTAGCGTCCACCTATTTTTCAAAAACCTACCTAAAAAACACCCAAGACAAAAAATAAAACACAGACTTGATAGTCATAAAAATGACGTCATTCAAGGGATTTGATTTCATTAATTTATTGTTCTTGTGGGAAGATCTATTCTTCAGCAAAATCAAGGTAGTCCGATCCTCAGGTTCTGAAAATCGGCTTTTAAGTAATTGAAAATGCTCATAAAAATGTCTCTGATTTCACAGAAACGTGAATTTACCCATGGTATTTTTTCAAAGTTCATAATTATAGTTAAAAATATTATAGAGGGAAAATTATCAAATCTCAAATATATTTTCAGGAAACGCGATTAAAAACATCAGCTATGCATTTTCTAATTGAAAATTGATCAACAAATATAATTTAGGATAGAAAAATATAGGTATCCAGGCATTTGGAGAAAATTGCATCTTTTTTATGCTTATACAGTATTTTAGTTGTTCTCTTTACTTCAATTGTTATATAATATATAGCGTAAGAAGCTTGTGCTATCATTGCTAGACATCAAATATCAGATCTAATTTCATATCATCCTAATCATTGGTATCTAATGCTAGACTAAAAGAAATTCAATTTCTGTAAAAATGAATTCATTTTTTTTTTTCTTTTATGGGGTACAAATGTCATCTTCTTACAAGACCGTTTCTAAGAATTCAAAGAACCTTGAATCATTTTGAGATGCATAAAATGAAAATTGTTGCATGAAAATATCTCAATTTCAAGCTTCATTTTGAGAGTTTTTTAATAAAATTAAGAGTTATCCTTCGTGGCTGAGGATCGGATATCCTTAAATGCTTAAAATATACCAAATATGACATATTGTAGACAAATATTTAGAGAAATTGATAGAATTCAAAGATTTCGACAAGAAAAATTAATTTCAGGACTCTTGATTTTGTTTGTTTTTTCTGATATGGAGTGTCAAAAAAACCAAAGCGGACGCTAAACAAAGAAAAAAAACTTGGAATGGCCAGATGTGTGTACCTACGGGTATATTACAGAAGTGAATCTGGAATTTGTTTTTTACAATTCTGAAATCAACAGTATAAATTGTACAATTCTCCTCAAAAGTATAGATTATCAATTGGTTTTATTGCAAAGTATTTTGCTCAAGATCTAGAAGGGCTTGGGTTATCTAAAACAATGTTAGGTCATTGATTTACTTGGTTTAGACACCAGACACTATTAATAAGGTAAACAGCATTTTTAGAAACACCAATTCAGCTTATACCTTGAGAATGTCTGTATATTCAAAGATATGAAGTGTTAATTGTCGGATTATATATGAGTGATGCTCCGCAGCCGCAACAGTATCTTAACAGAATCTGAAGATTTACCACGACTGTCAATGGACGAGTTCATTGGTTACTTCTGAAAGGTGACATAGGTTAACATTTGGGGAGTTGATATACTTGTAGCAAGCTATTTGAATTGTTGTTACTGGTGTAATATTAAATGTTGCGATGTCATTTAGAAAATACATGTAGTATTAAATTCCTAGTACATTTCAGCTGGGTTGGGTTCAAGAAAATATACTGCAACTATTAGATATATACCTGAAAATGAGTGATTTAAAAATTGGTTACAATTCACTTTTAAAAGTGGTATTTACGTCTGTGAATTAATGCTATTTTAAGTTCTATATAAAGTAAAAAGTTAAATAATTTAAAACTGCGTGATTGAGTCACTATACGTATTTTCACTGTTTTGTTTTCTAGTACATGTATTTTTTTTCAACAGAAGTTGTTGTAGCCTAATAACCTATTAGGCTTAGAATAATATTAATTATGACACTTCTAAGTTGACTTTCTACAGTTTTGAGTATCTCTGCCTGTGTTTACTTGTTTTATAATAGAAGAGAGATGCATAAAAGTTTTAAAGTCTTTGAAGAAATGACGGATTCTGGGACTGCTTACCAAATGTGCTATACTTTTGCTTAAAAATTGTTCTTTGTGGATACAGTTGATCTTGTGGGTTTTCTACGACACATCCATTTTACGTACATAGTTATTATAATAGGGAACACAATCGCGGTTTTAAAACATACGTAGGGTAAAGAAAAAATATCCATTATAAATCTTTAATTCATCCATAATAATGCGTCTTAAAAAGTGAGGGAAAATTAATATTAACGTCGATTTAGGTTGTTAAAATAGCAATAAACGAAAGAAATAGGGAAAAGAATATTTTTCAATTCCTATACTTTCTTTTTAATTCACCTGAGCCGAAGGCTCAAGTAAGCTTTGTCCGTTGTCTGTCGTTGGCGTTGTAAACTTTTCACATTTTCATCTTCTTCTCCAGAACTACTGGGCTAATTTCAACCAAAGGGTGTCCTTGGGTGAAGGGGATTCAAGTTTGTTCAAATGAAGGGCCACGCCCTCTTTTAAGGGGAGATAATTACGAAATAGCGAAAAATTAATGGCATCATTGAAAAATCTTCTTCTCAAGAACCAATGGGCCAGGAATGATGAAACTCATGTGAAATCATTGTCAGGTAGTGTAGATTCAAATTTGTTCAAATCATGACCCCTGGGGGTAGGGTGGGGCCACAGTCGACGATCAAAGACGATCCTCTGGTGGTGTAGAATCAAGTTTGTTCAAATCATGACCCCCGGGTGTAGGGTGGGGTCACAATGGACGATCAAAGTTTAACATAGGAATACATAGGAAAAATCTTTTTCTCAAGAACATGAGAGCAATGCCTGGTCATATTTATGTGAAAGAATCCTCAGGTGGTATAGATTCAAGTTTGTTCAAATCATGACCCACGGGGGTAGGGTGGAGCCACAATGGACGATCAAAGTTTAATATAGGGGTATATAGGAAAAAGCTTTTCAATACTAAACTAATTTTTGCTGTTTTCCTAGCCACAGTGCTCAGGTGAGCGATTTGGCCCCTGGGCCTCTTGTTAAGTTTAGCATTTATTTCTTCTATAACATCTTCCAATCAATAATCCTTGTAAACGAAGATTTTATTGTATAAAGGCATTGTGTAATCTTTATTTCAGAATTGTTTGACATGAAAGTCTTTACGCTTTTCCATCAGGAGCTGAACCCTCTGTCTTAATTTAGGTGTCCATAACATTTCATCCTCCATTATGTCCGGTATATGGGCTAGTATGGACTCAATACCATGGACTGCGATTCTTTCATCGTCACAGTAAAACCCCTCACTTACAGAGAATCGTTTACAAACATCAAAATAAAACAGTAAAGAGTCCTGACACAGATGTTCGTAAAACTGATACACATTATCCGCATTGTCACTTGCGCGCGCAACTATTGCCTGGAAATTTTCCATACTACCATGGACCTGAATCGCCATGTCTTTCAGTGCTGAGTTGTCTGGGTTTACCTCTAACAGACTAGCGAAGTCTAGCACTTCCTGTTTCCTTGCATGATACAGGCCTGCCGCGATGCAATGTCGGGCTAGCAAACGAGCGACCACACACCAAATACTCTCTCCGAGCGTCTCAAGTACTGTCTCCTGAGACAAAACCCCGAACAACAGATCAGACAAGTCAGACAGCAGATCAAAGGAAAATGAATCGTACTCGTGAAATAAATCCTCCAGTTGGTTCACGTTAACGACTTCCATTTGAAAATTTGCTCTTTTCATGAGGCCTTCTTGAATACATTTGATGTCGAAAAGCACTGGTTTAGTATCCATGACCCAGAAACGACTATTTGTTCCATCCATCGCAGCATTGAATAAACATAGCAATTGATGAATAATGGTAAATATTAAAAGTTTCAAAGAAGGCGTTTGGCTTTCGCAGAAATTCTGAAGCTCGGTATATAAACACTTCAAAGAACCACCGTCCAGTGAGTCAAAATCCTCCAGCTCCGTGTTATAGCAGTACCAAAAACACTTTTGTAAGAAGCAAAGCAGTCCTTGTTGTGTGAACACTTGCTTCAATGTCAGAGACAGCTCTTCCACTAAATCTGGAGCCACATTTTCTGTGATGTTCTTTTCTGGAATGAAGTAATCTGGCAAGATTCCTCTTTGTAGAAACTGGATTAAGTTTTCTAGAATCGCTCTAATGTCGTCTGTTAAACTTCCCCAATCATTTTTCTTCTCGCGAAGCCAGTAGAAGGAAGTTTTTAGCTCGTATGATGACACAGGTTTACAGTTTTTGAGGCTGGGTTTGTGCTGTAGAACTTCTTGAAGAGCAAGCTTCAGAATCATCTTAGACATGATGACTGCTTGTCTCTGTTCAAATGTCAAGGAATTTGCAAGAACTATTTCTGCTCCAGAGAACGAGAGCCGCCATTCCTTTTTCTTGAGATGTTTTGAGCTTCCTTTATGAGCCACGGGGACAATGTGACAATCTGCACCGACACAATTCTCCAGCAACTCGGCAGGCGGCCAGTTTCCCGGCCTGGGGCGACTCGTCCAGTCTTCAGCAATAGATGGCCAGTTAGTCAGTTTTATTGCAGGAACGAAGTCATGATTAATGAAGTTTCGCATACTCACATTCTCCACCTTCGTAATGGCAGGTCCTGTAAACAAGCATAAAAATCATCTAAATATCCAAGAAGTGTCGTCGATTCTGTGGTACCAAGTACTATATGAAATGACAGTTTATATATATGACCACGATTGATATTATGAATAAAAGAATCTTTCATTTTTCTTACCTGATCTTTTCTCTCCCCGACTTGGGAATTTAGTCCCTCTTCCTGTATATCGTGTATGAATTTCGATTTTATCGACCATCTCCTTCCAGAACTTTTTGAATCCCTTCCCAGAAATGACTTTTCTTCCCTTTCCCCGACCTCTGTAAACTCTTACGTAACCAGGATGTTCTGGAGAGTATTCGTAAACGTAGTGGTTACCATGGTGACTGATCTTGCTCTCCCCGGCGCAGTTTTTGGGATCGACAAGGAGAACATCTACGTCAGAGTCGCATTGTCTACCCATTGAGTGGGACGTTGAAGGTGTGGGGTATCTCCAGTGAATAGCTGTCAGATTTTGCATCTGACTCCCTATAATATGAAAAAAAATACAAGTCACGCACAAGTATTGTTTTCTGCCAATACAAATTTTGCACAAATATTGATGAATTAATTTTCAATTTAAAGTAAGATTTGAGATAATATTATAGCAATTGCCCTCTTCTCTTGATAATATTATAGCAATTGCCGTCTTCTCTAGAAACACAAAAGTGAACAGTGTGCTGCAACTGTATATCAACCCCCAGTCCTCTCGATTGCCTTCAATAATTTAAAATTTTTACATTCATTCCACAACATATAACCTCTTCCTATGGTATATAGAGTTTATTAGTCCCCTACCAGTGAAACCGGAGGGGACTATAAGTTTCCTATGAGTCTGTCTAGCTGTCCCTCTGTCTGTCCCTCTTGGTTTTCTGCACTTTTTTCCCTAAACGCTTGCAGATATTGGGCTGATTTTTGGTTTGTGAGTGTAAATTGATGCGATACAGAGCAAGTTTGCATTTCGTTCCGCTTCATCGATTTTTGATGGAATTAACGACCTTTTCAATTTTTAAGGGTTTTCCGCAATTTTTTTTCTATATGCTTGCATATAATGAGCTGATTTTTAGTATGTGACTTTACCTTGATTAGTTATAGACCAAGATTGCATTTCGTTCCGCTTCAATGATTTTTGACGGAATTATGGCATTTTCAATTTTTAACGGGAACCAGATTACACTTGCCGGTATAGGGGACTTGTATATACCGCTAATGCAATACTCTCATGAATGCTTGTTTGTAATATTTCCAAGTTTCCAACTCTTTGGGCTCCTTGATTGTTATGTAGAGTGATGTAGTTTTTACTCGATTCTGTATCCTGCAATGGGAGAAGACGTAATTACTATATCTATGTTGGTGTTTAGCTGCAGAATTGTAGCTCTCTAGGACAGACAATTCGGACAGATATACCAGAGAGCTACACATCCACCTATTGTAAAAAAGAAAAAAAAACCTACACAGTCCCCTCCGGTTTCACCGGTAGGGGACTAAAACCCTTGATTTATGTGGGGGAATATACATGGAAATAATACCCGAAGCTTTCGACAAAAAATGTCGATCACCGTCAAACCAAGGCTTTTTAAGTGTGTGGATCAGTGTCTGTCCGAATTTTCTGTCCCAGAGAGCTAGTTCTGCAATTAATTTGTCTGTTCTTCCGTCCACCTTCACAAGATCGCTGAAACTATCGAACCATTTATTGGAACTAAAGTATGTTATTACTTACGTCTTATTGGTATAACAAGGTCCTGACAAAAGGTCGATACGTGTACCCGTAGGTCAAGGTCAGTCTGTAATAAGGTAGGGAAAGTGTTTCGACAATAATTCCCTAATCGTTAAAATATCAAAATTGTTTCAAACTCAAGTGTATTATTGCTTATAACCTAAGGTGTTTAAGGTTAATTTTATAGGTCAAAGTCATCGTGTAAAGAGGTAAGAAAATGTCTTTCGATACAAACTCAAGAACCTTTAATTAGAACGCTTGGTTGTTATTGCCTATGAACTAAGGGTGTTAAGGTGTCGAAGTCTTTAAAGTCAAGATCGGTGGACAAAGAGATATATCAATCACTGGCCATGGACACAAATTAAAAATCTTTGATTAATTATAGATCTTTAGGCTTTTTGTATAGCTCATTATGAAACCATCCAAAAAATAAGTTAGTTGTATGACTATTTGGAGTTTCCTGAATGTGAACATTATGGCTCTACAATTTTTTTCCCAATGTTCTGTGACTATCCCACCTTCTACCTTCACAAAATTCCGTCTTTAGTACCTTCACTAAATTCCTTCTCTACTTTTGGTTGGTTGATTGATTGATTGTGTGTAGCATTACGTCTCGTTCGAGAATTCTTTATTCGGCACTCAGGGCCATTGAGAAGCGAGGGATCTTTATCGTGTCACGGGGCCTCGGTTTTTATAAGGTCTCACCGAAAATACCCGCAACTTTCACTTCAAAGTGCTGAGCGCTTGGCGAAGGAACATTTTTATCGACTTAGGTCAGTCGCGGCCGGGGTTTGAACCCACGACCGATCACGGAGCGAGAGCTCTACCGATTGAGCTACCGTGACGGATTACTAACGACTTCCTCGCTATCGTTAACTTCATTTTTCAGCCCTATCTCTTAAATCCAGTTAAGAAATGTCTACATAATTGAATCTGATAATCCTAATGACCTGTATAGTAAAAGGTTAGCTGTGATTTGCTTATCTCCCGAAGTTTTTCCTCAAACTTTTCGTAAGCTTTGTTCTGTTTTTCTCGTTTGTTAAAGATAATATGTCTGGAGGTTTCTACATAATTCATAAGGACACTACATATCGCCGTCACTCCTGTGTTGTACAAGTCTTCCTCGGCACCAGTTCGGGAGTAAATCTAAAATATACAAAATATTAATTCAAAAGAATTTGGGCACCTAGTTATTCCAGTCGAAGAAAGTTTTCTTTTTAATTGCATACCTTGGTTTCAATCCGACTAGTAGATTCCACCATATTACAATACTTGGCCTCCTCATTGATTGTGTTTTTAAATCGAAAACGGAAGTACTCGAACGATTTAGAGTTCAATGAATTTGTAACGTACCTGTATTTAAATAGTAATAATGAATGATCAAAGCATGAATTTCTCTACAGTTTTGTTGTTCATCTCTTCGGCTTTTTTAACAAGAATATTAACCTACTTGTACCTTGAAAAATATACAAATATGCCAAGATCAATAAACACTAAACTTTAATTTGAAAATAACTGCCTTTACCTATAAAAGGATTTAAATCTAAAAATTCAGATTTTAATCTTCTTTTGCTCAAGTAAAAATAAATAATCTGTCCCTAGTCATCTTGGAAATAAATAATCTGTCATGCATTGCCATGGAAATAGATAATCTGACTCGAAACACCCCCCCCCCCCTCCCAATTTCCTATCAAGAAACGTTTTATATACAGCTGGCAAAAGTTCATCAATTTGTCCAGCTCGTGGAAATAAATCTCGGTCGAGATCCAGCTTGGCTCGCTATTTGGATACGGTGAAGGCGTCAGTACAAACCGAATCTCAGCCGAGATTTAAAATACTATCCAAAGATGCAACATTTATGCAATTTGGGTCTGATAGGACTTGCAGTTACTTGGAAATGGACTTATCAAAGAACTTTATTCACTCAACCAGAAAATGCAAGTCAAATCCAGCATCTGAAGCAAGTTTATGAGTGTTCATCCCTTGATGCATCATCCATGAAAATTTGGTCTTGTAGGCCTTGTAGTTTCTTGGTAATTGACCTGCTCCAAAAACTTTAACCTGGTCACTCATGCGGAAAATGTAGGTCAGATCCAGCATCCTAAGCAAGCCTGGTAGAGTGCATCTTCATATGTACCATCCATGCAAGACTGGACAATATAGGGCTTATAGTTACTTTGAAATACGAAATGAAAACACACTAGAAGCATCCTCCATTCATCTCTGATTAATACAGTGTATAGGGCATAGAAGTAATTGAAAAGAAATCTGCACCAAAACTTTAACTTGGGACACCAACGCCGAGGGTATTACATAAGCTCCCCCCAACTTCGTTGAGGTGAGCTAAAAAAACTAATTATCTACAAGCATGAAAAAGGTCCCAAAAACTAACTATGACAGAATGAGGAACAGAAGGGGGTAACACTATAATATGCCCCATCCATTTCATGGCAGGGCATAAAAAATAGTGTAATACAATAACATTTCTATTCTAATTCAGTGTCTTCTTAAGATATTACAAACAAGTCATGTTTTAATAAAATTTTATTCACATGTATATAAAATATTATAAATTGCATATATTAAAGATGACTTGATATGATCAAAGACATATTAACACATTTTAACAAAATAATTCATCAAAATACTATAATCATTTAAAAAATTCTATATGTGAATAAAAAGTTTCTGGAATGTAACATTGCATGATATGTAGTACAAAACAGAGTATACATAAATGAACATTGCTTCTGTAATGATGAGAATAGACGTAGGCACTATACTACTGACTTGTGTGAAGAAATAGATGATGCATCACAACCAGTCCGATAAAGTTTGTAAAAATGAAAACCTAATCAACCCATGAAAGTGACAAATATCGTAGATTTTATGTACAGAATGGCACACTCTTTCAAGTTTAAAGATTATACATAAAAGTCGAGGTGTCATGTGTATAAATGCTCCTGTTACATGAGCAGCACTTGATCAGATTGGGTGAACCACGTATTAGACTAAATCTGCAGATGGGTTAGATGATCAAAAGCCTTCACAACTCTCTGGGAGTCAAATTTAAATGCAACAAAAAATATCCCAGAAATTTTATTTGGCTGCATTTTATCCGCTCAATGTTAACTAGAGGAATATGTTCATCATGAGTATAACATTCTGTGATATGTAGAAAAATCTGTCTCTAATTAACAGTCTGTTATAGATGATTAACAAATGAACATTAGGACGGCTATCTCCGCAGAAACCATGATGCTGTAAGACATGTAACTAGAATCACGAAGATGTTTGGAAGCAATGACCGTCCACTGTTACAGTTGTCTGTACTACAAAGACACTGAATATAGAAGCTGCCGTCTCCTTCCACTGCTATACAACCATCGCTAGCTCCGGGCTTAATCAGACAAAACCGGGACGTCACTACTATCTCTGGTAACGTAAAAAATGACAACAATTAAACAAGAATTTTAATTCTTACTCTAATCATCAGAAAGTTTGTAAATCAGATTGCTGCTTCTTTTAATCTGTGGCATACCCCTGAAGTCAAACAACAAAGGATTTCTCTTTTTTTAAATGAAAAAAAAACTTTTTTCATTAAATACACAAATGACAGAGAGGGGGAGGCATCAATTTTCTTCTTGAGCAGAGTGATTTACCTCATCAGCAAAAAGTTGAATGACCTAAGTCCAATCAAAATATGTGTTAACCTACTGGGTCTGCATCAAAGTCATTACCTCTGGTTCTAAGAGAACTTACTGGTTTACACCAAAGTCATTACCTCTGGTTCTTAGAGAACCTACTGGGTCTACACCAAAGTCATTACCCTGGCACTTATGGGTCTACACCAAAATTTTTACCTCTGGCTCTTCCTGTGATGAACCCTGAGTCTAGAAGATGCATGATCGTTTTATATTTAACACAATGTGTGGCTTTCTCACTGCACTCTGCTTCTCCCACGACCTCCTTCCGACTGTCCGTGAAGGGATCGAGGCACACTGTGTCATCTTTTGATTGGCATTCATAACAGTTCAAACTTGATCCTAAATGATAAGAAGAATTCAACATATATTTTTCTATTATGTTTTATCTTAAGGACCCTCTCTACACTTCGCCCCAATTTCAGGGTACTTTTGTGTATTTAGCCTGACCCACCATTTGACAAAAAATAGAATACCCGGTAAATTGTAATCTTCACTGAATGACACAATTTAAAATGAATAGTATTCTAAACATTATATTAGACCAAGATAGAGTAGTTGAAAAATTCCTCTGCATGTATTTTCTCCATTTGAGTAAGCAAAAGCATTTTTCTTTATCATTACTTTTTTGTCTTTGAAGATTTTTCCTGGATAAAA
Organism: Saccostrea echinata; assembly: GCF_033153115.1. Lineage (NCBI taxonomy): Eukaryota > Metazoa > Mollusca > Bivalvia > Ostreida > Ostreidae > Saccostrea > Saccostrea echinata. The sequence continues at coordinate 15,924,727 of NW_026889763.1, forward strand.
ATTAAAAAAGGCAAACTCCCTATACGAAAAATGAATTAGTAAACTTCAAAACATCCTCTTTTACACTATATAAAATTCTCAAAGTCCAAAAAACATTTTTCATCAGTGTTTTGACAGAGATTCCTTAACAGAGTTCAACACTAACGTTAGTCCATTAGTCTCAGACTACTAAATTTTCATTCGGACTAATAAAATCAACAAATACTTTTACTGGAAAACCCCCATGTATTTTTAGCTTTCTAATTTCTTAGCAGGTACTGTATACAGGGTTGTTTTCGCCCTTTCACACTTGCAAACAATTTTGTCCCATTTTAAATTTGCCCAGTCACAGTTCTGTTTAAGAAATTCTACTGTGTTCTTTGAATTCGCCCCATTTTAAATTTGCCCACCTGTGCGTAGGGCAAATGGGGCAAAAATAAAACTAGGGCAAGAATTCCCCTGTAAACAGTAGTTAGGTAATTCCGAGTCAATTTTTAATTTTAAAATGATTGATACAAAGTTAAACATTTTAGTGATCATGATTTAGTATGACGCATAAAAGAAAGATGTCAGACATTTTGGATGTAATGTAAAGAGAAAAGGAACAAGATCCAGGGTTCTCACTAGGATTTTGCTAACTTGAGTCCCAGGACTCAAGATTTCTGAGAAGGTTGCGTCCCAGCTAAATTTGATGCGTCCCAGAATAATTATGTTGAGTCTCAACTAAATTATTGCAGTATCCCTCCATCCAAACATATATATCAATAATAAATCTTTATCATTTTATCAGTTTGTTTACGCAATATTAACATATTCAAGTATATAAACTGGTAATGCATTCAAGCCATATTCTAAAATACACGCGTAATCAATTGCCATAAAAATTAACTTGGTGTTTATAAAGCTAAAATTAACTGTTGCATAATCAACTAGTACCCGAAAGTTGACTGTATACAATCACAGGTGTCATGTGCAATGAAGCGTAACTAATCCTGTCGGTCGTCTGCACTGGGTGAAATTCACGAGATAATCAAGCCGCATTGTGTATACAAGCAGTAATTATGGTTTCTACATGTAGATAACACTCAAGATTCAAAGGTGTGTGTTTTTTAAAAAAAAAAAAAAAAAAAAAAGCTGCAGTGTGTTTACAGCTGTCGGAGTTTGGCATGCGACATTATTATGACTATGGACTGATAAACATGAAGTATCTTAATTATTATCAATCCCTGTTTAAAAAAAAAGAGAAATAAGTGCAAGAAAAGTTATTTCTTGGATGAACTTTATGATAGTTACAGGAAGGTTTCGATTAAATATTTCTTTGACAAATCCCAACAAGTAAATTCCCCGTTTTTGAAATTACCCGAATTTTCTCGCTAATGAGCACGCGTCCGATCATGAGTCCGCGGACGCATCGTTTTTAAGAACCTTGCGTCCCAATTAATTTTGCTGCGTCTAGGACGCAGATTCTTGCGTTAATGAGAACCCTGCAAGATCGGGAATACGATTGTACTTTGTACTCTGATCGCCAAATTTCGACAAATCTATGGAATAAAACTCTTCACATAAATGCTTTGTTTAATTCAAATAAGTATAAAAAGTACATTGTCATGTTTATTTTTTAAATTAGTCACCCCAGTCGTCCAATCCCCTTTCACAGCTCCCACTCCCTATCTGGCAATTCCTGCCACAATTAATTTAAGGGGGAAGTCTCTTTAAACAGATAATTAATGTACATTGTACAAAGTCTCAAATCTCAAAACAGCACCTTTCTGCTCCTGTCATTCATCGACAGATTAAGTACCTAGTTACAACCTAGGTATCCCTCTTAAATAGGACAAAATGTATTCAGTAATTCTGATTACCTTTCAAATTTTTAAACAAAATTTTCTGTGATGAAGAAAATATTTTTTTGCACTAGACTGTCTAGAGGGATGTTTTTATGCCATTCAATGAAGAGAGATGTAAAGCTCACTACTAACAGTGGAATTGTGCTAAACCCAGTGGTTGGGAAGGGCTTGCACCATAGTTGCACTGAAGTGAAAAATGGCGAATTAAATCAATCAATTGTGGTGCCAAAGTGCACACTCAATTTTTAGCAATGTTAGTCGGAAATATCTTGCGAACGACTTTCTTACTTGTTTTACTTTCTTTTTAAATGCAGTCAATTTGAAAACAATAGATCTCATTTGGTACACCCCATCAAAAACTGCTTTTGGTTATATGAAGCACCTGCATTATGTACATTACCTTAGAGCACTCATTTCTAAGATGGTGCTCAATCCAAATTTTGATGTTATTTAATCCAAAATATGGGTAAATTATATTTTATGCAGGTTCCTTTAAATTTGCTGCATTGCATATGTGAAAAATTAGATTCGATTAATAAAAACATGTTTTCTTTCGTATTTGCTATTTGTCATTTTGGTTTTTTTTTTTTAATGGCCCTTTAGAATATATTGATGGCCCATTCATTTTGAAAATGGCCCATTAAAAATTTTGATGTTTGAACCATAGTCCCATTGACCTTTTTGGCCTTCCCAATCACTGTAAACCTCTTCAAGACTCCTTTCCACTTGCGGATTATACTGCCCTTCTCAAAAGTACCCCAAAAAAAAATCCAAGGGAAAAAGTACTGGAAAATGGGAATTTGGGGACTTGGCAATTTTAAAATTTCAAATGCACGATACTAAATACCTATATATCATCATCATAGTACCTCTTAGGCGTTCCATTAGTCAATGTTTTATGTCATCTTTGTAATATATTCAATTCTTAAAAATACTGCGTTTTGCTATAGGTCTACTAGGTTACTTCCGGTATTTTAACATACAACTTAATTCTTTTCTAATCGTCATTTTAACCCCCAAAAATGCATAAAAATGTAGTTTAGTCAAAAATTCATGTATTACAACAGAGAATTTGCATATATGTCCAGTAAAGATATATTCAAAAGTGTCACGATATAAACAAATGTATAAACAAATGTAGTACACTACAGGTATTTTGATGTAAATAATGAGTCATTCTGTCAGGTATATTCAGCTCAAATCGTAAAAACATACGATAATATGGATTGAAGGAGATTTCTATACATACCATACGATATCAGATAGGACAAACTTAACAAACATAACCACATCGCTCCGGAATGTGGCATTTTCAATTTTACAGGATTTTGAACGCTGTTTGTCGCACCTGTCCACAGCGCCACCTTCTTAAAAACATAATTGCCAAAACGAGAAGCATGGAATGATTTTTTCCGGAATCATGATAGGGGAAGAAAAAAAAGTCATACGGTCACTTCTATTGTTTTATTTTTTGAGAATTACACATCATTTTAATTGAAATATAAGTTTTACGTTTTACAATCCTTAAAAAAATGCTTTAATAAGATAAAATAAAAGAGATAACCTTTTTTTTCAGATCAACATCACATGTTATATGTTCAGTTTCAGATATGTTGATAGATTACAAACCGAACTGAAACATTTCTTACAAAAAAATACTAGAATGTTACGCAAAACAGGCTTGTAGTGGGTTCCCCTCCGGCCCCCACTTTTTCCGATAACAATGATTTTTTCGGCAATATCTTGTTTATCCCCCCCCCCCCCCAAACGATGCTACGTTACGTTATTCTTTTTTTACACGGTTATATCATGCATGTCCTTGACATCGTCATCTGTCAGCTGACTAAATACTCGATATGTGTATATAATATCATATAAGCCCTACTTATTAAATTTCACATGCAGACTTAAAATTTGAACAACAATCAGTCATCATGGTCATTGGAAGCACTTCAAATTACACTGATACATAATATATGCGTAGAAAATAATTCCCATCATTTGGAATATTTCACTCATCACTCGCTGTAACACTGATATGCACATACAAACTCCTTTCGTTACAATAATTTTCAGCTGCCGTATATATACATTGATGTAAATATAATTAAGGCACATTTCCCCAGAACAACGAAGTACTCCAAATCAAGATCCCCTAATCCAGCTAAAAATAAAGAATGTGAATAACACTTGAAGCCCCACGATGACGAGTGTTCGGTTGGAATTCTTGTTGGCAGAGTTACACCAGTGACTGTAGCAGTAACAGCGCCTGATATATCCTTGATCCGCCGACTTTGTGTAACACCCCTCGTCCAGTTTGTAGTTCATGTATTGGATACAGTATTTCGAGATGACCGTCACATCTAAAGAAGAAAACAAAACCTATATGAAAATTAAATTTATATTGACCGTCCACAAATCACTCATTTCACTCGGATTGCGAAGTCGAATAATCGAGGACTTTAATTGAGCGCTAGTCGAATTAAGCACATATACTTCGTAATGGATACAGATTTTCTGCATATACGATATGCCTGACGCCACAATAGCCGTATGTTACAACGCCAAATTTCATAACAACGCAAAATGTAATAACTGGGGTTATTATATTTTGCGTTTTTACGTTTTGCGTCGAGATCATGTAAAAACGCAAAATGTAGAAACAGACTTTTTAGGATTATTACATTTTGCGTTATTACATTTTACGCCAAGCTCAACGCAGAATATAATATCGCAAAATGTGATTAAAGATTTTTGGATTATTAAATTTTGCGTTATTACATTTTTCGCCGAGATCAACGCAGAATATAATAACGCAAAATGTGGTAACATGATTTTTGGATTACATGTATTACATTTTGCGTCATTATATTACATTAACGCAAAATGTAATAACGTACTTTTTGATTGTTGCATTTTGCGTTACTTAACTTTTGCGTTGAGGACAACGCAAATTGTAATAAAAGAAAAGGTAATAACACGAGATGTAATAACGCTTTTTTTTGTACCGTGTTCAACGCAAAACATCACAAAATTGATTTAAACATATAATTTATATTATAAAATATGAAAAGGTATTGTGCTGAAGTGGATGGGTCGGTAAGGGGTATGAAATGCATTTAAGTTCCTTCATATAATTTTTTATGTATGTACAGGTTAGACAAAAACACGAATATTAGATAATATGTGTCTTCAGACAATAATACGAATCTTACATGAAATGTCAAATCGTGAACTTTAAAGTTGCATATTTCAGTATGAAATTAAAAAAAAAAAAATTCCATCGCCCAAGAGAGCTAGCAAACGATGGTTGCGACTTGCGACGTTTGGGGTCAGCTGCTGTGCTATTTTTAAGCTTGCCAGATGTTGCAACTTGTCATGTACATAGGCGTTGGAACAGAAGGAGGTGATGTGGGGCCTCTCATTTATTCTAAAAACTTTCATAACATTTTTGTCTCTCTCACTTTTAACACGAAAGGTACTGTAACATTAATTAAAAGAAGGTAAGACCTTCTTCTCCATTTTAATGTACCTCATATCCTTAAATTGTATGAAAACATATATATATCTTAATTGTCAATAAAACCCTTCCCCGCTATATTTAAACCTACCAGTACAAATAAATAGATTTTTGTTAAATTGCATGCAGGTGCCTCTCAAAAAGTAAAATCAAACTGATACACAGATCAACGAAATTACCCCCCCCCCCTACAAACACACGCAAGCGCGCTTCTAATTTGCAACACCTATGTAATGAATATCAACTGCTTTTTAATGACTAATGAAATCAATATACCTAGTATGATGAATTCAGTTTTAAATCCTTTCAATGTAAGAATTTATTTAGTATAAATTTATTTTTTTCTTTCCGTTTCTTTTCTTGATCCACTTTAAATTGAAAATTATTATCAACCTTACTGACCAAAAGGTGTATTACATATTGCGTTGTTGCATTTTACTAAATCTCGACGGAAAATGTAATAATCCAAAAATTAATCTTGGCACAAAATATTATAACGCAAAATGTAATTACACTTAAAGTATGTTATTACATTTTGCGTTGATCCTGACGCAAAATGTAATAATCCGGGTTTATTACATTTTGCGTTGTTATTGCATATCGCGTTGTAACAGGCGTATCATCTTTCAGGGCTGATGTGGATCTACAGGGCTGATACGGATATGTAGATTAAACCTTAGAAAACAGTACTTAACGCCATTTAAAGGTGTCTACCTGCAGCTAAAAAATGAAGGACCCATGACTGTTAAACATGCAGTTATTTAAAGTGTTCTTATTATCAACACATAAAAAAGCTTGCAATAATTTTAGCCATGAAATTAATTCATATATTAGACACTATTATAGAAATATTAATGTACACATGCATATCTACCCCCCCCCCCCAATTAATTGCCTGACGCCACGTGCGTCAGGCAGTATAAGGATTAATATTTCAGGGATCCGAAACTAAGCGATCATTCTTAATGAACTAGATTTTCTTCAAGCTGATTTACATCGGAATTTGTTACCTGCATTTAAACAAATACAGTTTGCAGAAGAAAGAATCATATAACTGATTCAAAATAATGACGTGTTTAATTCCTTCAATTTTTTTGCATGCACATGTTTATTCTTTGCAATTCTTTGTACGAACATGTCCGTGTAACATTTTTTCTGCGTTTCTAAACTACTGGATCAGTCCATTTGCCTTCTACAAAAGGGGTGACACAATCATTTCGCGCCAAGTGTCACATGTAAATTATCTTCGCGCCTTTTTCTTGGGTTGTTCTATTGAATGGGTGTGATAACTTCTATGGAAATAAAGTTTATTCTTTTAACATGATTCTTAAGCTCCAAATTTTTTATTAACAGTAAATTTTATCTCATTTTTTTAAGAGAACACATTGTATATGGACGAGCAACACTAAAGCAATGAATTTGCTGATTATTCTTACTATTTATTCCATAAGTGGACTAGTCTAATCATAAACAAACTCCCTCCATCCAGTAAATGGGACATCCCTTCTTGATTCTGTTTTCCACCTAGCCTTTCTTTCAACATTACATTTATTAATAATGTACGTTATTAGGTAAGGGTTTTTTTTAAAAAAGCTTAGAAAGTCAGCGAGTAGCATATTATTTCATGCTTTGTGAGGAACAAGGGTTTCCTTTTAATGCAGTGACAAGAGTGTAGGTCAGTACCCGTAGCGGAATGGGCTTCACTCCCGTAAGGTTCTAAGTAAAGAATCGGCAAAATGAAGAAGACATCAAGATCTGTACTGGTTTTTTCATTTCATAAAAAAGCACATTATTTTAATTATGAGAAAGGTCCTGAAATCGATTGAAAAGAAAAACTAACAATTTCAAAACTGTATATAAAGATGTATTTTAAGCTCATTTATAATACATGTATATAGTAAGACCATCATCGCGTGAGTTTTGTCCGGGGGGGGGGGGTATTAGTATCTTGTTTTGCGCTAGCTATAAACATGATAAAGTGTACAGGTTATTTACTTTGATTTCTAGAGTAGCATTGAAGCATTTTTGTCTCAAACACTTCAAGACAACTTTCCCAGTTAAAACTGTTCATAATTTACTTCGTCGTCGAGAACGACGGAAAACAGACCAGTCTATAAATAGAGGCCGTCTCATCAATCTATCACTGACCATGAAGAAGTGCGCCATCTAGTAAGAGAGTACATGTAATATGAATTTCTTTAAAACGAATCATCTAACTATCAGTGGCGGATCCAGGAATTTCATAACGGGAGGGCGCAGTAGAAGGCATGGGCCGGGTCTGGGGGGCTGTATTGAAACCCCAGTGGGTCCAGAGCAAAGCTCTGATTCGCCCCTGGAAGCTGACGAATTCTTACAAATAAGAGGTGTTTTTTCCTATATTTTAGGATAATGAACATATAAGTTCTACATACAAAAAATTCAAACGGGGGGGGGGGGGGGGGCGCACGCCCGGCGCGCCTGTGCTGGATCCGCCTTTGATTGCTAGCGCTCTCGAGCGCTAGCAACTACGTTAGTCTATATTTCTGGAATACGCATGCTCGACTTCACGGTCGGGCATTCTGGGAAGACTACTGAAGATAGACTGTACGATGATAATTTCGTTTTATCGTAAAAAATTGATATGATCCGAATTCTGAATTTCTTAATTAAATGTCTAACCTATGATTAAAAGTACAAGAAAATTTGGGTCATATAATGCCAAGATTGTAGAGATCAACCGGTAAAACCTAGCTTTCCTTAAAGCTTACCATGTACACTACCTTCCTAGATAATTCCGGCAAGCTCAGAAAAAAAACCCCAGGAAATCTTTCAGAGTTTGTCGGAAAGACACGAGAAGCGATTAATACAATGCAGTAGCACTGATATAATTATAATTCTTTAATTTTTCATTATTTGACGGAAGAGCCCGAGTAATGATCCGACTGTTATTACTAGCGCCCTCGAGCTCTAGCAACTACGTTAGTCTTTTTTACTGGAATACGTATGCTCGACATCACGGTAGGGCATTCTGGGAATACTACTGTAGATAAACGGTACCATGTCAATTTCGTTTTTTAATCTGAAAATACATATGATCAGAAGTTTCGTGTTTTGTTGTCTAATCTTAAATAAATGTACAAAAGGTAACAGTTAATGCCAAAACTGTACAGATCAGTTATAATTTCTAAAATTATAATTAAAAACACTAGCTATTTTTAACTATCTTCCTGGATCTTTCCGGCAAGCTCGGAATAACAACCTCGATCGGATATGTTTTCCGAGCTTCCCGGAAAGGCCCGGAAGGATGCGATTGCTACAAAACATACCACACTGGAATATTTTTAAACTAGGTGTTCATTGGTTCAACTTATCTCTTATTTTTCACTACAGAATGCTTAAAGCACAGTTAATGATTCATGCCATTGCCAATGTGAAAACCCACTCAAGTTCATTATTGTAATGTTTTTTGACTTTGGGTATCCCGAATTTAATCCAACAATAGCCTTTTTTATAAATAGTCTGATGAATATTCTGTATTAAACACTGAATAGCTGATACATTCACCATTCTGAATTAAGACACATCCCCCCCCCCCAACACTACCCCAGTGTACCACTGTGTCTTCCTATTAATAATTAGGGACGACCATTTGGTTCTGAAGGGGGGCTGGCAGATTTTTGGAAATAAATAATCTGTCCTCAAAAAAGTTGAAAATAAATAACTGCCTTTCCACGACCGGCAAGAAAATAAATAATCTGTCATTGACTATAAATGCCACTTAACCCCCCACCCCCACCCCCGGTCCCTCTTTGAACTTTTTCTTTTGTTTTTGTTTTTTCCTTTGTTTTTGTCAAACTTTTTCAGTGAAGAAGAAAATAAATAATCTGTCCTTGATCATCTTGAAAATAAATAATCTGTCCTTGACTGGCACGAAAATAAATAATCTGACTCGAAAGTTGCCAGACCCTCCACCCGACCCCCTCCTCAGAATCAAATGGTGGTCCCCTTAATCGATTCAGCAAAATCCAATAATTCAGATATCTAATTCTGTGGTTTATGATAGCTACAGCGCTAGCTCAACTATCTTTTTAAAAGATAAGCTTGTTATAATCTACGCTGTAGCGCACTTGCAGTTTCATCCCAAAGTAACTAATCAGCCCGTGGGCTAACTAATAAATGACCAAATAGTGGCATGTCTCAGATATTCGTTAATCTGTAGTATTTGGTTATGAAATTTGAGAAAGTCAACTGTACATCTTGTATAATGAAGTATAGCAACTATGTCGCTCCTTGATGACGGAAACGTTTAGCGCCTCTCCTGCATATACGTTCCATAGATATTGATTGCTTTTTGAAAAGCTATTACTTGTTGTACGCTTAAGGATGCTCTTAACACTGCTCCATGAAGAGTTCTAATTACCTGGTAGATTTATGCAGTTAGAGTGATCTGCCCTTTGATGAACAAAGGAAGAAGTGAAAATCTACAGTAAGTGACATGATTTGAAGTAGATTATTGTATTCTTAACATTACATTAGACCAAGATAAAGTAATTAAAACATTATATGTATGTATGCTTTGGTCTGAATTTGATAATAACGATTCATTACGCATTCATGTGAAAATGGATATTTTGTTTCCGGGGGGGGGGGGTGAAAATATTTTCCATTGATTTTTTTTTTATGAAAAACTTAAGTTTTACCAAAATTATAGAGTCATCTGTCTTTGTTTTCTGAAATAAATTACATTTTGTGAAAATTCATATAAATATCTATATAAATATGAAAAATCATTCAAATATATTAACTTTAAAAAGTTGACTTGGAGGTAGGCGGCATAACAATATTATCGTTCGTTGTTCTTAAAATAATTTTATCTACATCAGAGGAGGATCTAAGCTTTGACACCAACAGACTAGCTGAAGAAAAAAAATCTCTCAATTTATTAACTTGGCTTTAGAATTACTATTTAATAGCACATTTTTAACGAATAACCGAGTAAATAAATATAAAGTCGATGGTCAGTATGACCGAGCGATAGTCGAGTACTCGAATACTCTTTGACATTTTTAATCAATGCACATTAAGGGGCAGGTGCGCGTTGCTACAAATCAATTAGAATGATCTCGCGACGTGCTATCATTATGTGCACAATGTACGTGAAAGTTTTATACTGCTTATATTAGTGAGAACACTGATGTTTCTTGAATTACTTTTTTTTATTTGAAAACAAACTTTATAATAGTTAATGAGAAATAGTATAATTTAAAATTTAAAGAAATTTTTTTCAAATTTCTTAGTTTGATGAAATATTTTTATATGTTTAGTGAATGTCTTTTATTTTCATATTTGGCACTGAAATACGTGTGCATGGAGTTTAATTTCCTAAAGCCTACATCTCTCTCTCTCTCTCTCTCTCTCTCTCTCTCTCTGAAACTTTAGCGCATAAAATTCAGCGGGACTACACTGGTTAAGCGCATTTCCAACATAAGATACGACTTTTCAATCTATACAATCAAATGAATATTTATTTATTTATCTTTTTTATTTTTTCAGCATCCACAGTTGCATTTTAATTTTTAAAATTACTTTTATAAAAAAAAAAAAAAAAAAAGAGAGAGACCTATTATTCGATTTACCTCAATGATCACAACGAGTTCGTGTGTACCCAAAACACAGTCCTTGAACTGACAAACGCCCTTCCCTTTGAGATAAGTTAAGTGTTAAGCTATGATATGACAGGATTAAATACATTAATCACCTGATAAATAAAAATATGTGGCTTCAAGGGAGACAAGTGCCAAAACAACAATCGGTCCTATATTCATGAATTTTATCATATACAAAGAGATATCAAGTCTATAATTATATATCAGATAGATATCAATCTATTTATAGAACAACCTCATGCATCACACCTCCAAATACCACATTCTATCGCAAAGGGATTAATATGTTAGGGACCTTTTTGATCCACTGTCTATCAGTCCTCTATGGCACTGTCTAATACTAGTACACGATTCTCAAATGAGTAATAAATTGTAAGGAAGTTCTGAACTAGTTTTCAAAAACAATGGTTTAACAATCTGTAAAGAAAATGAATAAAAATAATAATTAAAAAAAAAGAGTATACAAATTAATAAAGTTTTAAAATTTATATATAAATTGATGAATAAAATCATTAATTTTAATTAATAATGTAGCAGACTTTAACTATACATGCATTAATACTAGTATGTCAATGCTTAAGTCATGAATTAATGAAGTTAAGTAAATTCGGTATGACACCAAATCGATCAGAGTCAAGAAATATTGCTCAAAATTTTCTTCAAATAATTTTTTTTAAAACAAATCCTTTCCTGTGATATTTGAAATATTACATGAATTAGATTAGATCTGTAACCAGAAAGAAGAAAACGTGGACTGGATATAGCATTTAGAAATCATATGATCGTTAACGCAAATATTTGTTTGCATGAATTATAGTTCATCCAACTGACGCAAAACAAACACTGAGTACTTGATGCAGTTCTAACGCACGAAATTTACCTAATAAATCCCTCACCCAGCCACTTTTCATGTCCCTAAAACTTGGTTTTTACAAAACGTTCGAGATAAGGGTATAAAATTTTTACCTGTTGGGTTTTCTTTCAAATAATCAATTTTTGCGCGTGCAGAAATTTCCGTATTTTGCCTAGATAGGATAACTATTTATATAAGTAATTTTTTCCCTTATTATTATTATTATTATTATTATTATTATTATTATTATTATTTTAATTTTTTTTTTTACAAAGTATATTTTACAGATATAGAATCAAAGACGAGCAGAAATTAAAATATATAAATATACTTACACTTGTACCTGAGCCACTGATCGTGTATGTATACCCGGGTTTTAGTTTTCATACAACCCGTACAGTTATACATCTTTTTCTCGGCATTAGCACAGAATTCCCGGGCCCCTTGATTGAACACATTACATTGGTAACAGTTGATGGTGCCGCCTATTGTACATTCTGAAATATGAAATGAAATTTTATTATATTTGAATTAACCGAGCCGGGCGGTGAAGGAAAAAGGATCCCAAAAGTTATTTTACAGCTTTAGACAGACATTAATTAAATGAAAGGAAAAAAAAGAAAATTGATTTGGAAAAAGATAATTAATTGAATTAAAAGGAGGGAGAAAGGATCAACCAATTTAAAAAAAAAAAGGCAAGAAAACGCATATTTAGATTAGCAAAATAACTTACCGGCAAAAGTAAATAGTGTACATCCTATAAAAAGAGTAATCCAGGAGATTCGAACCGAATTCATTTCCTTTAAATGATTTCAAAATTTGTTTTTCATGCCTCTGAAATTACGATAACACACACCATCCAATATCACGTTCCGTCGTTCTCGTGCGCATCTCGGAGCGCAGGGTGTAGTGCCTGATGTCACCTGTACAAGTATGGTGCATAAAAGATGACATTAATTACGTGAAAACGATTATTAATTTCATTAAGGGATACAGTGGTTAGGCGAAAGTGTATAGTTTATGAGTATCTCTATAATATAAAGCATCTTGTGTACAGTGTATGTATACAGTCACATATAAAATATCCTATGCCTTCAAGATTCTGTTGTCGGTCGTGGGTACTTTTTTGGTTGGCTAAGATGATATCAAGGTCCTCACTTGGTTTCTAGAAAGGAAGGAGTGCGGGGGGGGGGGGGTCTATGAGGGATATCTGTCCTCTAAGCAAGATTTATATTTGTATAAATAGTTGTCATTTTTGGTGAGTTTGGTACACTCTAAAGACTTTTTTCAAATATAAATAATCAAACTTTCGCAGAGGAAGATGGCGACAGCTTGTTGAAGCCTTATGTCCCATAGGGGACGAAGAGAATAAGTAAGTAAGTAAACTTTAGCAGAATAACATTAAACAATTGAACATTACTTTAAAAGAATTGCTTTACAAGTTTTTTTTTTTTTTTTTAAAAATTAATTATTATTTAAGGTTTGTGATCCCCCCCCTTTTCTTCCTTCGATAGCATTGGAATAACTTGAATATATGCTTTGGTAAAAATGAGAAAGAAAAGTTTTTATACATATAGATTTTACTCTAAAGTATAGCTCATTTTTCATCCAAACAGACTTTTTTTTCCTAAGGAAAACTGTTTCATTTACCATTCTGTATATCTTTATGTGTCTTCTGAATATCACAGTCTTTATCCCGGTATCTAGTTCATATTCAATTTTTTTTTTCTAAAATGTTTCGGAGAAACTAAGTGTGTGTGAAATGATACGTATGCCCGAACGTTGTCCCCTACTAACTGATCAATACCGTGACTAATCAATGAAAATTCGGTTATCTCGGGGCTTATTTCCTCCTCGTAATAATTAAACGAAAACAAACTCCGAATTTTCCTTTAACAGAAGCTGGTAAATGTTCGGATTGATACTGTTAATTGTTGGCATCAAGAAATATAGACATTCAATTACTGTTTATAGACAGTTGTCCAACATGAAACCATTGCTGATGCAATATATTTTCTGTTAAGTACAGTGTTTATTTTGCCTTGGTTCCCGATATCACTTCGGCTCTTATCATTATTTATCGACGTATCTGGTTGCGTCACTATTTACCAAAAAAAATACCAATGTTGCCTAGAAAAGTTGTACAGGTCAATTCCCCTGTTGACATGCAATGAATAATTAGTGAAGTCATGAAAAACTCCCTTAGTTTTTAAAATATTATTGAATAGAAATTCTTAAAATAAAAAGTGTATGTACGTATATGACTATGCGTCGATTTTTTAATGCCTCTTCTATAGATATTTCGGCTAATATAAGATTCTATATTCATCAAATATCCTTTATTAATGACTCTTTAGGTAATGAGGAGTCTTGATTCAGTTCTTGTTTAATGACTCTTTAGGTAATGAGGAGTCTTGATTCAGTTCTTGTTTAGTGACTCTTTAGATAATGAGGAGTCTTGATTCAGTTCTTGTTTAATGACTCTTTAGGTAATGAAGAGTCTTGATTCAGTTCTTGTTTAATGACTCTTTAGGTAATGAGGAGTCTCGATTCAGTTCTTGTTTAACGACTCTTTAGATAATGAGGAGTCTCGATTCAGTTCTTGTTTAACGACTCTTTAGGTAATGAGGAGTCTCGATTCAGTTCTTGTTTAACGACTCTTTAGGTAATGAGGAGTCTCGATTCAGTTCTTGTTTAAGGACTCTTTAGGTAATGAGGAGTCTTGATTCAGTTCTTGTTTGATGACTCTTTAGGTAATGAGGAGTCTTGATTCAGTTCTTGCATACAGACAAGTTTCCTGTTTGATCTTTGAAATTCATGCGATTTCTTTCTTCAGGAAATTTTCACGGAAATTCAATAAATTTCTTGGAGAGTGTTCTTTATTAGTCAAGTGATATTTTTTATTACAAATATTTTACAACCACTTCTTTCTAGAATGTATCTCCTTTTTTTAAAAAAAAAAAATAAATTGATATATTTACGTTCACCGAATGTTTTTCTTTTATTTCTTACGGACACATCACCTGAATTTTCATATATATATATATATATATATATATATATATATATATATATATATATATATATATATATATATATATATATATATATATATATATATATAAAAGAAATAATTTATACAGATAAAAATAAAACAATAAAATGTCCAAACTCGATTTGTTTTTGTTTTTTTTTTCAACCAAATGCATTAATACAATACATCACAGGAGTAAATTTAAAAAAAGTATTACTATAGTAATATTATAGTATTACGTTTTTTTTAAATTGAAAATTTTGGTAAAATTGATAAGTATGCAAACTCCTGTGATTTGACTATATCGCAACAAAAGGGGGATCGGCCTTTCAGTGAAGATTTGCATGTAGTATAAGTTTATGTTTGGGAAAAAAGGGGGTATACACACCACCCCCCCCCCCCACCCCCTATACTTCGTGCCTGTGTCTGTAATATTAATGACAGAGTCAAGTATACTAAGTTATGGTTTATAAGAATTTTACTCAAATGATTTATAAGTCCAGCCAACACTACTGGTTTCTATACATGAGGGTTTTTTTTTTTGGGGGGGGGGGGGGAGGTTGTCACGAAATTGCAAGAAATATATAATATATAAATCATTTAGGCCTAACTTAATGAAATGCATGAATAAATATATAAATTAATTGTTTTCCATTTTCATAATTGTATCTTAAGCATGCTCAAGATGAACTCTATCTACATTCTACAATGATCCGCTCCGATTGCAACCTTTCATTATTCCGGGATCGGGATACCTTAAAAATCCAAATTACTTCAACAACAAACCCGATTTTTCCTTGAAAAATGATCTCTTTACATCGACAAATCCTTTTCAAAATAAAGTTAAACAAACCTGTTTCGGTAAGATGTTTACTTGTATTGTAATTAAAAAATGTTTCATAGCTATAAAATTTATTTTAAGTCATGTGGGTAATGTAAAGCAAATTATTATATTGATTAAAATGGGTCATTTGTTTCGTTCGAATTTCCTCAGTTTTGCCTTTCTGTACAGTCAAGTGACCTGTTGCTATCTGTGTTCGTCCATCGTACGTCTTCCGTTAACAATTGAATGATTTAAGCTTTTTTTCAAACCGCTGAACCAATTTCAACCAATATTGGTAATAGTATCTATGGGCTAAGAGGAAGAAAAATATGTGAATTTCATGCCCCCCCCCCCCTTTGGTCTGAGAGGTGAGACCAAAATCCATCAAAATTAGTGCAATCTCCTATTTCTCCTCTACTCCTGGACCCGAAGCAGTCAAACTGTTGCATGATTGCACTGAGCCTTCTACCAGAATTATGAAATTCATATTCATGGCCCCAGAGTCATGGGTTATGGTATTAGGGTGGGAATCAATAGATCATTCAATAGATCATATTGTGATATAGTGATCCTCGTTTTTCCCCTTGTATGTTTAGCAGACAAACTAAGCGCATAGTTCTGATGCACAAGAGTGCCTCGATCTCCAAATTTTTGAAAAATGTGGCCCCTGGATCAGGGGTTCTTGTGTTAGGGCAGGGCTCTATTGATTCTTTAGAGAAATGCATTAGGCCACAGGTTTTTTATGTCTTAGTTTACGGATCTGCCGACTCTAATATTGGAGGAATTAGAAAGAAAATAAAATGCAAATTTCCTACTGTTTTTAATTCTGGCAACTTAATTCAACTAGCATTTGTTTTAATTTTGCAGAAACACTTACTATTGCTATACATGTATATTTAAGAAAATAATATTGTTTAGAAAAATTATTTATATTAACAGTATTTGAAATAACCGTGCACCCAACTGCCCGAGACGCACAAATTTTGCAGCGGGTTAACAAATATGCAAGTATTGACACCCAGCTGGACAAGTTAAAATTTTCCATAATTAAAATTCACATATTAATTTGATAATTAAATCTCTTTCTTGTCAACTAATAGTATCGGTAGCAAAGTGTAACAAGCCAAGAGGAAGAATTCATTAGTCTATAGATTCTGTTTCAAAGTTATGGTGACCTGGTTCCAGTCACATAATCGTTAAAAACAAATTTATAACAAAAGACAATTATTTTCTTGGGCTAGTAGATCTTTGGCAGGGCTGACAACTTTTACCAGCAGTCAGTCCAGCATGTCTGGCTTATTTTGCAGTGAGTTTCAAACACTGATATTAATAAAAATACATGTATACAATGCATTTTCTTTATAATGATCAATCATGAATGAATTAAAAAAATAAATGTTCATCTGTTTGATATGATGCATGTTGACCATTTTTTACCTAGATTTGAATTGGAACTTAATATTACTATTTAATGAATTCATCTCACTTTTTTGTTTGTTTTTATAATGTAAAAAATTGAGGTGCTTAGTTGTGGGCGTATATGCAAGACTCCCAGATTTTTCCAGATAGGGCTCCATTAATCACATACAAAAATGCATTAATTCTTTGAAAACTTTCAGAATCTCTGCTCTTGAGTATTTAGCAGACAAACTAAGTGCATAGTAATTGTGAAATCAAGGCCCAAGAGACAGAGGTTCTGGAGTAAGGGTGGGGCTCTATCATGAACATGTATTAAAATATTTATGCTGCTTCAAGAGAAGTTATTCCCCTACGTTATTCAATACAGTATTATGATAATCAATGTAAATAATGTACTTGATAGGTAGATTGAATAAAAAATACAAGGATTTGTAAAATGTAATATAAAAATTACTTTCATAGTTTTTAATAATGATTTGTTTGTTTGTTTATTGTTTAACGTCCCTCTCGAGAATTTTTCACTCATATGGAGACGCCACCACTTGCCGGTGGAGAGCTGCAAATTTTGACCTATACTCGGCACTTAGGACCATTGAGCAGTGAGGGATCTTTTTTCGTGTTAGCACCTACTGGGACACGGGAGCTCGGTTTATACGGTCTCATCCGAAGGACTGGTCTCCACGTCCCACAGTGGGATTCGAACCCGCGACATATTTTAATAATGAAGTTGACTTTTAAATACTAGTAATTGATGAATGAAAATGAGACGGAAATACCTTATATATGTACATTAAATATTATTCTAAGTCCAAGAGAGGCCAATATGGTATGAGGATAATGCTGATTGATTGTGTTCCATTAATTGTGATAGAGTGCAGATTGCACTGGCACATACAGGCAAGTTCTTGAGGTGTTGCTGATTACCAGACTAACTACATGTATTTCATTGACCACTGATCATTCTTTTTCTCTTGTTTCATAATTATTTACCATTTCGTGGATTCTTAAGTTACAGGGTATTATATAGTAAAAACTTACAATGCAGAAAAACTTATGCCCCTTAGTGAATTTACACTGCTGTAGATTATTATTGCTATATTATATGATGTATGGCTCCTCTTGGTTTCCAGAAATCACTAGAATGAGCTCTGGAGTCTGAATCATGCATCAGATTTGTTCCAGAAAGGAACATGCACGAAAATCACGAGAGCAACTTCCCCCTGTAATATAGTTTTCTTATACGCTAATAAATTTTACATATTCTGCTATATTAAAGGGTTTTTATCACGTATCTAAATTTCTTAAAAATGAAACACTTTTATATCCTCTGTCATTCAGTGTAACGGTATCTCAAAATGCTCCATGTAACCATACAGAGGTAGGAAGTAAAGATCAATCAAGTGTGAAGTTATGGTGTGCGAACAAAGCAGACGATTTTCGAGCTAGTATAGACCGGTATAAATCTACAACCACCAAAATTGAAGAAGAAATCGGGGATCTAATGAATTTAGAAAATGGTCTGGAAAAAGAGCATTTGAACAGTGTAATGTCAAAAATCTGCAATGTGTTTCTAAGCGCAGCCAAAGAATCATTTGGGATTAAACATGAAATAAAAAGCACAAAGAAAAAATCCGAAAAACCATGGTTTAATCGTTATTGTAGAACGGCGAGGAAAAAATTTCACTTAGCTAAACGTATGCATAATAGAATTAAAACCCAAGATTTTAGAGAAAATCTAAAAATAGCTAGCAAAGAATATAAAAATGTAATGGATTTATCAATAAACGACTATAGACAAGATCTCTCTCAGAAAATTAAAAGATTGCGAACAAACAACACAAAGGAATACTGGAAAATATTAAATAGCCAAAATAAAAATAACAAATGTACAGCTGATTTAAATAATCTGTATACTTTTTTCAAAAATATTAATGAAGCCGATTTAGACGAAACTGATTCTGAAATCAACATCACTGAACAAAGTAGATATAATGAAATACTTGATTGTCCAATTTCGCAAGATGAAATTTTGGCCGCCGTAAAAGACCTAAAAAACAACAAATCTCCCGGAAGTGACCATATTCTTAATGAACATATTAGTACCACTATTTCACTGTTTCTGTCTTTATACGAGAAACTGTTTAATCTCATTTTTAACTCTGGGATAGTACCGGAAGAATGGCTTATAGGCATTGTAAAACCTATTTATAAAAATAAAGGAGATCCAACACAACCCGAGAACTATCGCCCGATCACATTGTTGAGTTGCCTTGGGAAACTTTTCACTAGTATTTTGAAAAAACGATTAGAAATATATGCAGAAAATGTCAGTCTGATTAACGAAAGTCAAACAGGTTTCAGAAAAGGGTACTCTACATTAGATAATATATTGATTTTGCATTTTCTGTCACAAGCACTTATAAATAGCAAAAAAAAGTTATATTGTGCGTTCATCGACTTTAAACAGGCTTTTGATACTGTTTGGAGAGGTGGTCTTTGGTATAAATTATTTTCAAATGGTGTTAGTGGGAAATGTTTTACTTACATTAGAAATATGTATGCAGGTATAAAATCAAGAATAAATGTGGATGGTGTGTCTTCTGAATATTTCACCTGCAATGTCGGAGTCAGACAAGGCGAAAATCTATCACCTTTTTTATTTTCTCTGTATATCAATGACTTAGAAAATTATCTTACAGAAAGGAATGTTAATGGCTTACAGAATTTGTCTAAAGAGATTGAAGATGATCTTACCGTTTTTATCAAACTGTTTATATTATTTTATGCAGATGATACTGTTATTTTGTCTGAAACTGCAAATGATCTACAACATGCATTAAATGAATTTTCTGCATATTGTAAAACATGGAAACTCCATGTTAATGTCAATAAAACAAAAATTGTCATTTTTTCAAAAGGACCATCACCCAAACATACATTTAAATACAACAACGATGTTTTAGAAACTGTAAAAGATTTCAATTACTTAGGTATTTTATTCTCAAGATCAGGGTCATTTTCAAAGGCTAAGAAACACTTATGTAATCAAGCACAAAAGGCAATGTACGGAATTATAAGAAAAATTCGTTTATATAATCTACCTTTTGATTGTCAGCTAGATCTATTTGATAAAGTTGTTGTTCCTGTTTTGTTATATGGGTGCGAAATATGGGGATTTGAAAATATTGATATTATTGAACGTTTACATTTAAGATTTTTGAAATATATTTTAAACCTAAAATCTAGTACACCGAGTTTTATGGTATACGGGGAGACTGGACGTTACCCGATGTACGTACGCATTTATACAAGAATGATATCTTTCTGGGGGAAACTGTTACATGGAAATGAGAATAAGATTTGTAGAATTATTTATTTACACCTTTATAATAAATATACCAAAAATGGAATCAATAATCCATGGATATCTTGCATACAGAATATTCTTAACACTGCAGGACTATGTAATGTTTGGAATGATCAAAATTTTCATAGTGTTAAATGGATTGCGACTGCAATAAACCAAAAGCTTAAAGACCAATTTTTACAAAAATGGTATAGTGATATGAATAATTCCAGTAAAGGTATTACATATAGAATTTTTAAAACAAAGTTTGAATGTGAAAAATACTTAACTATTTTACCAAGAAAATTTAGAAATATCTTTTCAAAATTCAGAACAAGTAACCATCGTCTTCCCATAGAGGTGGGTAGATGGAATAATGTTGAAAGAAATGAAAGAGTGTGCTATTTATGTAATAATAATCAAATTGGAGACGAATTTCATTACTTACTGGAATGTAATGTATTTTGTAATATTCGAAAAGATTTTCTGTTAAAGAAATACTATGTACATCCAAATATTATAAAATTCTGTAATTTAATGACAAATACTGACCCAGCATTCTTAAGAAAATTGTGTATATTTATCATCAAAATTTTTGACACTGTCTGTCCTCCTGTAATCTCTGCTCGTCCATAATTATTGTAAATATGTATATATGTACCTCTTGTACCATTCATATGGTTTTTGAGAGAATAAATGAATGAATGAATATATTCTTGAAACATATTATTATCGTTTAATTATGAAATAATGTTGAAAACGGCCGTAATTAGACGATAAAACGCCCGTAATATAGGGTCCTCGAAGTAAAAATCTCCACTAATTAGATAGGGGTCACGTGGTACTGAAACGTCATAGGTGTCAATGGTCAATAGAACTCGTAAAGCTTATCGTAAAAAATATATATATATATATTGAATAGATTTTTTCGCTAAATAAATAGAATACACAGTATGGCCGGTTGAAATTTTGACATAGACTAATTCCTTTGGTTATGGACGGTCAATCCTTTAGGTATGAACGTCTAGCAGAGAGAAATAACCCTAAAATATGCCAACAATTGGAGAGAGGTCACCGAATATGAAGCCGTTGACAACTCGGGACTTCAACTAAATAGAACGGATTACTAAAGTTTAACTTCGTAAACATTTATAAATATGGGAATTTTAAATTCCTCTTCATTATTATTTTGATTAATCATAAATAAATAAATACTGTATATCTTCTATCTGTTCTAGCAG
The DNA here is from genome assembly GCF_033153115.1 of Saccostrea echinata. Classification (NCBI taxonomy): domain Eukaryota; kingdom Metazoa; phylum Mollusca; class Bivalvia; order Ostreida; family Ostreidae; genus Saccostrea; species Saccostrea echinata. Next base: position 15,946,434 of record NW_026889763.1, read on the forward strand.
TGAATATCATGTACTAGAAATGCCACTTCTTCAATGGCGCCGTACGCCATTACGAAAGTTCACAACATTCCTACTAGATTCTGTGCGACTTTTAAAAAATGCGTGTTTGTCATTTATTTTTTTTTTTTTTAAAAAAGTATCTTTCCTTAAAATATTTTATAGGACAGAAGAAAAAAAATCGTGATCGATCGGGCATAAACGATTGTTCTGAATGGAGATAAACACCATCGCATTTGCAGAGAAAGGCCCCCCTTTTATCTCTCGACCAAGTCCAGGAAAATGTGGGGAAAAAATTCTTCCAAAAACCTTTCTTGTGCACATTTGCGCACCATAAAGCCATAAATTATACCTTACAAGTTGTCAATTATTCAATTATCACTTAATTATTTTCTAACAGGTTTAAAAGACACAACAAATGAGCCCTTTTGTATACACAATAAGTACTTCGCTTGACCAGGATTGACACCTATGACGTCAGAGCAATGGCGCGTAACATCGGCGATCAAAATATGCATATTGAGAAATTCAAACTTTGAATTAACTTGTATGACAGGTATAAGTTTAATCCTATAATTTCAGACCAGTCTGATTCAACGTTTATCTGGTCAGAGTGGCAGCCCAGATGGACAGTCCACCAACGCACCACCCCCACAATCACCACCCCCTGCTGCAGGTAAGAATTTATGCAGTTACAAAGTAACTTGTTCTTAATCTTTTGTTAACATAGATTGTATATAGGTGTAAATACTTATAAATGAATTAATACAAATTTCAATTCTATAACCACTGTATCGGTAGTTTGGCATTTAGTGATGTAGGAAAAGTCAGATGTGAACCAACTTTTATACGCTTTTGAAAAATAACTGCAATTTCCGCGAACAACAACTCATGCGGATATTTATGGTCGCAAAACAGTAAGAAACAGGAAACCTTCAATCATCTTAAACATTATATGCTGCGGAGAGGTTATCAATGTCGATTCGCTACATTTTGTTGAGGGTAACATTGAAAATGTTCACCCCAAGAAAACCACTGTCAACCGAGGCACAGCATTTTCCCTAAATCAGGGGTGAAATTTTTCAATGTTAGGTTCAACTATATACAATACGAGAAATATTATAAATTTATTGGTCATTAATTCCCGACAGTCAACCTTTTTTTGCAATATCGTCAAGTTATGATATGTTCTATCGCACTGGTGGGGGTGATTTCATCATTCAGAGCGTAAAGGTGTTATAAGTGTCCTCGACGAATCTTCAACTAATGTAATTTAAAGTATAATATTTTAAAAATATTACAAATAACTATTAGTTTACAGTAATTTTTCACAAGACTGAAGTTGTTTAAGTTACAACTGCTGTAATTTAATCGTTTGTAGGTAACATCTTAAAAATCATAGCTATGGATATACCGAAAATCAACATGAAATTATTAGTTTATTTTTTGGTTTTAACAGAACCCAAGGCTGATTCAGACAACACCACATATAAAGTAAAAGAATATTACGGATACAATGCCTATTCATTTTACGACATTGACAAGGATATGTCGAAATTCAGGAACCCACAGCCGTCAAAATACGCCTCACCGGAGCCTGCTAAACAATAGACTAACAAGTATAGGATGGTGGAAAATCGGTTTTTTAGTTATGATTGTATGTTATGAAGATTTGAAAATAAATTAATTCAAACTCAACCAGTTTGCTTATTAATCATTTCTTAATTGGTAGATTAAATTGATTATCTCAATCAAGAATTTTAGTTATGGTGAAGTACATGGGACCAAACGACTGATTAATACTGTAAATAGCTTATTTTGGCTTTTGGTTATTTTCGAGTTTTCTAAACAGTATCCATTTACACTCTGTTGTCGATTCAGATGGCCACTTCCTTTTACTAGTTTACAAAGTTTAATTCATTGTACACACTTAGCAGTTTCTACATCCGCAAAAATAGCATTTGCTATTGGTATCTGTAATAGTATTACAGAGGGGAATTCGAAAAACTATAGCTAAATTTTAATTTAGCTATAGTTTTTCGAATATCCCTCTGAATCTTTCCGCTTTTCCACCATATTTGCACATAATACATTCAGAACTAAGTGTGGTTTCCAATACATTCTAGGTAGGTTCTGCACCAGAAAAAAATATTGACTCAAACTCACTGACTATTAATGAATCAGTGCAAGAGAATGTCCCAGTTTTTTAATCTGCACAAAGATGAAAATAACGAGAGAACGACTTTTTTATCCCTATATCAGTATCCCAATGTTTTAAAATTACTTCAGCTCATTTCTCATCAGTTTCAGGGAACTTTTTCCCTACTCTCCATATTTTGTTAGTAGATTAAAAAAAACAACAACAACACATAATTGTGTTCCTGCATATTGGCAGTGGAATTTAAACGGTAGCAAGATTTTTTTTGTAAATAAAAAAGATGTCATCCCCTTCCCAAATTGTAGCCGTTACTCCCTGAAGAACCCAACCAAAAGTGTCTAATCTGTTCCATCCTCTCAAACAGGCCGAAGCTCTCTCCTGATAAATTGCTGTACGGACAAAAAAGATATGTGTGTATAGGACCCAAGACCTCAAAGTGTGCAATACAAGGTATAAAAGTGAAAGGTAAGCATAAAATAAATTGATGGAATCCCGGGTTAAACATTGCTCATTTGAGAAAAAAAATGTGTCTTAGTATGAAATAATACACAATTTTTTTTTTACTTTCATGTGAAATGAATTCATTGGAACTCTGCGTAGGTGTCACTATACCAACATTTTATCATGCAGGGTTTCATTAAATGAGAAAATGATATCAAGTAAAATAACCCTAAAATGACCTTGACATACATTCCAAGACGATAAAATCATGCACTTTCTTAAACTTTCATATTTGATAAAATTCAGGAACCCCACTTCATGCATTGAGGAGCATTTCTTACTAGATAAGACTTAAAATTTTCATATTTAATAAAATTCAGGAACTCTACTTCGTGCATTGAGGAGCATATCTTATTAGATAAGATTTAAATTTTCATATTTGATAAAATTCAGGAACTTCACTTCGTGCATTGAGGAGCATTTCTTACTAGATAAGATTTAAATTTTCATATTTGATAAAATTCAGGAACTCCACTTCATGCATTGAGGAGCATTTCTTACTAGATAAGATTTAAAATTTTCATATTTGATAAAATTCAGGAACTCCACTTCGTGCATTGAGGAGCATTTCTTACTAGATAAGACTTAAAATTTTCATATTTAATAAAATTCAGGAACTCCACTTCGTGCATTGAGGAGCATTTCTTATTAGATAAGATTTAAATTTTCATATTTGATAAAATTCAGGAACTTCACTTCGTGCATTGAGGAGCATTTCTTACTAGATAAGATTTAAATTTTCATATTTGATAAAATTCAGGAACTCCACTTCATGCATTGAGGAGCATTTCTTACTAGATGAGACTTAAAATTTTCATATTTGATAAAATTCAGGAACTCCACTTCATGCATTGAGGAGCATTTCTTACTAGATAAGATTTAAAATTTTCATATTTGATAAAATTCAGGAACTCCACTTCGTGCATTGAGGAGCATTTCTTACTAAATAAGACTTAAAATTTTCATATTTGATAAAATCCAGGAACTCCACTTCGTTCATTGAGGAACATTTCTTACAGATAAGACCGCATCCTTTATAAGGAGTTCCTCTTTCCTGATATTTTAGTCATAAAAACATAGAGGCAATCTGGGAAAATCTAGCCTGAAACTGTTTCTACAAAACACTGTAAACAAACTGTATTTTAATACGTACTGGTATTAGTCGACTTGTTTTAATATTCCTATGAAGCAGAATTTATTCAAAAACTTCTACATGAGAAGAAAACACTTGTGGTGGCCTTCAACTCGACATATAGGCCTTCAACTCGACATTTAAATATATTGAAGATGTATTATCAATTAACAATGATAACTTCCATTCATATGTCGACTCGATATCCCAGAGAACTTGAAATAAAATACACCATATAATCTGTCACATCTGTTTCATATTTGGATGTTTTACTGATTATAAACGATAAGGACCCACTAACAGCTAAATTGTATGATAAACGAAATGACTTCAGCTTCTCCAACGTCAAATTACCTTATTTATGTAGTAATATCCCGCTATCACCTGCATATGGTGTTTTTATCTTCAACTTATTCGATACTCAAGAACATGCTCCGAGTACGATCAATTTTTAAACCAAGGCAAGCTACTGACAGATAAGTTGATGTTACAGGGACTTCAACAACCTCGTTTAAAATCCCTAAAATTTCCTAAATTCTATGGTCGTTATAATGACCTTATTAACAAATATAACCTATCGTTGCGTCGTATTTTAGCTGACTTGTTTCATACCAATTGTTAGGCCTTTGTTTTTATACTTAATTTGACTACGGAATGTTCCGTCCTACCTGATCAATATATATAGGGCTCACGACGGGTGTGACCGATCAACAGGGGATCCTTTCTCCTTCTAGACACCCGATCCGACCTCTGGGATTTCCAGGGGTCCGTGTTTTATGCCCTCTTTACAGATTTGTATGGTTTATAGATTTTTTTTTTGATTGATCACTGTTCGTAATCTTCACCTTTTTCATACATGTTCATTTCATCCACACAGCAATAAAATATTGTCAATCAATGACACAAGGTATGTCAAAATTGAAATATAACACAGTTCTATATTGCAACCAATTTTTTACTCCAGCGGTTTCCCTCTCTTCGAGACTCCCTTTGATACTTTTCTTTTTGTAGCGACTTTGTCTATTTGTTCTGTGTTTTTAAGTCCTGTGTACAAAGATGTGTCGGGCTCGCTTGTTTTCCTCAAAGATTCGTACATATTTGTGTCCTTATCATCGTTATATGAAGGCTTCAGCGCCAGACTCTCATATTCATTCCCAACAACATGAGATTCAGCCGCCGTATTTATGACGGCAACATTGCCATAAAGTGCTACGCCGGATTCTTTTCGGATGTTATTATCGTAAATGTTGACGTCAGATTGATTTCCGTTATTCCCAAAGGCATTTTCGTACAGAGGGTCCTCCGTTACGCTAGGAGTGTAGGTCTGATTTGTGGTGGAAATGCCGTTAGATTCTGCTGCAATCATAAAGTACAAACATTCATTATCAATACTGCATTCCAGGATTTCTTTATGGAACTGAATTTTCCTTACATAATATTTTGAAAATAATGACAGAAATATAAATTAGCTAGACATCATCAATTTTTCGCGTTACTGAATTCAGTAGTAAATATTTACGTGCAGTCTAACTTTTAAACTCAATATAAGTAGTCTATGAACAAGCTTATTTAGAGAATTTGTGTTCCCCGATTAAGATAAAAAGAAGAGGGTGGAATATAAGGAAAATATGCAGATAGAGAAAGAACTAGAAATATCTCCATAGGACATGAATGCACCGTCGAGGGTATATTAGTACAGTTTCATGAGAGTATCTTGAAAAGTTTCTTTAAAATTGAAATTGAAAAAAAAAATGGATATAGATGATAAATTCTCATCAAATTATGTATATAATACATAATGTGCATAAGCTTACTTAAAAATATCTTAAATGCTTTCTTTAAAACTAAGCAAAATGAAAAATTAAAAAAAGCGAGGTCAAAGTCAAAGGAAAGTTCAGGGTCAAAAGTTTTTGATGCAGTTGAATAGCTCTCACTTATACGTATCAGCATATTAAGTTTAATGAAAATATAATTAATTCAAAACTGAGCTTAAAACTAGTTTAAGAAAAGTTAAGTCAAAGGAAAGGTTAGAGTCAAAAAACAATGCAGTTGAAAAGCTTACATCAGTATGTATTCGTATATGAAGTTTGATAGAAATATCTTGAATGGTTCTTAAAATTGAGCTAAACACAATTTCAAAAAAAAGAAGTGAGGTCAAGGTCAAAGGAAAGGTCAATGTAAAAAAAATGTTGATGCATTTGAATAGCGTACATGAGTGTGTATCATCATATGAAGCTTGTTTACACTATCTTGAATGATTTCTTTAAAACTGAGCTAAACATTAATTCAAGAAAAGTGAGGTCAAGGTCAAAGGAAAAGTCAAGGTCAAAAAATGTTGATACAGTTGAATAGCAACCATCATTATCTATGAGCATATGAAGTTTGATAAAAAAATATTTTGAACAGATTCTTTGAAACTGAGCTAAACGTAAAGCGCGACGGAAGGAAGGATTGAAGGACGAAAGACGGACATGACAAACTATATATTCCCCAGCCATATTCATGGTGGGGCATAAAGAAAGGTCAACCTTGACCTTTCAGCTTTTACCCTTAAAGTCAATAAGGGTCTTTTTTAAGTAAAAGGAATTCATGACCTCAATACAAAATCTTACAAAGAACTAAAGTTATCACCTGAAACACATGCAATATAAAATTTGTGACCTTAGTCTTTGACCTTTTTACCCTCAAAATCAATAGGGGTCATTTTTTAAAAGTCATATTTACTGAAGGTTTAAAATTTCATTGCAAAGCTTCAATAAAGAACTTAAGTATTCACCAGGAAACCATTTAAAGCCAGATATAATTTTTTTTTTATTAATAAGTTATTGGGAGTTGCGATATAAAAGTTCATAGAAAAAAACTAAAGTTGTCATCTGGAAACCATTTTTAGCTCTACTGGTCAGAGACCAGAAGAGCTTATGCGATAGTAAGGTGTCCGTCATCCGTCCATCTGTCTGTCTGTCCGTCGTCTGTCTAGCTGTCTGTCTGTAAACAATTTTTCAAAATGCTACTCCGCATACAGTTTTGGTCTGATTTCAATATAACTTGGCACACAAGTAGACTACACTATGATACATACAGTTGTAATTTAGTGCATCGGTTTTTGATTTCGATGTACGGTGTTGCCATGATTACTAAAGATAGAAATTTCTGTGAAATTCCTTTAAAACGCTACTCCTCCTACAGTTTTGTTCTGATTTCAATATAACTTGGCACACAAGCAGACTAAACTAAGATACATAATTTAGTGCATCGGTTTTTGATTTCGATGAACAGTGTTGCCATGGTTACTAATAATAAAAATTTCTTTGAAATTCCTGTAAGAGGCTACCCCTCCTACAATTTTGATCTGATTTCAATATAACTTGGCACACAAGTAGACTACACTAAGATAAATAATTTTGTGCATCAGTTTTTGATTTTCGATGAACGGTGTTGCCATGGTTACTAAAAATAGAAATTTCTGTGAAATTCCTTTAAAACGCTACTCCTCCTACAGTTGTCGTCTAATTTTAATCTAACTTGGCACACAAGTGGACTTCACTTTGATACATAATTTAGTGCATCGTTTTTTCATTTCGATGAACGGTGTTGCCATGGTTACTAAAAATAGAAATGTCTGTGAAATTCCTTAAAAACACTTCTCCTCTTACAGTTTTGGTCTGATTTTAATATAACTTGGCATGCAAGTAGACTACACACACTAAGATATGTAATTTAGTGCATCAGTTTTTGATTTCGATGAACGGTGTTGCCATGATTACCAAAAATAGAAATTACTGTGAAATTGCTTTAAAACGCTACTCCTGCTACAATTTTGGTCTGCTTTTAATATAATTTGGCATACAAGAAGACTATACTAAGATACATAATTTAATGCATCGGTTTTTTCTTTCAATGAACAATGTTGCCATGGTTACTAAAAATAGAAATTTCTGTGAAATCCCTTTAAAACGTTACTCCTCCTACAGTTTTGGTCTGATTTCAATCTAATTTGGCACACATTTAGAATACACTACGATACATAATATGTATTTCGGTTTTTGATTTCAGTGAATGGTGTTGTCATGGTTACTAAAATAGAAATTTCGGTGAAATACTTTCAAAACACTACTCCTCCTATAGCTTTCGTTTGATTTCAATATAACGTGGTACAGAAGTAGACTACATTAAGATTAGGGATGTCAATTTTACTCGGACAGCTTAGTCGAATAGTCGGAGGCTTTAGTCGAACGATAGTCGAGTACTCGTTGAAATTTGAATTAATTTTCATGTCATTTTTCCTAATTGTCTTTAACCCACTGCTAACATATACAATATTTAATCTACGCTATCACCATTATACAACAAATTATTGAATCGTTAACATTTATATAGTAATAAATATATGTATCCAATGTATTTGACTTCAAATATAATATTTTTACTGCATATTTTATCAATATACAGAATATCAAATGCTCGCATTGATCCTTTCTTTTCATGATGCTAGTACATGTACCCGTTACTGATTTCTTACCTGAACCCATTTGGATTTGTCTTGTCAGTGACCCGTGATTGTTAAACAATTAAAGCGTAACTCTTATAAAAACAAAGATAGCTTACGATGAATTTTATTATGAGATTCTTTTGCAAACAATCAATACAACTTTATAATTGATGATATTAATCACGCTCATAACTCTTCCCCAATTTACATGTACATGTATTTACAAATATGTAATAGCTGTTTAATTATTCTTCATTAATTAATATGCATTATACGAGATCTTACAGAATTGCAGGTTGAAACTTTACAATTTGGATCTGACATCTTTTAAAGTATGACAATGCATGTCTGCCGAACAAAAAAAAAATCCTTTGAAAAATTAGTGAAGACCGGTTAAGCCTTTTCCTGGGTTTTACTCACGAGGACACTGAACACTGATACGTGTACGTTAATAAATCAACTGAGCAGATCCATTTTTTTTAAACCTCGAATTTAAGTTTACTATTAAGTAGCAAATTTTTAACGAATAACCGTCTAAAAAAGTTTTAGTCGGTAGTCGGTATATGATCGAACGATAGTCGAGTACTCGAATATTCGTTGACATCCCTAATTAAGATACATAATTCTATTTATTAATGCATGTTGCAAAGTTTCAAATCCAAGTGCTATTTTGTTATACGTACAGACCAGTAGAGCTACAGTCTCATCAGAGACTTCTGGTTGTTTTTGGGTTGTATGAATTTCTGACCTTGACCTATTGACTTAAAAAATCAGAAGGGTCTTTTTAAGTCACTAAAAGTTATGATATATATAGGGGGTTATAAAAATTCATCGCAAAATCTCAAAGGCTGTTTAAGATATCGTCCGGAAACGAAAGTGTTTCACACAGACATAATGTATGAATTTCTGACTTTGACCTATGACCTTTTCACCTCAAAATGAAAAAGTTCATTCAGTAAAATTCAAAGAAAACTAAAATTATCATCAATGTTTTTGCAATATATGAATTTATGTCCTTGACCTTTGACTTTTTTTGACCTCAAATCAATAGGGATCTTTTTAAGCAATAGGGAGTAATTAAAATTTCATTGCAACAGCAAAGGCTTTTTGAGATATTGTTTGGAAACTGAAGTATTACATACAGACAGACAAACAGACAGATGGACAGACCCAAATATATATACAAAGACATACCTTTGAGAATGTTCTTGACGAGTCTAAATAAATAAAAAAAAAATAGATACTGATTTTTAAGTCAATTTCTATATCTAGATATGTTTAACGTTGTACTCATTAGCAAAATGCACCATTTAACATGATCTTTCATACACTCTGTCGATGCTTCTCGTTGAATAAATGTTACCATTCTGACTCAGAGAAACAATACTGCTTTAATAACTTGTTTCAAAATCGCAAAAAAGTCCCTTGATTGAGAGTACTTTTAAAAGCACCAAAGTAAAGGCTTTTGTTGCAAAATGGTAGAATATCGATTTGCTGATTTTTTCATACATGTACTGATTCATTAATCTTAAATAACTTTTTTCATATTATTATTATTATCATTATCATTATTATTATTAATTTGCTTCTGACATCAAACATTAGAACATTAGAAGACATATTGAATCAACCGGAAGTCGCTGTATCCCATCTAAAGTCTTAAAATGTCGTGAGGTAATTTTCGAGACATAAATGAGTTGTCTACAATGAAGAGACTTGACTAAAGACGTCTGGAACAATATAAGAAAAAAGTCTCCGGAAGCGAACTATGCCTCATTAAAGTAGGTAAATGATTAATAAATTAATAAAATATTGGCTTGAAGTGGGGGTGCCTGAAATTGAGTTAGGTACCTTGTGGTAAAAATAAGAAGGGGTTGCCCTGCATACGAAACAATAAGTAGGGGTTGCCATACATACGAAAAAGTGCCTGTGATTTTCAGTGTAAAGAAAGTTTCTGAACACATTTTTACTAAAAATAGATCTGAAACGCTCTCGCAACACTCAAGCTAGTCAGGAAATTCTACTGAAAATTTTGAATGATATAAACTTCAAACTGTGCCTTTGCCCCTTTAATGTAAGGCATGCTGATGTATGAATTTCGAAAATACTGATAAACTGAACTTTTGCAGGTCTATCTGCATGAGGAGAAAAAAGATAGTGGATTTTATTTATGTTTAACTATATGATGATCTTGATATATAATACAGCTATAGGACTCGGCATTTAATGTGAATAACGCATTTTACCTTTTCCTTTTAGACGTAATAACAAAAAGTACCACGCCTACTGCTGACGCAATCACAACTACCCCGACAACCAGCCCAATAACAATAGAAACCACCGGAGACGACGAAACTGGCTGTGGAACCACCACTTTAAAAATACAAGCATAAACTATGTTTTATTTACATATACATGTATAACAAAATTTGACCTTTTAAATGCATCAAAATAAAAATGCGATTTACTTGCGTACTATCACTTATTTAAAATGTTTTATTTACAATGTATACGAAATCTCTGCATTTACACATACCTTCTACATACCCCTCAAAACAAAATTTGAAAGTTGAATAGATATTATAATGCATTGGTTCTAGATCTTTGCTCGGATTTTTAAGCAGACTAAAGCTCTATTCTCCGAGAAAATTAGAACCGCCTTCAAATTTGCCTAGTCTGAGGGACCATCTGACAAATTCCTCACCTAATTTTATAATGGTTTTTACTTTTTCCATTAAAGCTCAATCCTTCTAAAAAGTAATTTTTCCAAAAAAAAGTCTTTGTTTCTTTCGAAATATTAATGCCAGATTGATGGAACAGACAGTAAGTCACTCAAATGGAAATATATCTTTAATTTTGTACATAAGGCCAATGTACTTTCTAAATGAATGCTCAAATTCTATAGTGTAACAAGATTTTACAGAACAGCTAAACTAACCTTCCACAGTGCAGTCATCCGACTCGTACCCACTTTTGCATGTGCACGCTCCTGATTTTTTGTCACAGTGAATGGTATTATTCATGTGACACTGACACTGCCCTAAACACTCTGATCCAAAGTGGTCATCATCACATTCTGCACGAAAGTATTAATATTCTAAGGTATTAACTTCAATAGCACATTACATCAACATAATATAAAATTTTATCCCACCTGTGGAACAGTTTGTGCCTTTGTATCCGAGTTTACAAATACACAGTCCGTCCGACTTCCGGCAGGTCCTAAACTGGTTCTCGTTACACCTGCACGTGCTCATACACTTATCCCCGAACGTTCCATCAGGGCACTCTGCAATGAAAATCCATTTAATTTCTTGCGGTTGATTTATTGGATATACCTGTTTATAGATATCGGGAAACAGTTTACCTTTTAACCTTATACTAGAAACCTGTAAAGTCAAGTCTTACCCAACTGGCAGTTTTCTCCTGTAAAACCCGGCAGGCACGTGCACATTCCAGATTTAGGGTCACAACTCCGTGTATTTTCCGACTTGCATGTGCAGTTGGAGGAACAATTTTGTCCATAGGTGTACCCGCTACAATCTGGAAAAAAAAAACATTTGGCTTTAAATTCTAGGACACTTGAATTAGAAAGCAGCTATTCAGAGACAGAACATGAGAGAATATGTCGAGGAATAGCTGCAGAACTGTAGCGTTATGGTTTAATTTACATTTTAGTCTTTGACCATAAACTACAAAAGATATCAAGGGACAGTGCTCTAGGATATGCCAGTTAATCCAAATCAATGTCATCCGTATGTCAATATAAGTAGTTAATCCATATCAATGTTATCTGTATGTCAAATAAAATTTTGTTTTACTTGTACCTCTGTTTTTTTTTTTAAAGTCATACTCATTTGTAAACGTAACTTGTATTTCTCGACTAGCTACAGAACTGTAGCGTTAATATGGTTTTATATTTTAGACTTTGACCATAACGCTACAGATATGATGCAATTTACGGCGCAAGATTTTCTGCGCAACGGCTGGGGATTCATGTATTTCTCCACTTTAGAGCATGGTCAATCAACTATCTTTTATTCCTTAATTCTAGGCATATTCTATTTCCAACCTTTTTTATTAAGGAATAAAGGGACTCAATGTAATGCCATATACATGTAAAGCTTCCTGGTGTAAGGGAGATAATTCAAATTACTCATCACCTCTGTATTGCCTATAGACTCAACATTATTTTATGTTTTGTATTGCTGTATGTTTATGTATTTTCTTGTCCCCTTGAGCGTTTACAAATTATACTTGTATCTATGTTATGCCCCCAGTGGGACCATGATTGGCAAATAAATTTTATTCTATTCTATATTACAGTATACTATAAAACTTTTGTTTAAATTAATTAGTGGAGAGTCTTCTAACTATGAGTTATAAGATTTGGTTTACAAACTCATGGAGCCACGGAACAACTGCTTTTATACATTTGATTATAGGCATTCTTCACTCCTTGTTCGTCCATCTCCTTTATGATTTTGCCATGGGTAATTTTGCAGATATTTTCCAATCTACCCCCCGGGTTCTTAAACTTATTTTGCATTTAGATCTTACATAATTACAGGGGATCTGACACAGCCTTGTGCATGTCATTGTGCTCACTAATATCGGACTGCCAAACGTAAATTTTTAGAACTGCAAGAACAAAGGAATGACGACACAGCAATGTTTAAAATATTTTTTTTTGATGAAAACTCATTTTATTTTAAGAACAAGATATAAAGCAGCATTCACGATTTTTTTAAGAATGCTTCTTAAAAATGAAATCTGTGTTGGGGTAGGTCAAAAATTCAAAGTTTGACCATCCTACCGAGATGTTGAGTAAAGTAAGGAAGATTCTTGGATCGATGAGAAGATTTTCTATATGTCAATTTGTACGTGTACGTGTGTACAATATTAATAGTCCTTAAGAATGAATTTTCTTCATTGCAATATATGTGTGGTACTTAATCTTTGAATAACTACTCGTGAATTATGAACCCATTTTATGAGGACTTCGATTTATATTTTCAATTTATTTCACAATTTAATTATTGTTAGTGAACTAGATTTAGGACAACTGCTTGTGTATGGATTAATTTTATAAATATTACCCTGCGCATGGGAATGTTGCCAAAATTGCTTAAAACAGTTCACAAATATAAAAAAAATCGTTTATCATAGATGAATGAGTAAATATTTTACGGCTTTTACATACTTCTGTGACCTACCATCTTGACACGAAGGTGGTTCATAGCCTGGACGGCATACACACTCGCCAGTAAAGGCACTGCAGCTACTGGCGTGACCCGTAGTACATTTACAACGCAAACTGCACCCAGATCCATAGTTAGGGAAAGCACACTCTGCAATTGACAGAAAGAATTACCTACATACCATTGCGCGATAAATTAATTAAATTTTCGACACGTATTCGTATTTTTTTAAAGAAGAGTAGAACTCTCAACCTTTTTAAAACAAATTATTTGCACACATTATTTGACGCCGTAATTGTACGAAACAATGACATATGAAGATAACGAACAATAATCATGCTCAAAAGTCTATTGAAACAATGCAAATTGTGAGCAGAGCAAAATCAAAGAGATGGGATCAGGTGCCATGGACAAGTAAGCAATTCCTTTTGACCGCCTCTCTCCGTGCTCTTCATCATGATCGGGTAAACGGAGAACTCCATAATAAAGTCAGTAACAAAATAATGGCCTAACAATATGTTTGAAAGACGTCAGTCAACATTCGACCTAACAACAGGTCAATATTCGACCTAACAACAGGTCAACATTCGACCTAACAACAGATTCTATTTACAAACAAGGATATTGTACATGTAGATACCCAGGAATCATCAGCTTGTTAAAATACGAAGCTTGTTTCGTTTTAGGAAATGTTCGTACGTAGAACATGCTCTTGCGTATCGAATCAACTGAGACATAAACACCCTATAAAGTTGATAAAGGTATATTGCTACATAAAAAAACTCAACAATTAACAAATTATCATGCTTGCTCAAGTCACCTTGAATTTGAAGAAAAATTAATACAATTTGAACATGCACATAAAGCAACTTAAGCCAATCCTGTGCAAACTGTAGCACTATTCGAGGTACTTGCACATGATTTTTACGTTTGTAGACCTACAGACAATAATCTTACCAATGAAATACCACTACTGAATTGAATATCTTAATCTACTTACCTTGAAATACAAAACTTACTCTTGAAAATCTCTTATTTGCACCATCACAAAAAGAACATGACTCCCCCCCCCCCTCCCCAACCTCTCCCCTCCCTCACCACTTACCCCTCGAACAATCCGCCTTAGGGTCGTATCCTAACCTGCAGTTGCAGGATCCATCCACATTACTACAAGGGGAGGCAGAATTTTTATCATCACATGTGCATGTCTTTGCACACCGAAGACCATACGTGTTGGTTGGGCAACCTTAATGTTCAACATAATTCAAATCCTATACAAAACGCTTACAATAGATTTAGGAAAAATTAAAGCGTTTGAAAACCAACAAAATCTTATTTTTAATTTTTAAAAAATCAATTTTTACTTTTTATGAAAACACTACGGACTTACTTTTTTCACAGTTTGTTCCGTTGTATCCAGGTAAACACGTGCATGACCCACTGACAAAGTTACACGTGCTGGTTTGGTTCTTAAGACACGTGCACGACTTACACCCGTCTCCAAACGTGAAAGGTGAACACTCTGTAATAAAATGATATTATTCTAATAAATACTAAAATAGTTACCACATTTTGGTCAGTTATCTGTAAACTGTAAAACAAGGGAAGCAATTGTGATGCGATTGCATGAATATGTTAACTTATACTCTTTTAATGCCTTGAGAACGTGAACTGTCATCCAACGACAGCTAGAAATTGTGAACACTTTCAACCAAACATTTGTTAGATGTTAATGGTCAAGCTCCAGACAGCTCAGTATTAAGTTACGCTACAACTCCATATCATTATTATTAGCATTATTCGTAGGGAAAGTAGTCCCGGAGAATTGACACTGTTTGGAATAGGGAAAGTAGTCCCGGAGAATTGACACTGTATGGAGTAGGATAAAACCAAAGACTTCCGAGTATTCCATTCCGAGGTCTCTGGTTTTATCCTTCGTTTATAACCCCAACCGGAAGCTTTTGTATCTCATTCAAAGTCATATTTTGTATCGAGGTAATATTCGAGGAAGAAATGAGTGGTTTACAAGAAAGAAGCTCGATCAGAGACGTCTGAAACGATTTAATTAACAAGAAAAAGTCTTTCGAAGCGAAAGATGTCATTTTAAAGTAGGTTAATGATTGATATATAGACAAAATACGAGCTTGAAGTGGAGGTGCCTGAAATTGAGTTAGGTACCTTGTGCTAAAAATAAGTAGAGGGTGCCCCGTATACGACGAAACAAGTGCCTGTGGCTTTCAACCTATAGTTTCGCACCATTGAAAAAGATTATCCTTTATCCTGTCTGACGTTTCTGGAGACAGGCAATAAATAACGAGCACATTGTGCGCTAAAACGGGAGTTTTGTCTCAATTAAATATTGTATCATATATTAAAAACAATTATTGCTGTTTTTAAAGGGCTAGGTAAATATTGTACTTTTCGGGTGGCTAAATCATGGTATTGACCTCAAAAAACAGCAACAATGTTCTCGAAGCATGCGTGAGGTGTCCTCTGTATTTTGGTACAAACTAAAATTTTCTCCTCGACGCTTCCTATCAGATTTTGCAGCAACTTTAAAAAGTATCGCACTATTCTTGGGAAGCCTCGTGTGATGTTATTCGAAATTTTCTATGACATGGTTCACTAATCAACAATTAAAAAAAGGAAAGTTTCGAGCAAAGTGAGAGGGTGTCTTTGTAAAGCTTTTCCTCAATTATCTTTGAAACTCAGTGCGATTTATAATGCACAGTATTCGAAGTTGAAAATAAAATTCCTGTAGCTTACTTTGTGCGCATGTGGATCCTGTGTAACCTGGCGAGCACGTGCACGCTCCTGTTATGTGGTGACATGACTTGAACTGCCCCGCTACGCAAGTGCAGCTTGACTTGCACCCTGCTCCAAAGGTCCCTGACGAACACTCTAGATATAATGAAAGAGAGTTTGACTAATGAGGTTTTTTACTATATTTCTTGTCACAGACACTATAGCAGGAGCTTTATTAGACTACCAGATAAAAAAAATGGTTTGGATGTACATGTATTTGCAATATATATCATAATTAAAAAAAGAATCTTAATCGTGCTGCAATAAGAAGTCTTTTTAAGAAACATCCGCCTTAAATGTCATTTGGAGCTTATGAGACAGAAGCCTAAATTCCAAAAAACTTGCTGAACTTCTACATAACATTACACGCAAAGGAGGTCTTTTCCTCAAAGAAGGAGATTTCATGAAAATCCTAAATTAGAAACCACACCCTCTTAGAACAGCATATTGCCCCGAAATTACCAATTGATACTGCATTTCTTCAGTTATTCAAAGCCAGTCATATTCAAAGGGATCATTAAAATGTGCATGTGTAGGAGGATATCTGGGGAGTAGAAAGTGTGACATCCGGGCGGAGGGACGGACAAAGGCAACAACAAGCAAATTCAAAGAATTGTGGTCCCCCGCTTTTGATGTCTTAGTGGTAGGGATGCAATTATTTATGGCATATTGTAACTGTCTTGTTTGTGTGTCCTTCAAACTTCTAGGTTAAGGTAATGAATTCAAAAATGATATAAAGTACCTTTCTGAAAGCTGTTGTCATAGATAATGCACATATAAAAAATATGAAAGCCCTATATATTCTTTCATTCAAAAGTTTTTGCCAATGTAAAAAAGATGAAGACTGTAGGTTAAACTCTAAGGTCAAGGTCACGAGGTCAAAAACCAGAGTACATTAGGATAAAGCACATGTCAAATATAAATACCCTATTTTCTCTCATTCAAAAGTTATCACCAATGTCAATTTTTTCGAAAATTTGGTCAAATTTCAAGGTAAAGGTCATGGGGTTAAAAATCACAGTACATTTGGAAAGTCTTGGCACTGGTAATGCACATGTCAAATATGAATGGCCTCTCTTCTCTCCTTCAAAATCTAGCAGCAATGATAATTTTTTTTAAAAATTAGGTTAAACTTCAAGGTCAGGGTCACATGGTCAAATATCATAGCACATTTCATTTTGAGACTTCTTGTCTCAGGTAATGCACTTGTGAAATATAAACGCCCTATTTTCTCTCATTTAAAAGATATCACCAATGCTACTTTTTTAAATCAGGTCAAACTTCAAGGTCAAGGTTTATAAAATAAAAAAAAAATAAGGCATATTTGCAAAACTCCTGTGAAATGTAATACACATGTGAAATATGAATGCTCTATCCTCTCTCATTCAAACGTTTAAACCAATGTTAAAATTTTGAAAAGGTCAAACTTCAAGGTCAAGGTCACAAAGTCAAAAATCATATAGTACATTTAGAAAGGTCTTGTCACAGAAAATTACATGTGAAATATAGAAGCGGCTTCAAGCCCTATCTCTTCTCATTTAAAAGTTATGACTTAGGTAAAAGTAATGTTATTTTTTTTAAGTAGGTCAAAGTTCTTGGTCCAGGTCACGGGGTCAAAAAACATAAGATATTTGGAAAGGTCTTCTCACAGGTAATGTACATGTGAAATATGAAAATCCTACCTTTTCTCATTCAAAAGTTATGACCAAGGTTAAAGTTTTTGTGAAAGCGGAGGACAATAATATACTGAATATTGTCTGGGTGATCTGACCTTGACTACAGGTGGAACCAGTATACCCGTCCTTACATCGACACGCTCCATTGATATTGTCACAGCTGAGTGATTTACTCTGGTCACATGCGCATTTCAAGGTACAGTTGGCTCCATACTGGAAATTAGTGCAAGCTGAATAAAAAGTATAAAAATAAATAAAATTAATTTAAATATAATGAAATAAAAAGGTCTACATTTTTTTTTACATAATATATCAAATATGTACATGTAATTGTTTTACTAATTTACTGGTCATTTGGCGTATTGTTTACTCGTATTTTCAAGAAACTTGTAGATGGTCGAGTTTGTTTAAATGTTGTCAAGATTCAATAAAAATTTATTTTCAGTAATGATATTCTTAAAAAGTGTCCCCAAATGGTAGTCAAATGGGCTTAAATCCACTTTTTTTTAAACTGTGCATTTGTTATGAAATTTCCTGTTACTGACGTTTGCATGTTAGTCCCTTCGTTGAATTCGATACAAATCCAGTGCAACAAACGGTCACGTTCCTGTAAAAATAAAATAGTGAGCATGTGAAAAGTGTTTCATGAAGATAACAGCCTTATTTTCTTAAACTTTTAATATTACGTTTAGAATGGATAGAACGTGTCGTGCCACCAACCATAGAGTACGTTAAAATTAACTTTTTTTTTTTTTTTTTTTTTTTGTAATTGCAGATATTCCCAATGGGAGATTGATCTAATCGTGAAAACATCTGTGCATTTGGGGGACCTCTTATTTCCTTCCCTTTTTTCCTTAGTGATTTATTTTGATTTTTCGGGTAAGACTAATTTGAGACAGGTTTAACTGTACTAGTTACAAAGATGTAATTACTTTGTAAGTTATTTTTGCTCTATACATGTATTTTAATTTTCACAGACAGAAAAAAAAGGTGGGAGTATTTGGCGTGTAATCTACAGAAATCAAATGATCGAATCATTCAAAGTTTAAATGTCCAAGTCAATGGTCGGCTGACCACAGCTGGGCAGAGTTTACTAAAGCAACGCAGATAAGATTACATTGAATGAATTGTCAAAAAATATGAGATTTAGGTCTGCTTATATTTACATTACGATAATATATGTAACAGCTATCAAATTGAAGGTATAGTAAAATACGAATGTTTTAAAATTCTAGTGGGTAGGATTTACTAGTAATTGCTTTTGATCTCGGTGCAACAGAATCAAATTTTAACTTTAATTTAAAATTCTTTAAAAAATTGAAAATAGAATCAAACTGACAAAAGACTAGACTGTTTGTTTGTTTTGGGTTTTTTCCTTAAATAAACGCACCAAACGAGGATGGAACCTACACATACCGATTCCTCAACGTCAAGGACAAGTAACGTATACCACCGTGCTATCGTCGCTGAACATACAGTAATATGGTTTTAAAACAATAATGAAGCAGAGCATTTCCACAATATTATTTTTTATGGTCTCGGGGTTGTCTCTCCATTATTTCTTTGAGTTAAAATGCACACAAATAATTTTCAAAGTCATGGAGCGACGGCCCAGAGATAGCAAATTTATGAAAAACGTGTGTAAAAATGTAATATTTTGTACCACATAATTCATCTTACCATATTTCAAGGCATATTTGAGAAATTTAAAACACAATAACGGGAAAATATTTCCCCTTCATTTATCACAAGAACCCGAATTTTAAATAGAATGCTAAATTAATCTGAGTCGCATGAATGCTTTTCAAGTGCGCCCAGATTCCTGTCGAATCAATCAAAAGCGCCCTCATTCTTTGGAAAGAAAAGTGCTGCTTTATCTTTTCTGGGAAAAAAGCACCTATTGTTTACTCTGTCAGTTCGTTCAACAATATACCAAATTCAGAAAATATCATACATTGCCTGGCTTTCGGACAAAAATGACGTCATTATCGAAAAAAAAGTGACAATTTTTGTGCAAGACTTTTCTCATGTAAAAGTATTGCAAGTCAAACGTTGCAGTATTCGATCTTTTCCATTTGCATTGTAAAATTTTGCAACGTTTGACATGCTATATGAAAGGTAAAATTAACGAACACTGATTAATCTCAAAAATCCGGTAAACAAAATGAATCGTGAACAGGACAAATAGACGGACCTGGAAACACCATGCAGGGGTGGAATCAGGTGCCTAGGAGGAGTAAGCATCCCCAGTTGACCGGTCACACCCGCCCTGGGCCTTATGTATTGATCAGGTATATCTAATACTCCTTTGTCAATTTTTAAATAACCTGGTAACGTAATAGAAACCATACATTGCAGTTTGTAAATGACTTCCGCCTCTAAAGGTTTTTGCTTTTTTTTCCAGAGCAGAATCATATATATACATGTATATGTAAAACATAAGAGAATAATAACCCCTTCACTCTATCTTTAAACACACACACACACACACACACACAACAGAGGGAAAGCGTATTTCCCTTGGCAGGATTTTGACAAAAGAATATTTTTTTTAAAATTTAGAACAAATTTTGATTTTTGGAATATGTTAAGCTTTTGAAAAATTTCCTTTACTGTTTTTAAGCTATATACACACTGTAACAATAAAATAAAATATCAAAATATTAAGACATCACCTTTATTGAGTTTCTTATATACATGTTGAACTTTGATATCTCGAACACTGATATCTCGAATACCATGGATATGTCGAAGTTGTTTGGAAGTCCCAACCACTTATTCTTTAAGCATTTTACCTATGATATCCAGGGTTGGCCGGGAAATACCAGTAGTGGGAATTACCAGTGGTAAATACCGGTATTTCCCGTCCCGGGAAATACTACAAATTTTCTCTAAACTGGGAAATATTGGGAAATACTGGGAAATACTACATTGTTAAACTTTTTATTTCTTTAATTCATTCAATTTTATACAAAATTCAGAAATAAAATAAATATAAAAATGGATAATGAATAATATTGAATATGTCTCAAACTGCAATTTAACATAATTATTCAGAATCCAGGTCCTCCACCCATAAGGATGCATTCTGAAGCTGTTCACATTTCCTTGGCTGTATATTAAAAAACAAAATAGAAGTTTTCCAATTCAAGTTTCTTTTCAGTTTTGTAAAATTATCAAGTTTATTAATTATAAACCCAAGAACAAAACACACTTGTTTTAATTTTTCTATAAACACTGTAGTTATTATAATCAATGATTATCATGTTGTTTTAACAAATTGCTCTGGACAGTTTTGTGCTCCTGTTTGAGATATAATTACCTTGAGTAGAACTGAAAAGCCTCTTCTTAGGTTTGATATTTACACCACACTCTACATTTAACAATGTTCTTAGAACCTTCTTTGGTTACATAAAAACCCAATAGGGATCTTTGGGTTCATTAAATGGAAGTTTATAGACTGATTATATCTGACTCAAACATGAATCAAATAAAACAAATGACACTTATGACTGGTATATGAATATACTGTGTTATGATTATATTGAAAGAATTACTTGGACACCAGAAATTTTCAAATCAGAGACAGTGATACCAGGTAGATATCTTAGCCAATAAGGTGTTCTACATGTCAATACCCCCCACAAATATAATTAAAATTATGAAATACATAGGTATTTCTTTTTTCCCAGTATTTCCCGGGAAATACCAGTAATTCCCGGTAATTACCAGTATTTCCCACCTTCCTGGGAAATATGAGTATTTCCCGGTTTTTTGCCAACCCTGATGATATCTCGAATCCTCGGATATCTCGAAGTTTTTTCTCGGTCCCATCGAGTTCGAGTTAACGAGGTTTGAATATATATATATATATATATATATATATATATATATATATATATATATATATATATATATATATATATATATATATATATATATATATAATTATACTTGTTAATAATGCTACTATAAACATTTTTAAGCTACATACCCATTCTGACATTCGGATTTCTGTGCCACAGAAAAGTATAAAAGTTCCACAACAATCAGAACACAAGCTTTTATCAACATTTTAATTGTCATTTTACAAGACGGAGGATGGTTTAACTTCCGGGATGAACGACAAATAACTTCTTGGTCATTTGCAAGTTTTAACTTCCTTTAGCACTAGGACATTCCCTCTTGAACCAGATAAGGGTTTGATTTGTTACATGGGTCATGATTTTAATTACTGTACATTACTTTTTATAAATATTCTATTATCACAGTCCTGAGAAAGATTTCCTTGTGTTGTATATGACATGCTTGGCTTGGGGGGCTCTCAGATACCGAATAATGATATCAGGCTTTATCTAACATTTATTTAAATATGCACTGTTATTTTCCTCAACTTAACGCTCAAGGCTAAGTTCTCACTTTAACCCACTTGAATAACTTTCGTGAATCGGGATGGGTACTAAATTTTGATGCACATACTGGTTTGTGAATGATAGATTCTGATTGGATAATAGTCTAGTCACATGATTGACATGACACCGGTGCTCCACATTTTACTTTATAAAGATGAATTTATTTTCAAGTCTTTTTTATAGCCGTCCTTCTTACGGAAAAAGTAGGATTCGGCATCCGAACCCCGATTTTGTATATATCCACACACCAACACCTACGCAGTGACTTATGCGAGTTTAGATCAGGTTCATACGAAAGTTTCACTTTTACGCCAGAAAGGCATTACCTTTGGTAATTTGAGGTCATTGGGTAATAATCTTATCAATACACTGGTGTTTTACATGATTTCCTTGACTAATTTTCACAAGAAACTTATTTAAAACATATACTTCAACCATATGCACGCTGAATTAAGGACTATATTACGCTACCGCAAAATCCGGATTAAGTTCCCATCTTTAGTGCTATTATCAATACATAGTTTGAAATTAAAAGATATACACTCGGAAACCGACCTGCACATGAAGTAACAATTTTGACTTAATTATTCAATATTTCCATTTCTATTTGTTTTCTCTGTGATAACTCTTTGAAAGTTATAGTTGAGTTGATTTCTTGATCATTCTACCGGAATGTAAATTTCGCCAAGCGAAAGGTCAGGAGCTAAGAAGGCCTAATATGCATGCAATTCTCGTGCGGCTGTCTTGGTGTTTGACGTCAGTGGGCGGGGACTACTGAAATTGACATAGATAAGATAAGATAAGATAAGATATGTTTTATTACTAATTCAGTGCCCAAATGAGCATAAAGAGAACAAACTTACAAGAGAAAGGCCTAAAATATAGTTGAAAGAAAAAGAGAGAAAGAAAAAAAAAATCATTTAGACATACATGCACCTATACAAACATATACATAAAATAGACATATGACTCTTCAATATATATATATATATATATATATATATATATATATATATATATATATATATATATATATATATATATATATATATATATATATATATATATATATATATACATGCACACATACATACTGTGGAAGGGGGCATCAACATTAAGATGACAATTAATGCACATGCATTTTCAAACTTAATGTTTATAAGATAGAATATAACAAAAATTTGACATATTGACATATGAGGCCTCGTGTAATTTAAATCGATTAGTCTACATTTTTAAAATATAAATTTACAATTTTATTTCACAATGAAATGGAAATATAATGAATCACTGTCTAGTTAGTAGAGTATGCCAGGGACATCAACGATAGTTGGAAACGTGGGATAATTTATGCATAACGGGCTTCGCCCGTTATGCAAATTATCCCACGTTTCCAACTATCGTTGATGCCCTGGCATACTCTACTAACTAGACAGTGATTCCTTAATTAATTATAAGTGATTAGCAGCAATAGCGCGATTATAGCATCCTTATTGTCATAATCCATGCATTTTTATGGTATCAACTATATGATCTGTATCAGGCCCGTAGCACCGTTTCCAAAATGGAAAGGGGGGGGGGGGGGCAACCAGCATCTAAAGGAAAATTCACTATAGCAAAATACTCAGAAAAAGTTGGGGACGCCCAACTATGCATAATGGGGTATCCCGAAAAAAATTACTTACTATTTCAGAAAATCTGCATAATCTTTAGGTAACAAGCAAATATACATACATGTATTTATCAACAATAGATATATTCAAAGAATAGCGCTCATAAACAATAGTTATTATATTAAATCAGCAAAAATCCTATTTTATTCGTGAAATTTTTTTGGCGAATTAAACTTTGTGGCAAAATAAAGTCATCTTCAATTAAAAAAAAATAAACAATTTTGAGCATATGAAGATTTATTTCCATTCGAAAATAACATTCGATGGGTGTTCCAGAGCTGTCACTACACTGTATCACAAAAATTCCGTATTTGTCCCTGATTTTAATTTCAAAATACAGATTACGAATTATTGGCACTGTTAATCTTAGGAAATGTCATTAATTCTATATCTTATAAAATATTCATATCTTATAAAGTTATTAAAGAAGAAGGGCGTACTTGGCGTGCGATCTGCAGGAATCATGTGTACGAAACATATATGGTTTAAATGTCCACGATTGGTCGGCTGACCAGAAGTGGACAGACTTTACCAAGTTACGCACACAGGAAAATGTTTTGATTTACATTGAAATAGCTTTCAAATTTGAAATATTTTAGTCCACTTATCTTAATAGTTACGATAACACAGTAACACTTCACATAAATAATAAACACCTAACAAGTTAATATGGTATGATATATGAAATGAAGTTTCAGTAGCTTTGAAAAATTGCTTCCGCTCTCCGTGCAACTGAACCAAAGTTTATCTCTTTTAAAACCTAAAGATTCAGTATATAAAATTCCCTTGATTGTTTGTATATATATATAAAAAATAAACATGCTAGAACACATTATTATACCTCTTCTGTTATTACTCTATATAAAATTAATACCATAAAACTGTCTATTTCCCCGAGAAGATACTATTTCCTTCATCGGAGGACTACTCCCTGAAAAATCGGAGCTGCTCCCTGGGACTACTCCCTCATGAATATTTATTAATAATTTTAACCAATTAAAATGAACAGTGGGCGGAGCGTTCAAGTGTGACGCATGAGATGTCAAAATCATACTGGAATTCTAGCAAAATGAAGACAACGATAATCCTTCAAAGTGTCAGTGAAATTATTTTATATTTTTTGATAATTTTATTTTCCTCGGTATCGATGCATTAGTTATCTTACAATATTTTTAATCACATGCATTTGTTATTATTCAAATGCCTCTATATTGTTTTAAAAAATGGCTTCGCCGCCTCGGGAAATAGTTTCCTTCCTCGGGGAACCATAAATTTGCTATTTCCCTCATACCCATTCCATAACTGTATACTATTGGGAAAATGTTTTCCTTTCCTGCTTCATAGGAACATGATACATCAAAAGAATGTTAAAATTTAATTTTACAGTTCAATAAAGTTTTCACTTTTCAAGTGCGCCCCGATTCCTGCCGAATGTCAATCAAAAGCGCCCTCGTTCTAAGCGTTAGAAAATTTAGTAAAGGCATTACAAACTCGAAATTACTGTTGAAAAGCTCAAATTACGAACAAAAACTGAAAAATTGCAGAATGGGATAACCACCTAAACATTTTCGTCCTTCGGAATTGTGATTTTCGTGGGTAATCTGTCTTTATTTCATGTGTTTAGTATATTCTTGAAAATTCTTTGACCTGTTGCGATCAGAAGTCCTGATTTGACATATCCTTGTTTATTCCGGTATCTCTCTAAACCTCTGGACCGCGGTTCCAGGAATCATTGGAATGCATCAGTTACTCACGAAGCGTTGTGAAAGAAGAACTAACTTCTATGATCAAACCTTGACAAATAACAGTCAAAATCATTCATAGAAATGTTTTTCTATATTTTTTAACACATGTATATTGATTCTATACACTTCTGACAATGAGAAATTAAAAGACTGTTCCTTAGAAATAAAATAAGACATAAAAAGGTCTTTTCCCTGATTATCGACTTCCTATTGTGCTCCCATCGGAGATACAAGAAAAACTGAATCTGCAGTCAATAAGTTTTCACATTAGTGGTTTTTTTCGGAGGGGGGGGGGGGGGGCATATCCTTGTTTATTCCGGTGTTCTTGCACAGTAGTTCTTGAGAGGAAGATTTGTAAGACAAGTGCCCTACCCTGCGTGATTTTCTCTAGTAAGTTTGATTAGAGTAGAATATCTCAATTGATCCCTTGGCTGGGTAAGCTAATAATTTTACATATGTAAATCTAATATTCTCTTTTCCCTTAACATTAACCTTAACATTTCGTCCCATCGACAATGTTTTCTTTTCGGCATTAGTATCAAAGAAAAGATAAACAGTTTCCTTTTGATTGTACCAATATTGTTATTTTAGAACTGTCGCTATTGCTGTATTAAAACTTAAATAAAGATACGGTTATAATTTACTTATGTACCGTGGACGTCTTGTAGCAGAAGGGGAGATAAATGTTAGACCATGAAACCTCAACGCACTGTGACGAAAATCCTTTAGCGATCATAAGCGAACAAAGAGGGTAAGATTTTCAATGACGTTTACTTGTACAGCCGTGATGTCAATATGAAGCACTTGAAGTGGTTTGACCCGACCAAAGCCCCAGTCACTCTGATGATTAATTACCGAAAATTCACTGTATCTGGGTAAGATTGCAATCAGTGTGGTCATTTTGAATATATTTACAAACATATTGTTCTCAGTTCATCTGAGCTACAAGCTTAATTATAACTTTTCTGTTCAACCGTTGTCCAGTGTCGACGTCTCTATCCATATTCTCTTCTTCTCTAGAATCACTGGGGAAATTGAAATTAACTTTCTACAGAGTCTCCTTCTAGAAGGGAGATTTTAAAATTATTAATTAACAGATCACGTCTACTTGCAAGGGAAGATAATCAAGAAAAAGGCAAAAATAGGGTGGATCATTCAATATTTTCTTCGGAAGAATCACGGGGCCAAAATAGAACGATGAACGTGTGATGAATCACTGGGCCATGATCAGTCATATTCAAAATTAATCACCCAATGCATTCAAATGTAGTGCAGATTCATATTTCAAATTTTGGCCTCTGGGGCTAAAATGGAACTGTAAAAGGGGATTAAGTTTTACTTTGGAATATATAGAGTAGCAGGGCCACAACAAATCATGATATTTAAACATTCCAAAATTGTGTGGCTTTATTTCCCTCAAATTATGGACTCAAGGAGAAGAGTGGGGCTAAAATTGGGGCTAAAATACATGATGGATAAATAAAGGGTGGAAATCTGTTAAGAAATCTTCTCTAGATCAGCCAGACAATGCTCGTCGTATTAATATTGAGGAAGCCCTTTGTTGTGTTGTTTCTATTATGTCATTACCCCTTATAGGAATTGGGTGGTGCCAAAACATGGGGTCAACATTTTTCATGGCAATATGGATAAACAAAAATAAGAAGAAGGGGACCAAGGAAATTCAGGTGTGCGTTGTGGATAATGGACCTCTGGTATTTTTGCATTATGTTGATATTGTGCAATCTTAGACCATTGATTGAGTCAACAGCGTCATATCTTTAGCATCAACCAATAAGATTCAAGGGTTGGAAAAGTTTTTTTTTAGATTGTGCAAAAAGGGGTTAATGACCTCAGAGTTGCCAAAAGGATCAGAATTGAAATAAATACTATCATTTCCCCTTTAGACATGCGACTTGCCACTCTTGCACAAGTTTCTTATCACTTATCAATATAAATTTGGTGATTTTATGCTAGCGGTGATAATATCGTATAAGTATTTGTTAAAAGCAAAAATCATACCCTGTCCTTAAATGGAAACCATGAACCTCAGGAAGTGGTTGACTAGACTCGCTTAAGAAATTAAAAATATCTTCTTTACCCTGCATCTGAGTGACAGTGCACAATAAATTATAGTCAAATCATCGTGTTAGTTATATCATTACTTACAAAACACCGCGTCGTTTTTTTTTTTTATAGATACATGTACTTCAGTTTTTGAGGGCAGTCGTCTTGATTCGCAAAATTTGATGACAAACCCACCGTCCTTAATAGTAATAACTAAAAAAAAATGATGAATTTACAAATTCATTGACGTTTAATTAATCGTTCGCCGATCAGGAGAAAAGTGCTAAACTTCTTTTTGAAGAAATGTCACTGTTTAGTAAACCTTTAAACTGAATGAGGAATAGCTGTCTGCATGTCTGTCTGTCTGTCTGTCAGTCTTTTCACGAAATACCTTAGAAAGGCTTTTATTGAAATTCTTTTGATGTTAGCGCAAGTGTTAGAGGATCTAAAGTGAATCTAGTAAATGATGTGAATGTTTTTATCTTTTTCTTTCTTTTTCCATCAGCAAGTCACACTGAAATCAGAATTTAAATACATTGTTTCAGTGACCCGAGTTTTTAAAAAATGTCAATTTAACTGTTTGATGATGAAAATAGCCATTTTAACAAAATTACATGAAATCACTCGAAAAGACTGACGCTAAGCCGGTAGTTAAATCCTGTCACTTAATAGTTTGACGTAGAGAACATCACTTTTAAGTTTCTAAAAAGAGCAATAATAACGTTCGGGTATTAATTGTCATACCTTAAAATAAAAGTGTATTATGGTGTATGGTTGCAGTGATATTTACTTTATGTTTTTTCAAATGCACGTATATTTATAACTGTCTATGAATATTCAAAAGTATATATCCACTAGAAAGTAGATGCGGAAATATTAATAGAACCCTGTAGATTTGTATAAAGACAAGGGAAATGATTAAGTTAAAAACTCCTTCCGGTGTTGGCAACAGGGCCAGGTGCTTGTTTTCTTCTCCGGAAAACACTCCGTCATTGTCTCCAGCACGATCCTAACAAACATGACAGAGTTGTATGTCCATGACTTAATGAACGGGCTTTACGATGATAATGAAACTTCAGGTGAGCTTCATACACTTTTACAGGTGTAATTGTAGATAATTATAGCACTAATCATCATTTATAAATTCATCTTAAGTCTGACATCTTAAAGGTTCCATCATCTCTCTAATTTCCATCTTTCAGATTGAGAGTGAAAAAGAGAAAATGATATAGAATATTTAATGTTCATAAAAAGTATTACATGTTTTAATTTTTGGCCGAGGCAAATTTTTAGATTCTATTTTTTGTTAAGGATTGATATTGAATCAATGTAATTTCCACCAAGTTTTCAGCAAAACAAAGATGTCGATTACCGTTTGAAGGTTTTCTTTCAAGTTCTGTTATGTGTCAATGAAATCTTTACCAAGCTTGCAGCCAATATTGAAAAACGTAAAATCAGTTTATGTTCTTTCGGTTTCTGAATATGTAATCTACACCGATTAAGAAGTTAGTATATAAAGTTCTATAGTATATACAGTATATATAGTATCATTGTAATGATATGGACACGTGACTGTACGATACAATAAAGAAAATGATATAATATTCAGGAGAACTAAAAGTCGAAATAATCAGTAAACTAAAAAGAGTTTACGATTTTATAAAATTGTAGTCATTTGAAGCATTTTATTTGATTTTAACTACTCCATACATTTACACATGAAATGTATATAATATTTCTCGACTGAAGTTTTTCGTTTATTAAAGAGGACATAAAATCAATGCTTATGCATACATGTAGTCTTTTTAATTTATTTATTTATTTATTCTATTGTAGAGGCAAGGAGTTTAAATAAGAGAAAGCAGCCAATTCAGGATTATTTCTTTACATCTGTTTTGGTAGCATGTCTGTGTTTCTATATGCCGACAGGGCTGTTAGCGGTCAACTATGCTAAAAAGGTAACTTACGTCCGTGTTTCTACATGTCGACAGGGCTTTTAGCGGTCAACTATGCTAAAAAGGTACATGAATCTCACTTATGATTGTATTTTACATACCGACAGGGCTGTACGTAATAACGGTAAATTATGCTAAAAAGGTAACATGTCGTGTGTTTCCACATGCTGACAGGGCTGTTAGCGGTTAAATACGCTACAGAGGTAACTCATGTCTGTGTTTCTACATACCGACTGGGCTGTTAGCGGTTAAATACGCTACAGAGGTAACTCGTGTCTGTTTCTATACATACCGACTGGGCTGTTAGCGGTTAAATACGCTACAGAGGTAACTCATGTCTGTGTTTCTATTTGCAGACAGGGCTGTTAGCGGTTAAATACGCTACAGAGGTAACTCATGTCTGTGTTTCTATACATACCGACTGGGCTATTATAGCGGTCAATGTATCTATACATACCGACTGGGCTATTATAGCGGTCAATGTATCTATACATACCGACTGGGCTATTATAGCGGTCAGGTAACTACTAGTACGGGATGGTCAGGACCTCGTTTTACGAAAAGAACTAATGATTTAGACCAAACGTCTATGTCGTTTTCCGTGATGGGAAGGCCCCGAGTTCGAATCTCGGCCGCGACTGACCTAAGTCGATAAAAAATAGGTAGCAACTGTTTCTTCGCCAGACGCTCGGCACTTTGAAGTGAAAGTTGCGGGTCCTTCGGATGAGACCTTAAAAACCAAGGCCCCTTGTCACGGCAGGAGATGGCACGATAAAGATCCCTCACTGCTCAATGGTTGTGAGTGCCGAGTAAAGGTCTAAATTTGAAGCCCTTCACCGGTATATGGTGACGTAAATATATGAGTGAAAAATTCTCGAATGGGACGTAAAACAACATACAATCAATTAATCAATCTATCTATGCCGTTTTCTATCTTTTTACCTACCTACAAGTTCAAGTTCAAGTTCAATTTATTCACTCAAACCAATTAATGGTACATGAGGTTCTATGTACAATATATACAAAAACAATATACAAGATACACGTGAAATGGCGGAAATACATTCAAATTATAAAGTAACCAAAAAAAAAAAAAAAATAATAATAATAATAATAATAATTATGGAGGACAGACTTGTGCATATACCCTATCTATGTAGCTGCATAGTTTGATTAATACCTTGGAGTCAGCAGTTGACAACAATTCTGAGAATTTGTAGAAATTTGGTCTATTACAATATTTACCAGGTAGATACTTTTTTCTGCATTCTGAGAAAAATTGACATTCTAAAATATAGTGATACTCATCAGCTATTTGTCCATTATTACAGATATTACAGAGTCTATCATTTTTGGGAATTCCAAACCATCTCCCAGTCTCAACTGGGAGATGATGATTTGCTGTTCTTAATTTAATTAAAATTGTTCTAAATTTTTTAGGTAGAAAGTCTAAATATTTTTCAAATCCAAATTCTGTTTTGAAGATACTATACATATGACCTTTAGACGAATCGCGCATATCACTTTGCCATTTCTGTATGTACTGATCTTTAAGACGTTGTTCAACTATAATTTTTAGCCATTTTATATTTAAAAAGGCCTGTTCATTCCATATATTTGAGAAGCCACAAGTATCAAGTATATTCTTAATACATAAAATCCAAGGGTTCTTATGACTTCCTGAACAAAACTGTTCAAATAAATTCTTATATGTAACATAAACAATCTTATTTTCAGGGCTTACCAGTAATTTTGCCCAATGTGATATCATTCTTATATACACCGTTATATACAAAGGGAATCGACCCGTTTCGCCATAAACCATATAACTAGGAGTACTACTTTTCAGATTAAAAATATATTTCAAAAACTTGAGATGGACGCGTTCAATTATTTCAATGTTCTCAAAACCCCATATCTCGCATCCATACAAAAGTACTGGTGTGACAACTTTATCGAACAAATCAAGCTGGCAATCTACTGGTAAATTAAATTGTCTAATTTTTCGTATAACACCATACATGGCTTTTTGAGCTTGCTCACATAAATGTTTTTTAGCCTTACAAAATGAACCGGATCGGGAAAATAGTATACCTGGGTATTTAAATTCATTCACAATTTCAATAACAGAATTATTGTAGTAGAATACATTTTTTACAGATGGACCTTTCGAAAAAATCATAATTTTTGTTTTATCTACATTGACATTCAGTTTCCATTGTAAACAATACGAATGAAACTCATTAAGAGCGTGTTGCAAACCCTCAGCAGACTCAGACATCATAACTGTATCGTCAGCATAGAACAAAATAAATAATTTAAAATACAGCCAAAATTGGTTTTCTACAGTATTTGAACTGCTTGCATTAAAGGATAGCCCATGCACATTTTTACTAATGAGAAATTCTTCTAAATCATTAATATACATAGAAAACAAGAGAGGCGATAAATTTTCTCCTTGGCGTACACCAATGTTACAGTTGTAAAACTCAGATGAAAAACCATTCATAGTCACAAGGGACTTAACTCCATTA
Organism: Saccostrea echinata; assembly: GCF_033153115.1. Lineage (NCBI taxonomy): Eukaryota > Metazoa > Mollusca > Bivalvia > Ostreida > Ostreidae > Saccostrea > Saccostrea echinata. The sequence continues at coordinate 15,978,776 of NW_026889763.1, forward strand.
TACATATTTTTTATAAATGTAAAACATTTACCACTAATGCCATTATTTAACAATTTGTACCAAAGCCCATTTCTCCACACCGTGTCGAATGCCTGTTTAAAGTCAACAAAAGCACAGAAAAGTTTCTTTTTGAAAGACATAACCATATTTGTAAGAAAATGTAAAGTCAGTATATTATCTAAGGTCGAATATCCTTTCCTGAAGCCAGTTTGACTTTCACTTATAAGGTTTAAATTCTCTACATAGCATTCCAAACGTTTACATAAAATGGAGGTAAAAAGCTTACCAAGACAACTTAAAAGTGTTATTGGACGATAATTTTCTGGATTTGTTGGGTCGCCTTTATTTTTGAAAATCGGTTTGACAATACCTGTGAGCCATTCGTCTGGAATGACTCCACTATCAATGACTATACTAACTTTGTTGAAAATTGTGTAATTATGTAATTACATGTAATTAAGCCCCGTTCACATTCGCCCATTTACAAACAGTGTGCAAAGAGTCATAGCTGTCTTGCCTCGAGAATTTAAAAAGAAATCACCCTTTTCTATTTATAGATATATACCTTTCCAATATGTAACATCATTCGTGGATAAGTGTTATATTTTCATAGTTGCAAGTATGTCCTATACCAATCATTTTACATTATTCTAATTTGGAGACAAAAAAGGTTATAGAAAATCTGTAAAAATAGAAGAAGTACAATGAATTTGCAAATTCCAATGAAATAGTTTAGAACATTTTTTTCTTGAGATACTTTCGAAGTGTAACGTGTATAGTATCATTTTTTTTAAATTATGTTTACCATAAAACATAATTAAGAAAACGTAGAAAAGATACAAAAAGAAAAAAATTAAAAAGCATACATGTATACGGGGAATGTTGCGTTCGAACTCGGGATCACCACTTTATATTCCAGCGATCATACTCCAGACTTCCAGGAAGTCATTGAAATCGTTTATAGAAATTTAAGACAGATTGTTTAATCTTAACGTAATATGAGAAGAAAATTTAAATATACGTACATATATATTCATCATTTTGAACGCATTTTTTAACAAAATTACATTTACACTGAGTACAGCTTGCATGTGTGTATTAATTAAATTGTGTAATTACATATCTTAAATATATGAAAAGTCTGTCCCCTATAATTATTTTTGTTTACCTAACTTGAATGTATTCCTGGTATTTCACGTATATCTTCTCTATTGTCTCTGTATATATTGTACATAGAACCTCATATACCACGAAGTGGTGTGAGAGAAATAAATTGAACTTGGAACTTGTAAAATTTACACCTCTGAGTAAAAGGGCGCATGCATGTCAACAGGGCTCTTAAAATTATCTTAATTTTCAAATTCTTAAAAATAGAATTATACAATAACTTTTTTCGATTAATGTAAAAATAAAATTTTGGCTCAAAAATACGTATTGGTCTTGGTTGTTTACAAGTCTTTTCGTAAAAGAAACCTCTGAAGTGTGGAAGTAGATCTAAGATTCCATATACCGAGAGTCCATCATCAACATTAGTTCTGAATGTTTTTATTGGGGGGGGGGGAGCTTTTGTTTATGGTCCTTTTTGCTCTTTCCTGACAAAAAACATCTAATGCACTTAGACGTACCATAAAGGGGCGAATCTATATCACTTCCCCGTACAATAATCACTTAAAGTTAGGTAAAGATGAAGGATATGATAAATACATCAGTCAGTGTACACTTAAGGTGATTTCTGTGGGACTAAAAGGGTGTTCTAAATACTTCTGTATAATGAATATCAATTAAATACAGAAAATTGTTTTGTTTATTTGTTTTTGTTTGTTTGATTTTTTTTATCTCTGAAAATGATGAATAATGTGGGGTAACTTCTTTCATTTGTGAAGAGTATGCATACATTAGTGCATTTACGTAACTTCTCCTAAGTAATGTTTTCCTGTAAAAATTTCCTCTTTCGAAATACAGTGAGGTGAAATTTTTTAAGCTTCTCAGCGATTGTCAAATCAAATTGATTTGGCGCACAGGAAATGATATCCTATGAACTTAATGTATTACAGGCCAGGAGTTCTCTACGGGAGGGACACGAAGAGGAGGCGGAGAGATTCTCTCGGAAGTCCTTAGTACTGATCCTAACTACAATACTCACGTTACCAGTCTTGCTTATTACGGCGATGGTTACATGACTTTAGGATCCGCCATTACTTGACAATTTTATTGAATGACAATTAAATCATACTTTAATTGCCACTGAACATTTTCCGAAACCCACGGTAAAGAGGAAGGAATACAGTCTTTCATGTATGAATGATGAGTTTCCGACGATGATGTGACGAAGTTTGAATTATTTTAATCAGAAGAGCTGGTTTTATGTGTCAAAAATATTATCTCAATTCTAATAAAATATATTTTGTTTTACACAGAAGTTGCCAACTTTTTTCAAGCATATTTCATCTTAGAATAATGTGTATAAAATCATGTACTTATGAATATATACAGTACTAAATTTTGTTCCATCAGAATTGTGATGAATTTGAATTTTAAACAGATATATATGGTTTTATTATGGGGGGTTCTTTCTTTCTCTCTCCCCCTTTTGTTTGTTTTTTTAAGGGGGATTACTGATTTGGCATATGTCCTTCATATTCTTAAAGCAGTTCTGTTATGTTTAAGGATTCATTATTCTGTTCGTAATAGGAATTTTTAGGCACAAATTAAAAAATGTCAAACTTTCACATTTACAAAATTTATGTCCCTTTGCGGGATCAATAGGCGTTACCCACCGTTATTACAAACTTTAGGGGGTAGCATCTTACAATTTAAATCTGTATGTATATGTTCATTATGTTTTCTTTGATGCCCTTTACCATGGCAATTCAGGAACGGTAAAAAATTGGAGCGAGAAAAATGATCGTTAGCCGACAAAGAGAGATAACTCTTAGGAATGTGAAAGTCGTTTCCGAATAAAAATTAGTAATTTGTTAAAAGAGACACATTTTAATCCTTCAAATTTCAAAAAAAAAAAAAAAAAAATGATATGAAGATTTTATTAATATTTCAAATTATTTATACCATTTGTAAACATGTATACATATAATTATTATAAATTAACTGAACAATATATAATTAACATTAGGAGAGGAACTTGCAAATTGCAAGAACTTGTTTCTGATAATCTGTGTATCACAATGAAATATGTTCAAATAAAATTATTTACATTTGCAAATATTTTTCTTAGATGAACCTATTGAAAAGAAAATATGTTCAATTCTGTATGAACTTATTAGGGGGTCAGAGGTCATGGCGTGACCGAATCACACAGCGAGATGATATCTTGTCTACACATTTCTGTCACGGTGACACTGGTTTCGGAACTTCTAAGCCGTTCAAGCGATGAAAAAGATAAAATTATTGAAACATATATGTTTTTTCGTTCAACAAATGATCATTAGTTCTTTCTTCGGTATGAAGAATGTGTTTAATTAGCCTAAAATCACACTTACCTTTTCAACCCGAAATTCCTTTGAAGGTATGTAAACTGAAGACGATACCACCGCGCTTTTGACTTCATATATTTAGAACTCATACAGTAAAAGTAAGATTACTCTCAGTAGCGATCATGGTTTTTTTCATTATGAACAGATATTTCCTGAACTGGACTGCTGAAAATCAATGTAAGTATTCAAATCTTGGAGCGAGGCGAACTCTCACGACCAAACAGCTTCTAGGTCATTGCGCGTCACAACATAGCAATACGGCGGGCCGTTCGTGTAATAAATGCAGTTCTTTTCAGAATTTTCGTCTCAAATGTAAATAAAAGTAATAAACAACAATGTTAAAAAGTTCACTGGGAAATGAACTTGGTTGGTACGTGATCAAATCTTCTGAGAAGCCCTTCGGGCTTCACAGGATTTGATCACGTGACCAACCAAGTTCATTTCCCAAAGAACTTTTTAACATTGTTGTTTATTTCTTAAAAAAAATAATAATTACGTAGTTGATCATGTTTTCCTATTTCTCCTTATTACATTATTTTTACATGTGTGGCGGTCAAAAGGGTTTCGATTGCCGGTGGCCAGATAGCTCAGTTGATAGAGCACATAACAGAAGATTTAGGGTGACCCGGGTTCGAATCGCATTTTTCTCCTTTCCTGTTACACATGTACAATGCTACAAATGATATATCGACATACCCTACCCTAATTCGGTCGCTTTCGGGAAACTCCGCGCTGTTTGTAAACGAATGCGATTGTGATGTCATTTTTTACATGCTGAAAATCTACAATCAAATGCCGAGAAATTATTACATAAGAAATGAAAATCAAGTCCAAGAAAATAAATGACAAATGCACGTGATCTATTGTATCTATCATATTTTATGTGAAATCAGTAAGCACTTTTTTGCTTTATGCGCCTCGGTCAATATTGATATTTTTCTGGTGAATAATAAACCATATTCACCATCAAAAGAGTCCATAATTGTATAATATTAACATAATTTTTTCTGTTGTTGATACTTTTCCTAAAATACAATTTAATACTATTTTAAATCTTCAAAACTAATAATCTATGTTTACAAGTTTATGATGAAGGGAGAAAAAACTAAACTGTACAATAAATTCTAATAAATACGTTAACATACTGTAGAGAGCCCTGGAGACGGAGTTAGGGTTCATTGAACGTAATGTACACGGATGTGATACGCGTTTTATTTATAGTAGTTTTGTATAAGCCCAATGACTGATTTTTTTCAAAAAATGTTTTAAAAACTGTTTAACTTCATTACGTACTGTAGCAAACAAGAAACAAACCAAAAAATAATTCAGAGAGTAACCTGGCGTGTTTTCCGCTTATGGTGGCGGAGTTTGGGTAGTAGGGGATAGCTGAAACAGCTCTACACATAATTATTAGGCGAATCTTTATATGACGTCACAATAAAGTTACGTCATAGTAAAATGTAGACGAAGGGAAAAACTTACGCTGTGTATAAAGATTGTTTACTCGTTGCTATGCTCGCTACCACGTTCATCAAAAACAAAATTTCATCCAAAAGCACTGATTGCTCCGGCAGAGCTATGGCTTACGGATTCCAAATGGACGGCATAACTCCTTATATGGGCAGCGATTTTGAGGTGAATCCAACCCTCTATGAACCTTGGGCAGATAGCGAGCAAATGGAGGATTTTCTGATCGAGAAGCTTGTAGGCCGAGTAATATTAGCAAGTATTCAGGACAAAGGTTATGGAATCAGTATGTGTTTATAAAATGTATTGATTTTATATCATTTTTACATATACGTGTAATTCTGTTACGAATTAATAGATTTTATTCATTAGAATATTTGTATTTTTTAAACTTGCTCTATTTTTGATTTTGTTTAGCCCAGGCTCCCCTTTATTATATTATACCATATTATAATTTTGAAGCTAAAAATTTTGTAAAAAAGTTAAAAATAAATGAATCATCATTCTCTGATAATCAACAATTTGGTCATATTTTAATGTCGTACAAGTGTTTTCAATGATATATAACAACGCAAGTATTATTCTTACAATAATTTTTTTATAGTTATAGAAATATTTTCTTTAAAATCTGCCTTTATAAGCTATCCACAGTTGGACACAAAAAGAAGACCACAACGTCGCAACGCTAACCCAAATAAATATGTTACTAAAAACTAAAATAAATTATTCCGGGACGGGGGTGCTTTGAACAAATGAAACCACTGCTAGGTACTTGAATTTTTATGAACAAATTGCAAGTTAAGCCCGAGAGTGAAAAATCCCCTTCTATACGTGTATATAAACTAACACCTGGCATATATATATATATATATAGAGAGAGAGAGAGAGAGAGATTTTAGGGACTTTACAGGCCCTCAGATCCGCAAGATCCGCGCGCTCTAGCGCTTTAATTATTATCTACTTAGTAATTAAATTTTAGGTGCCTGTGATGCAACAACTTTACAAGCATTTTATGATGAATGTAGTAAATCTCTGGTGTTCTTTACTGAGATCTACTTAAAGAGTCCCTTTATTTATATGCAAAATATAAAGTGAGGGAGGTAAGCCGGTAGAATGACCACACTACTTTGGAGTTGCTAGCATATAAAATTACTTATCGTGGTTTTCTGCATGTGTAAAATTTTGTACCCTATAGCCATAGTCCTCAGGACCATGCTCTGTACGCTACATAGGAATGACTACCTCAAATGATTTGATTTATCATGGCCTTGGTAGTGTCCTTGCCATTATCCGAAAGAATTCTTTTATTAAGATTTTTTCAATATACTGCTATATCCATGAAAACTGTGATCCCTTACTGGGGCCCCGCCCTATTTCTATTGTCAAAGAGTTTAGCAATTTGTAAAAATATACTTGTGAATGCTTGCACATTTTTAAATAATTAAATATGGCCCTTCGAATTCATATATACATGTATGTAAAAACTTATTGTGACCCCAGCTTAGCCATAAGATATGTTTTATGGTTGTTTTAAAGATTTTGAATCTACACGCAATAAGGCTCTTTTTTTAAGTTTTATCTTCTCTATTAACTAGGTGAATATTGATAAGAATACTTAAAAATAAGGTATCATTTTTAAACTTTAACGCAAGAAAGGAGCTTTGACATGCTCGGGGTGAAGTCACTAGTGGAAGCTTAGGCGATGTAGGTTTTTATACTTTTTATGTTACCAAGAAAAAACGTCACATAAAATTAACATATAGTTCGTCTCTCTAACAGCTAGTGAAGAAGACGGCCGACTGATGACACATGAGGAGGCCTCTAACGATCTCAAAAGAATCCAGTCTCCTAGCAACAATAAACAACGGAACGCGCACAATCAAAAACAGGAAAAAAGATCAAAGAAAGGAAGAAAAGAAGAAAAGGAATGCGGCGTCACCATAAAAACTCCCCATCCAATTTATCCACGTCTAAATTTATCACTACCCAATTTCAGGTACATGCATGATGTGTAAACCATCCACAGTGAATCCATAGTTAAAATACTATCTCGTCCTAGCGGAGATTCAATTTATATATATCTTTGACCGATGTCAGATTATTTTGTAGCTATTTCAAAGTTAGATGATAATAAGACATATAATGAAATATTTTCTCTAGACGTCGATCTGAGACAAGTTTTACCCCTCCCCCCCCCCAAAAAAAAACTCGGAAGAATAAGGTGTAGAAAATGAAAATTTAAATTAGTTCCAAAATGTCGCAGATGTTTGAGTATTCTTAGGTTAAAAAAAAAGAAATGAGGGGTTAATCAACATCTGAAATTTAAATCCTTTGAAAGGAAAACTTGTTCGCTTTCTTAATTGTACAACGATGTACTGTTTCACGGCCTATTCGCCCAGGTTCTTGAACTTAATATCAGGGGTAATCTCGTGTTTAACTCAGCATCCGTGGGCGAACTTGCTGAAACATCGTCGTTAAATATGCAAATTCGTCGATTATAGACAACCAGTCAGAAAGTTGGAACTCCTCAAATTTGAAAATAAGTTCCTTAGTTTGCTATATTTATACTAATATCGCGACTCCCATTAAAACGTGCGGATTTTGTTTTAAAACAAACAAGATGTGTTTGTGAAACACTGATGCCCCCATATGGCAGCTTATGGCGAAGGTTAAAGTTTGTCAAATGCAAGTCAAACTCCAGGTCAAGAGATCAAAAATGTTGGTACCCAAAAAGGGACTTGTCTCGAGGATTATACCTTTGAAATACGAAAGCCCTAGTATCAACCGTTGAAAAGTTATGGCGAAGGTTTAAGTTTTTTAAAAGTAAGTAAAATGGTAAGGTCAAGGTCAAATGGTGCCCAAGGGAAGGTCTTGTCACAAGTCAAATGTTATGGCCAAGGTTAAATTTTTTATAAGAAGGTCAGACTCCAAGGTCAATGTCAATGTCAAAATAGTTGGTATCCAAAGGAAGGCCTTGTCACAAGGAATACACATGTGAAGATGAAAGCCCTAACACAAACTGTTCAAAAGTTATGGCCAAGGTTAAAGTTTTTCAAAAGGAAATCAAACTCCAAAGTCAAAGGGTCAAATTTGTTGGTATCTAAAGAAAGGTCTTGTCACAAGGAATACACATGTGAAGTAAGAAAACCCTAGCAGTAATTGTTCAAAAGCTATGGCCAAGGTTAAAGGTTTTTTTTCAAAATTAAAGTAGGTTAAACCCTTCAAAAGTTATGGACAAGGTTAAAGTTTTTTCAACAGTGGGTCAAACCCCAAGGTCAAGGTCAAAGGGTCAAAGTTTTTGGTATCCAAAGAAAGGTCTTGGTACAAGAAATACATATATGAAGTTTGAAAAACCAAGCAGCAACTGTTTAAAAGTTATAACCAAGGTTAAAGTCTCATAAAATTTTGCAAAAGTGAGTCAAACTCAAAGGTCAAGGTCAAAAGGTCAAGTATTATGGTACCCAAGGAAAGGTCTTGTCACAAGAAATACAATTGTGAAGTATGAAAGCCATAGCTCCAACCAATCAAAAGTTACGGGCAAGGTTAAAGTTTTTGCCGACAAACAGACAGACAGCTAGACAGACAGACGGACGGACAGGGCAACAACTATATGCCCCCGAATCTTCGATTACGGGGGCATAAAAAAGACAAGCCGTACAAGTAACTGGCATCAAATACCAGTCAGGAATAATATAGTAGTACCTCTCTCAAACTGCTTACTGCACCGGTGAGTGGCAATCGGTGTATTAACTACGGAAAAGCGTTCGTCATTTGCCGAACATACATACGTAATGTAAACTGTAATTCGTTGATTTGCCATCGCGACTCTGTTCAGCAGCCAATCAAATGACTAGCGCATATTAATTTCATACGACGATATTTCAGCAAATTTTCCCACGGATGATGAGTAAATATAGGATCTTCCATGGTTTGTGTGGTTGGATAAATTATTTTCTATCCAACAAGTTTTGTGTCATTATCCCCGAGCCTTGGCGAGGAGAAAAAAACACACAACGAGTTGGATAAAAAAATCCTATTCAACCAAAAACCATGGGAGATTCTTTTCATCACATGTTTTACACATAGCTAATATATTGTAACAGGAAAGGAGAAAATGTATGGCTGGACCGGGAATCGAACCCAAACCATTACAATATGTTTTACACTGTTTATATATGAAAATCCACAATCTTTGACTCGATCGACACAAAGCCATTGTGACGTCAGAACCGGCGTGGATCCAAACGAGCTATATATCCAATGTATAAAGGAGTAAACATATGATAAAAGACGTGGGTATCCGACGATGCTTGTTCTCTGGCTCAAATAGTCCTTTTAATAAGTCTGATACAAATGAAGCTAAGAGCCACAACAATTTTGAATCTATATAACACATGTAAGGGCCTGCAATTTCGACTTCGTAGTAGACATATTATTCCTGCATTGGTAGCACAGACTTATCGACAGTTTGGATTTTCGGCGGACGGCTTTTCCTGCGTCACATCAAAGTCAAACATAATGTGTATTTTGCATCAAAGAATGTGTATGTTTTTAAAAAAAATGACTTGCTCTATATAAGGGCAAATTTCTAACAAATTTTCTGAAGGTATTTTTCCCCTTTAATTTCTGCATTAGGTATATGGTGATTAGTGAGGTGGAGTCCCGTGCGCGCGCAGTTCACGATTACTACGCCCATCAGTGGTATGGAGTAATGGAGGACAGGGTCCGTAGGTACGCAGACCTCATCAGAAGTTTAGGTAAACCTTTTTTTACAGTGTAATATTTCATCTGAAATTTCCTTGGAACTGAAAATTGTTATCATTTTTTTTTTGACAAATTTTATCTGAAACTCACACTTGATAAGGATAAGATCGTTTGATTCTGAAGGGGGGAGGCTAACAAATAAATGCATGTTTACCTTAATGCCCTCAAAGGACAGCATATTTATTTCCAAGATGACGAGATTAGAAATAAAAGAAGTAACTGTCAAACTTGAAAACACAATTTTGTGGGGTGATAAAGATCACCAGTCTTGGTTAGAACTCTTTCTTCTTTCTTTCTTTCTTTATTTATTTCTTTATGTATTTATTTATTTACTAGTATTTTGTTTATTTATTTATTTTTTGCTGGTGGAGAACATATTAATTATTTTCAAAGAAACAGATTTAATTATTTATTTCCGAAATTACTCTCTCCCCCACTTCAAAATCAAACCACTCTGAATATGACTATGCATTAAATCCTATAATATATAATTGATTTAGATAAATGCTCCCTCTAGAGGATTGAAGCTGGAAATACATGGCGTCTTTTTTTCCTTTGCTTTATATATTTTATATTCATATATACAGTTGGAATTCCTCCTTAATATGTACATGATGCATAAAAATATTTCAGAGAGAGAAAAAAGACTGGAGGAAAAATTACAACAAGCCTTAGACGAAATTCATCAACAGCAGAAGGAAAACGAGATCCTCAAGACTGAGGTATGAAATCTCTCTCGCTCTTTCTCACACCCACCCTTCCACCCACCCACATACACAAGACATTCACTGGATCAGTCTCTAGCATAATATTCATCTCTTACTTTCCAGATTGAAAATATAAAGAAGTCAAGGAAACAGAGAAGAAAGGACGCGAAATTGCGAAGAATAAGAGATTTACACGGGGAAGGTGAACTAACCGATCTAATGATGGATGATCAGAAAGAAGAGAAACATCACGAAGGAGAAGTAACGTGTAAAGATAGAAATAAAGATAAAGCATACAATCAGCAAAAGGGGGTCGGGAATGAAAATGGGGGAGTGGGGGAGGGCTCAAAGAAGAAGAAGAAAAATCGTAAACGAAGAAAGAGTAGAGCGGAAACAAATGGTGGATCAGGGTCAGATTTATTAGACCCCCGTGTAGAAAGTACAGAAAAGGCTAACATATGTAATAAGAACCAGCAATATGATGTCAGGAAACCGGAAATCGATTCGTTGATGGAGACTGTCATCAAAAATAATAATAAAGAAAACAGAGGATTAGAAAGTGAAAAATCACGGTCCGTTGGACCTGAGAAAGAGTTGGCCACCAGAGACCAAAAATGCAGTTCAGAGCAACTAAAGACAATGGAGGCTGTTATTAGTAAGATGATAGAAAAACTGTCTAAAACGACAGTGACAGGAAGAGTGAACGACGAGGAGAAAGAGGGAACATTTTACTCAGGGGAACCTGTTCAAGCCACTTTTGAGAAGTCAGAAAGTAAACCGAAAGGTCTATGTACTTCAAAGAAATTGCAAACCGGAAATGGAGATGAAAATGCCACAGAGGCAGGAAATGTGGATGAAAATATGGCGACTGCGTTGTATGAGTGATAATGAATTTAACGGATTTTTTTCTATAGTGTATTGCTGCTGCTTTATAGAACAAAAGATTTTTTTAAATCAAGTAATATATTTCTCTAAGTGTATAATTTAATTAATTCATTTGATCATCCTTTTAATCACTTTTTTCATTCCTTGCTTAATTTCAACTAAGGAAATGTATAAAGTTTATAATGGTTCTAAGTTAATAAAATAATTTTCGATGATTCTGTAGGCATTTATTTTTATGTAGGCGTTCCCTTTAGATGTGACGTTACGTTATATCGCTGTGACGTCACAAGTTACATTTTATTGAAAAATGTAATTACCTTTTTTATATTGAAAAATGCAATAACCTTTAGTATATATAGAAATTGCCCAACAATATTTGAATTAAACTAACAAGTTTCAATTTTTTTATTTTATTTTATTTTTTTTTAAATTTACAAAAGTCGGTGTCTTTCAGCATTGAATTATTATTTTTTGAAAGATGTAAGTCTCATAACTGCAACAGTATGTGCAAACAAATTGAATAACGTACGTTTTAATTCAATGCTTATATATACATTTTTTAACCCCCTGCCTTGTCTGTAAATGTCATTAATATTTCAAAATCCCTGCAGTATCCTTCGGGTAAGTTACAATTAATGGAGAAACCATTACAACAGCTACTATCGTCAACCTGTTCAATCTGAGAATGAATTTTGATTTTTGAGTATGACTTTGTACGGCATTTACCGTTTGTGACGTCAAAATCATACTTTATATTGGTGTGTAAATCACACAGATTTGTCACGTAGGCATATTTCATGAAGTGCATTAATGTTAAAAAGTTCACTGGGAAATGAGTTTGGTTGGTCACGGGATCAAATCCTGTGAAGCTGCGAATTGAAACGAAACACTCGCATATCAAAAATATTTCTGCTGTAAGTATTTGAAGACGATGACGTGAATGATTTTGGCAAGGATGCTTCGCCAGAAGCCATTTGTCATTTATTGACAAAAAAGAAAAAAAAGAAGAAGCCGACAGCGTATTGACGACTATTTTAATATAATAGTACCAGCATATTCCCCAGATGAGTTCTCACATTTTCGAATGCGTAGAGAGACTTTCGAGGCGATCACAAATGAATACTAGCTGCAGAGCTACAGTTCTGCAGCTAAAATAAATGCTAGAATAGACAATTGAATAAATGCAGTACTCGGGCTTTTTACAACAGATCTTAAATTCCTTTTATATAGAAGATTTTGTGAATGTTCCCTTTAAAAAAATATAACAAACAAATAATTTACAAAGTTATCAAATTCTGATCTTAGATTTTTTGTGGAAAAGGCTGCAGCAGATCGCTAGACTTTGCATTGAAACATTTTATACAGGTGATTTTCTTATGTTAGTAATAATTTAAAATACATGTATACCTGTCTACAGACTTCCTCAACTTGCAGGAGAAAGTCCTGTCAGGGGCTAAAAAAACTTGGGTCGTGTCTTCGAAGGCGAAGACAATTTCAGGAGGGAGGAATGTAATGGTTTGGGTCATGGATATCGGCCTGGGTACATGTAGCTCAGTCGGTAGAGCACCTGACTAGTGATGTAGGGGACCCTGGCTCGATTACCGGTTCAGCCGTACACTTTCTCCTTTCCTCTTACAGATTTGGTGCCCTGACCAGGATGTGACAGTAGGTGAAAGACCTGCTGAGGGAAGAGCCTGGGTTGGTGTCGACGGGGGTCAAAGGCCTTTAAGGAGGGAGGAATGTGGCAGTCAGACAGGTTCGATCGCCGGTGGCCAGATAGTTCAGTTGGTAGAGCACTTGATTGGAGATTCAGGGGGTCCGGGTTCGAATCCCGGTCTGGCCCGTCTCATTTTTCTCCTTTCCTGTTACATTTGGTGCCGTGTCATGCCCTGGAATTGACAGGTGAAAGACCTGCCAGGGAAGAGCCTGGGTTGTTGTCTTCGGGCGGGGGGGGGGGGGGGGGTCGAAGACCTTTTTCGGGGACCGAAGACATTTAGGGAAGGGGGAATGTGGCGGTCAGACGAGTTGTATCGCCAGTGGCCAGATTGCTCAGATGGTAAAGCACCTGACTGGAGATTCAGGGGCCGGGTCTGGTCCGTTGCATTTTTCTCCTCTCCTAATACAGGTGAAAGAACTATAAGAGAAGAGTCTGTCTAAGGGACGAGGATATCTAAAGAGGGAAGAATGTGGTGAATGTGGTGGTCAGCGCTAGTGGACTTAGGGGGGGCTTTTTTATTTAACCCAAATCAATTTTTGTGTCTTGTTTTTTTTTCCCTTTTTGTTAGATGTTTGGAGCTTCCAGAGGTTTCGCCAACTGGCCCTGGGCTTTGTCTTGGTACCACTAGTACTGGGTTCCTTTAAGGCGGTCTCCAGACCCCCAGCCTGTTGCCTTCTCTCTTTTTAAAGAAATACTGAACCCACCACTGGTCAGGCAGGTTCGTTCGATGGCCAGATAGAGCACCTGTTTAGAATTTTGAAAGCATATTTGACTTCAGGCCCCAAGACCATAAACTGAGAACAGACTTAAGTCAAAATTTCAAACCAATATAACTTTTGAAAATAATTTCGATAATGAAATAAAATTTTCATCTTATGTTTTAATTGGAACATTATACAAACCTGCAAATTTTTAAGTATGTGTGTTAAATAAAACACAAGATATTCAAAATCAAAATTTTTACTTAAGTTTGTTCTCAGTTTATGGTCTCGAGGCCTGGTCTGGTCCCTCGAAGTTCCTGTCACTCTTCTAAGGGAGTTTTAATATTGTAACAGGAAATAAAACTATAAAAAATAAAAATCATAAAAGGGCCAACCTCATTCTGGACTCCAGTCTTAAAGCCTTATAAACCTCAAACACTGAAGTTTGAGGATAACGGACTCCTGAATGACATTGGGCCGATTATGCATTTTGTTTGTATATAGCACGGGATCTTTGGCTATGCAAGTGAGAGGACACGTCAAACATAACAACTCTTTAAATCCTTGAGCTTGGTCGGTGTGACCCAAGTCGAATTTCTATTTACACGAAATGACTCTAGGATATTACATATTCCAAATGCCTTCAAGATCTGAGGACCATTCCTCACCAGAGCGGCTCACAGGTGTTGGGGAGTGGAGATGTTACCCAACCTGTATAACATGCAAGCAAGACAGTTACATTTCAGCTTTCCACTCTTTATTAAATTAAACACTCCATTTTTAAATATTTATAATTGCAATAAATAATTTTACACACTATACTTAACATTCTAATAGATATTCCTACTTATAATATGAAATATTTTAACCTGTAAATAAAAAGAGCCACCTGAAAATATTATAATTTTACAAAAAAAAAAAAAAAAAAAAAAAAAAAACCGCGCAAGTCTACAAAACGATCTCACCTGTATAACATGCAACTAAGAAAGTCACAATTCAGCTTTCCACTGAAATCGCGTCTGTCCTGGCCGCCTGTTTTATGCCTGAAGTCGTACATCCCCATATTTGTTATTCCTCCAAAATTTACAATAACTACTTTTAATTTGAATTTTAATTACTATTATTCTCTCCTCCAACACTTTTTAATTTCCTAATGCACTTAAAAAAAATCATTTCCAATCTTTTGCATAATCTTTAAATTTTTTATTTGTTTCAGCTAATTTATACCAACAACTGCCCTCTGGTCACTTCAATACTACTGGTTGCTCCTTCATTCTAACCAAATATATCTTTTGATAAACAAGTAATTAAACAACCGCATTCCAATGAATTATTTTCTTGGAACTGTACAGTTTAAACATGTTAAAAGGTCAAACCCTAGTGGCCAGCATCTATGTTTATTTTTATCTTCAGAGCTAATCATTTTCTTGGAACCGTACAGGTTAAAAGGTCAAACCCTAGTGGTCAGCATCTATGTTTATTTTTATCTTCAGAGCTCGTATCTGTTAACTCTCTCCGCCAAATAGTGCCAATACACCAAAAATATGTAACTTTCTTATTTTTATGCATTTTGTTATGATAGCTCTACCAACTGAGCTATCTTGTCACCGCCGATCGAACACGCCTGACCGCCATAGTCATAATAGAAACTGCTGATGACTATAATTTGACCTCCAAAGGCACCCTCTCAGTGGCGGATCCAGGGTTCTTGAAAGGGGGCAACCAGTTGGGGGGGCGGATGTTGGTTCAGGAGATGAAGCCCCGGACGCTCTCGGGTTTTAGGAGGTTTATGGAACTTTTTTTTTACTTATTTTAATTTAGCTTTATTTTAGGTATAATTATTGCAATATCCCACACCAAAAGAATTGATTTATTAATCTTATGTATATTTTTGGTCACAAAAGGGGGCGAGACTCCTGGACCCCCTCTGAATCCGCCAGCCCCCCCCCCCCCTTTTTAAATCATTTCAAGAACGACTTAACAATTTCAGCTCTTCATTCAATTGCGCATGTGCATTGTCCCCTGTCAGCCACAATATAAACATTGGACCACGTTATTTACATTAACATGTTCACAGGATTGACATCGCCAGACACTCGCGGAATTTAAAAATTTTGTCAATTTAATAGAAGGAAGAATGGGTCTGCTATCTGAAGGTTCACCCCTTGACTGGACAGAGACGAAGGCGTATGCTGATCACGTGCGGAAACATGGCATCAGACAGTTTATAAATTTGTATCATAAACTCCAGGATAGGACCAAAGACGTTTTATACTGGGGAGATGAGGTGAGTTTAGGTACACGGGGAAGGGGGGGGGGGGTTAGTAGGGCTATTTAAAAGATAAATAGTGAAATTCCCCTTGTAAGACAGACATAATGCATGATATGTGTGAATTAGTTTGCTTATTGAGCAGGGCTAATATATAGAACATGATAATTGATAAAATGTACTTGACTAATGTTTTTTCTTACCCCAACCCTTAAAAACTGTAGATAAGCTTAATTGATATGAACATCTGAACATAAATTGTAACATTGTCTATGGATCTCAAAGCATGTAAAGATCACATGTTTTATCAATAGATACAGTGTATCTCTTATATTTGACATTTTAATTAAAAAAAAAAATATATACTAATTTATTTTAAACTGATTTAAAGTAATATGAAATATACTTTTTAGTTATCTGTATACTGAAAGTAAATTTAGATTTATCAATGAAATCATTTGTTTGGTCCTTAATTCATCTTCAACAGCTGAATGTAAACATTGTAAAGATTCTGTATAAATCTTATATACAGTGTCAGACTTGTTGGATTGCTTTGAAAGCTGATAAGTAGTAAACCTCATGTAAGATCTTGTTCTGTGTAAACAGTGCAGACAAAACATTATAATTTTAATAAAATTATTATCACCATAACAGGAGAATGTCAAGTGTACAGTAAAAAAATTATTCAATAGACCTTTTAATATTACAGAATAAAACCAAAGGGATAAGAAAGGCATATCCTATAATTCCTTGCCTTTATTAAATAACTTAATACAGACATTTGTAGGATGTATTATTTCTTATTTGTGTCTAAAGATTATAGTGACCTGCATGCTGTGTTAAATATAACCTGAAATTAAAGTCCATTATTGGAGAGTACTTATTATGTAATCCTTTTAAAGTATGCATCAAATGATATTCTATACTATATAATGTTTTAGAAAACAACAACTCTCTGACAATAGATGTAGTAATCAGGGTTTGACATTAACTTTTACAAGTACTAGACCAGTCGGGCTACTTCCCATAATTTTTACTAGCCCTGACCATAAAATCACTAGCCCTGACAAAACTTGAAAATTTACTTCTTGTAATCGAGAATTTCAATGAGGTAACGTTTGAAACCATATTTGATATGCGTGTCAATATTTTTGACAGACTGTTCGATAGTTGAGTTGGGTTCATCGGGACATTTGAGCATTATAAGCCTTAAAGAACATTCAACAAACTTTAATAAAATAAGTAATCATAAATATTAATATATTAATTTTAAAATATACTATACGTAACTATTTATACCATATTGATACTGAACTACAGTAGTTTCGACCTCGACTTGTGTATTACAGACGTGGCTGTTACACGACCAGACTACTCATTTACTAGACTGGGTCGGTCGGTCGGACATGCCTTCGTTGGTGTCAAACCCTGGTAATATAGGATATAAATCAGTGCTGCAGGGAGTATAAATGTATAATGATCACAATATTGCAAAGCAAGAGTGTGCAGGTATAACTATACATAGCAGTGATTGTAGATAATGGAATATTTGATTGGTACTAGATGATTTTATTTTACACCCTGTTGACCAGGAATTGGAGCAGACGATTTATTCCAGGTCAGGGATAGTGTTAACATCACATATCCATTAATACATTTTCATTTACCATGCATACACTTCATGTGAAAGGTATTGTGAAATTTTGGCTGAAAAGTGTCAAGTTTCTAAACTGCTAGGTAAATATTGGACGATTTGCGGGCAACTAGATGATGAAAAAAAAGCACAAAAATAGTTTGATAAAGTCGTAGAACTTGTATCTTTAATGGCATATGAATTGCATTTATTGCTAAAGAAGATCCTGTAAATAGCATGTATGACTTATCTTAATAACCTCAATGAGAAATGAGTGGGCTCCTAGTTAATAACCGTATCAAACTTAAATATTTATTTCTTCAATGATCTTTATAATTTCAGTGGGTTTTTTTACAGTTCAATTTTAAAAATTACCAGTAAATGCTAAGGTATTTTGACAAAACGATCTTGCTCAATGAATAAATTCTCAAAAACATGTTTACTGTTTAACTGTTTAAGTTTATTCATATTATTAATGAAATCTTTGATTTGAGAGCTTATTTACACAGCTTATAAAAATATTGTTTTTATCAAGCAGCAGGATATATCACTGATCCTTAAGAAATCTATTGATAAAAAAAGAATTTGTCAACTTTGCACAAGATAATGAAATTTCTATCTGTTAATTTCCATCTACATGTATAACCATTAGTTTTACAAAGTTGACCAAGGTCCAGTTTGATCTTGTTGTACTATAGTGAGAGATTTCTGAATCCTACTTCACTCACTTCCCCCCTACAAAAAGATAATGAAATTCATCATATTCTTAGAAGTAAATACACCGATTCTGCAAATTACGATATGGGTGATGTCATAAAATCCCATATCAATGACCGGCCTGAAAACTCAAATGATGTATCAAACCGGCATGCAAAAAACCATTTCAAACCAGAAGTTGCCTTTGTATAAAGTTCAAAAGTTAATTATCTTGATTTTATTAATATGTACCTGTAATGTATAATTATTTTACTAAAATTTATTGACTTGATTAAATTCTTTTTAAAAAAAAGTGACCTGAAATTTGCTCTATTGGTCAAGATTTTAAAGAAAAAAGTCTTATTAATGCACAAAACATTATGTGAACTCACTTATTAAATTTTGTAAATATATGATGAATAGAATACCACATAACTAAAATGAATAGAATACTACATAACTAAAATCCATGGCATATCATATGTCATATAAACCCTCGGGCTGATATTGGGCCACTCAGACTAATATGACATATGTGGATTTCAGTATGTAATTAAATATTCTCTATGAATTACATTATTAATTAATTGATGTTATGTATTTAATCTGTGTGAAGATTTAAATACATATTGTAGACAAACCTTGTTTTTTTTATCTGTTGTGTTTTAGGACATATTGAACATGTTGAATCACCAACAGCACTGTACCATTTTTGTGTTATGTTCTAGAACTTTAACTCTATCAGGATTTTTAAAGACCATTCTTTCAATTTAGTAATATGCATAGATAAATTTAACTTTCATTCAGTTTTTAAATACACCAAATTTTAATTTTTCAAGTAACCAATCCCTTTTTAACATGTTTAAGTGTCCAAAAGCACCTCTCCTTTTTTTTAACCAGAAAAGGATGTTTACTCTAGTGGATCCTATAACTTGTGTCTATTTTTATCAAAAGTTTATTTATCTCTTAAAACAATCAAGCATTACGTTATACATGTTTTGCAACTAGTGTATATTTTTTCATATATTGAACAGTTTATTATGTTGGAATGAAGAAGTGGAGCATATTAATTTGTACCTATATTAGTTGGCCAGTCAGTTAATTGACCAATGGTTTACAATCAATATTAAGTAATGAATATTCATTAATCTTGATACACAGACATATCTTTCATTTTCCAAAAAAAAAATCCCTTTTGTCAAAGGTCATAGGTCACATGCTTTTCAGCCAAAATCTAAAAGTTTCCAACCTATTAACCACTTGCTGGAGAGACACCTTAATTAGAGGTATACTGGACCAAAAGGTCAAAGGTCACTGATTTTCAGCAATGCCAAACTAACTATTTGGAAACCTTTTAAGGGATACACAAATTTGACATAGTAAAAGATGACCTATTTGGAGAGTAATAGGTCAAAGTCACTATGTTTATAGCTCATACCAAAATCTAATGGTTTCTAACTAATATCTTTAGTTCCATTGCCTGATAGTCATTTAAAGTCATACAGGTGTTCGCCATGGCAAGTAAATTTGTTAAATATAGGATAGGAAAATAGCTAAATGGGATATAACATATATGTTTTACAATCGTGTTTTGTTATAGCTTATGTAGGAAATGGTATTGCTAATGTGGACTTATCATGTAGCTTGAATAGAATGACCCTTTCTCAGTTCCTCACAGGTTCTTAATGGAGTATGAATACAGTAAATATGATTGATTAAAATTGTGTGTTTGTCTGTAGTGGAGCAATGCTGTAAAATTATTTGCTTGTCTGTAGATGGAGCAATGCTGTAAAATTGTGTTTGTCTGTAGGTGGAGAACATGCTGTAAAATTTTGTGTTTGTTTGTAGGTGGAGTATATGCTGTTAAATTGTGTGTTTGTCTGTTGGTGGAGTACATGCTGTAAAATTTTGTGTTTGTTTGTAGGTGGAGTATATGCTGTTAAATTGTGTGTTTGTCTGTTGGTGGAGTACATGCTGTAAAATTGTGTGTTTGTCTGTAGGTGGAATACATGCTGTAATATTGTTTGTTTGTCTGTAGGTGGAGTACATGCTGTAAAATTGTGTGTTTGTCTGTAGGTGGAATACATGCTGTAAAATTGTTTGTTTGTCTGTAGGTGGAGTATATGCTGTAAAATTGTGTGTTTGTCTGTAGGTGGAGTACATGCTGGTTAAAGTGAGCCGGGAG
Source organism: Saccostrea echinata (assembly GCF_033153115.1). Lineage (NCBI taxonomy): Eukaryota > Metazoa > Mollusca > Bivalvia > Ostreida > Ostreidae > Saccostrea > Saccostrea echinata. Next base: position 15,999,291 of record NW_026889763.1, read on the forward strand.
AAGAAGAAAGCTCAGCTGGCCCTGACTGCTGAACCAATCCTGAAGGAGTTACAAAAAACAGAACACGCTAACCCTAAGTATGAACATTTTTACACACCATCATTTCATTTCAAGATATTAAACTGACATCTGACAGTCCAGAAAATCATCTCTACTATTGATTTAGAATCACACCAAACACATTATCATATACTCCCAGGGTCAACTTAGAAATGTAAAAGCATGCCCAATAGATAGGTGAATCATCTCAACATGATACTGTAAACATAAACCAAACAAACTAAAAGTGTCGTCTCAACTAAGAACTGTCAGAACATGCAAAACAAATCAATGTAGCATATTTTCATGATACTATAATAGATACCAAACAAACCAAGAGTGCTATCTCAACTCAAAACTGAAAACACACAAAAACAAATTGGTGTATCATCTCAACATGGTAAACCTGCACCTATAAAAACCATTGTATATCTCAATACACTACTGTATACTCAGTATATCATCTCACTACACTACTGTATACTCAATGTATCATCTCACAACACTACAGTATACTCAGTGTATCATCTCACTACACTACTGTATACTCAACATATCATCTCACTACACTACTGTATACTCAATATGTCATCTCACTACACTATTGTTACTGAGTGTATCATCTACTAATGTATACTCAGTGTATCATCTCTTAACACTACTGTTTACTCAACATATCATCTCACTACACTACTGTTACTCAGTGTATCATCTCTTAACACTACTGTATACTCAGTGTATCATCTCACTACACTACTGTATACTCAGTATATCATCTCACTACACTACTGTATACTCAGTATATCATCTCACTACACTACTGTATACTCAGTACAGCATCTCACTACACTACTATATACTCAGTGTATCATCTCACTACACTACTGTGTACTCAATATATCATCTCACTGCACTACTGTATACTCAATGTATCATCTCACTACACTACTGTATACTCAGTACATCATCTCACTACACTACTGTATACTTAATGTATCATCTCACTACACTACTGTTTACTCAGTGTATCATCTTACTACACTACTGTATACTCAGTGTATCATCTCACTACACTACTGTATACTCAGTACAGCATCTCACTACACTACTATATACTCAGTGTATCATCTCACTACACTACTGTGTACTCAATATATCATCTCACTACACTACTGTATACTCAATGTATCATCTCACTACACTACTGTATACTCAGTACATCATCTCACTACACTACTGTATACTTAATGTATCATCTCACTACACTACTGTTTACTCAGTGTATCATCTTACTACACTACTGTATACTTAATGTATCATCTCACTACACTACTGTATACTCAATATATCATCTCACTATACTACTGTATACTTAATGTATCATCTCACTACACTACTGTATACTCAATATATCATCTCACAACACTACAGTATACTCAGTATATCATCTCACTACACTACTGTTTACTCAACATATCATCTCACTACACTACTGTATACTCAGTGTATCATCTCACTACACTACTGTATACTTAAAGTATCATCTCACTACACTACTGTGCACTCAGTGTTTCATGTCACTACACTACTGTATACTCAGTGTATCATCTCACTACACTACTGTATACTCAGTACATCATCTCACTACACTACTGTGTACTCAGTGTATCATCTCACTACACTACTGTATACTCAGTGTATCATCTCACTACACTACTGTGTACTCAGTGTATCATCTCACTACACTGCTGTATACTCAGTGTATCATCTCACTACACTACTGTGTACTCAGTGTATCATCTCACTACACTACTGTGTACTCAGTGTATCATCTCACTACACTACTGTATACTCAGTATATCATCTTAGTACACTACTGTATACTCACTGTATCATCTCACTACACTACTGTATACTCAGTGTATCATCTCACTACACTACTGTATACTTAAAGTATCATCTCACTACACTACTGTATCCTCAGTATATCATCTCACTACACTACTGTATACTTAATGTATCATCTCACTACATTACTGTATACTCAAGCTAAAAATGTCAACATATTGCTGTATTTAACACAGTGCTGTAAAATCATTATGGGCATATTAATATATCACCACAAAACAAATGGGACGTTTACAAATATCTCAATATGACATAAATTTACACTGCATTATCTCCTCAGAGACTTGAAGGAAATGCCCATTGAAATATCATTCTCTATAAATATTAATGTGTATTTTAAGAAAAAAAATAAAGTTAAAAAGAAATAAACTGAAATGCCCCAGTTCATGAAATCATTTCTGAAGCGGAGTAGAGCAATGAGGCATAAACCTCTCACGCAACACAATTCAAGCAGGCAATTAGAAAAATTCAACAGTAATAAATTTTTTTCACACTCTGATACTTTATGACCTTCAAATGACCTTGTTTCAGATTATGGATACAGCAAGCTGGTCCAGGCTGTCAGCCTCCCATTATAACTTTTAGTGTTGTTAAATTTACACAGTAAAGAAGGCTGAAAATGACAGTGCTGGACCCTGCTATTTTGTAGGTCCACAAATTGACCGTTATATTAATGAAACTGATTTGCTCTATTTGTATGCATATGCAAAATTTTGTTTTTAGTTAAACCCCCCCTTTTTTTTTTCTCTCTCTTGAGATTTGTTTACTCATGGTGATTCAGCAGAATTTTTGGTGATTATATTCCTTGAAGCCTCTGGCAAAGTATGAACACAGTGTGAAAAAGTAGACACACATTCCTCAAATAATCAATCTTATAATTTGTGTTTAAGTCAAGGGAAAATATTTTAGAAATGTATGCTAGATCATCATCTGTTTGTATTCAGTTTTAGGTCCTTTCTGCATTATACTGTTCTTAAAGCTGTGAACTGTCATACATTATTTACTAACCAGGCTTTTACAATACTTAAAAATTTCCCAAATGCTCAACATTTACCTGCCTTGTAGAATTATTTTGTGTGAGTAAAATATGCACCAGCTGTGATAAAAACCTGTATACATATACCTGTAAATAAGTATTCAAATATCAGGTCTCTTTTAATCTTTTAACAGAATGACACCAAATCTTAGGTCCCTGTAAAGAAACCTCATATACACATCAATTAATGTGATCTCTCATTCATTTCAAAGATGATTGTAAAGGGACTTTTTTAAAAATGTGACATTTTTAGTCAAGTAAGGAAATGAGAGCCATTTAAATGGCTGGTCTGAAAATAAAACAAGGTGAAGGTCACTGATGTCTGTAAATATTGTAAACAGATTTAAGACCTGATTAAGAAGAATATAAAAATTACTGCTTTAACAGACACATTGCATTATTTAGGAATTTGTGAAAAGAATTTTAAAGAGGTTGCCATTTTTCATGCTTTTATTTCAATTGAAAGTTCTTTATTTTAACTGGGGAGAACAAAGAGTTATACAGGGGGTATATTTATATCAATTTTGGCGTTGAGTTTAACTTTTGTTACTATCTCATTATCCCCACAAAATAGTTGGAGGGAATAATGTGCTTGTGATGGGGGGGGGGGGGTTGAGTGAGTGAGTACATGCATAACGAAAGTTCCTCAATTAAGTAATAATTTATGTCGGGATCAATGTACTGTTTTGTGAGGGGACACTCAGCTTTTTGGTGCTCTTGTTGAGATTTTTTCATCCTATTAAATTGTAAGGAAAAAGAATGGAGTATGTTTCTAAACACATTAAGATATTACTCAAAATATTGGTGTTTTAGTAGAATATACAGCAAAAATAAAGCTTGTGCTAAACCTGCTACAAAAAAATTTAGAAAAATCACAATCTTAAGTTGTACATTTATTTCATTATTTAATGTGTTAATAACATTTCCATTAAAAAATGAATTTACAGGAACCATCCAACAACATGGCGGCCAGAATATGCCAATTATATGGTAGAGGGAACCCCAGGAAAACCCTATGGGGGAATGATGGCCCACTTCAATGTGGTGGAATCTAACATGAGGCTAAGGTATGGATCTAAGGAGGCCTTGAATATATTTTATGGTTTTTGTTTTTGATGAAGTCAACATCATTTAGTTCTTGTGTAGGAAGCTTTAAGGGCAAAGTCTATATATGTACTGTTCTCTGACTGTGGCAATAATCCATTCAAATAATAACTGTCTAATATTATTATATTGTATGCCTAAAAATTTGTTTTGAGAAAAATCCTCATAAATTTTTAATGGTTTTTGCATGCAGTTTATTTTGTCAAGTTATTGAACAACATTTTGCATAGAACATAATGAGAAATTCTTAAGTTTTTACATAGACTTGGCATTAATTAAAAATGGTAAAATTCTTTATCTAAAGAGGAAAAGTTTTGTGTTTCATCAGGAGTAGATATTACATATTTTTGTGACCTGGAAATGAAAAACAAGTCTCTTTCCTCCATTTATTGTTAAAATCTTTTGTATACTAAAACACTGTTATTAAATGTTGAGGTGTCAGTAATAACACAGGAACAAAATAACTGTCTGTAGTTGGATTTTGAATGCATTTATAGCCTGCTGGTGCATTTGAAACTCAACTCATGCCCAATATCCACTTACATAAATCATACATGAAGACCAGAATAAGGGTATTCAAAATTATGTGTATAATTATGCTCTCTTTTTTTTCAAACAATAAAGTATGTAAACAGAGATAAAATATTTCATTTGAAGTAAAATATTCCACTTGAGGTCTTGATTCTTTCTTGTTTGTAGGAGAGAGGAGATTCAGAAATGGTGTGGTGAGGGTATTGTCCCCCTCTCTCTGACCTCATTTCCAAGGTAAGAATTTGGCAATCATATGCAATCATATGCATCAGTAAAGGGGAGATATTTTCCACCTGAGGTGTTAAGTTTTGCTGTTTAGGAGGAGACTTGTCAAGTCCTAGGTGGCAGATTTGGTCAACAAGGATGATATTTTTTTCCTCACACTCAAACATTATGAAGTGAAAGCTTTTATCATGTAGATATTTTTATTATACATTCACCACAAAACTAAAGCCATAATAAAAAGGAACTTACCATGATCAAGTTAAACACATAAAGTTTAAACTAAGAAATTAAAACTTAGGGAAGAAAATATGTATGTAAACTGTTTTTGTAAATTTTGTGTTATTTGTTTCTATTGAACAGAATTTCTGTTCTCCAAGTTTGGACCTTATGCAGTTGTATTTGAACTGGTAAATGAACTTCACATTTTGTACTGGTTTGTAGATCTGGCTGTCCTGGATTCACTGAACCGGAACACACGCCCACACCAAACAGTGGAGCTTCACACTCCCTTTTCTTTCCAGATGAGGCCATTTTTCCTGGACATCCACGATTTAAGTAAGATTAAATAGGAAATGTTAATGGCATATGTCCTATGGATTGGTACATGATACACAATCAACAAAGATGAATTTACTACAAAAATCCATATTAAAACAAATGCTTAAAGTACCAAGAAAATATGATGAATAATTTTAAAAGGAGTTTGAAATATATATTGTTAACATTTTTTGTTTCCAGAACCCTAACCAGGAACATAAGACAGAGAAGAAACAAAAAAGTTGCAATAAACATTCCAGGTGATCTTTCAGTTCAGTTATTGCTTAAGTGTTGTTGTTTAAATTTCTGTTAAAATGAGAACTGTAAGTCTGTCACTGGTCAGTGGAAGTGGACCAAAGTATGTGTATTGACTCTACATTTAATTTCTGAGTCAGTAAGTAAATATTTAAATACTAGGATTAATTTTAAAGCTACTGTAATCAACATGCTTAACAGTTTTTACTTCTGGGGGCAATTGGTATATTTCTAAAATATCACACAAGTTTATTTATTTAATACCCATTGATTAAATATGTTCACTTCTGACAATCACTTTTCAATAATACTGGAATTATTTTCCCCAAGACCCAGAGTGAATTTAATTATCAAACACAATCCGGAGATACGTAGAGGAGTATGCAGTTATAATTCTCAGTGAATGAATGGGCTAGCGTAAAGTACAGTCCGTGTTCAGTATACTTATTAAAAAATAGTGAGATATAGATATTTATAGATGAATATTTACACTTAGGTCTGGATTCCAAAATGTGGATCAACAATGGTTTTACATAATACATCATTTGCATATGGGCAAACCCCCCCCCCCCCCCTTTCAAAAAAAAAGATTCAATTTTTAATGCAAAATACTTCATATCATTAAGCTTAAAATGGAAAAGAAATTTAAAAATCTTCTTCATGTACAGAATACATGTAATTAATTTTAGTTTGACTTACCAGTGGTAAAGAAAGGGGTATTAACCAAGATATGCCATATACAATGTCTGCTTCACCTCATCTGCCCCTTATCCTGTATCTGACCCCATTAAGTTAAGCTTTTGAATGGAGGAGCATAAGTTTTTATCCACATTTATTCCTCAAAGTTATAACTACTACTGGAATATATTGATATATCTGACATATTTAAATTAGGTATATATTTGTTTTGATATGACAAAGCATTATGCTATTGCAATAATACAATTACTATATACAGATAAGTTATTTATTAATTTTAACACCTGGAAAAACCTATGCTTGTTACAGTTTACAAGGACAAGTACACCAAGTCCCCGTACCTAGATGATTTTGCTGCTCTGGGAGATGACGGGGAGAGCCAGGCGGGGGCCAAGCCTGACCACATATACATGGACTGTATGGGGTTCGGTATGGGATGTAGCTGTCTCCAGGTGACCTTCCAGGCGTGTAACATCAATGAGGCCAGGAAACTCTACGATGACCTGGCTCCTCTCTGTCCTATCATGGTAAGAATTGTCTAATTATCAAGGTCCTCTCTGTCCTGTCATGGTATGAGTTGTCTAGTTATCAAGGTCTTGTCTATCCTATCGTAGTAAGAGTTGTCTAGTTATCAAGGTCTTGTCTATCCTATCATGGGAAGAGTTGACTAATTATCAAGGTCCTCTATGTCCTATCTTGGTAGGCGTTGTCTAATTTTCAAGGTCCTCTCTGTCCTTTAATGGTATTAGTTGTCTACTTATTTGGAAATTGACCTTATACATAGGATAAATTACAGTACGGTATTATACCTCGATATAATAATTCTACTGAATGCATTATCTGATTGGTTCTAGATTGTCATGTGACAGGACATTAAAACTTCATATTTCTCTGTTGTCATATTTTTCATAATTTTCAACCCCATCTGGGGCTTTGTGCATTAATCTTGCAAGGGTTAACATTTCTTGAATGAAAACACAAGACATCACAATTTACAATAGGGGAAAGATTACATCTATCAAGCAGTAATCTCCAATAAAGTGGAAGAACTTTATTTCTTGAATACATGCTTAGAGTAGGCAACTTTTCAAAATGACTAGAATGTAAAGAGACGGAATAGTTGTTACCCATACTTATTTATGATGATTTTGCTTCCAAGAAAGAAATGATGTAGATATTGTCCATTGACAGCTGGCCCTGAGTGCAGCAGCTCCTATCTACCGTGGTCACTTAGCAGATATTGATGCCAGATGGACGGTCATCTCACAGTCAGTGGACGATCGGACAGACGAAGAAAGGGGAGAAAAGGTGTGTATCATGTCAACATAACAGGGATTATAAAAGTTCTATTTATGTTTTCTATGCATCATTAAAGTTTTCAATAAGTAAAACCATTCAGCAGCTCTAAAATGTCATAATTTTTTGGCACCAGAAAATGGCAGTAAAAATGATTAATTTTACTTACAGTATTACTTTGTATGTAATATGTAAGACTATTTATAAAATTTGTTTTTTCAGCCTTTAAAAAATGACAAGTTTGTGATCAACAAATCTCGTTACGACTCCATAGACAGTTACTTATCCCCTTGTTACCGATGTAGTAATGATATTGACCTGGTGTACGATCATGATATTTACAAAGAGCTCCGAGCAGCGGGTAGGGCTGATTCATACTCTTTATGCAAGTCAATCTTTTATTTATTGTCAGTTTTAACTTTTTTTTGGGGGGGGGGGGGGGCAATAAGAGTCATTGTGACCTGACTTATGAATATGGTCACTTAGTTCTGCTATGGTATTAAAGATTCATTTAAAAAAAAGAAAGACACATTGTAAATCATAACATCCTTATAGGCAAAACTTTCTGCTGCCCAGTGGGTATTGGTTTGTTTCATTTGCAATGAACATCTATTTAATTCTATGTACATGTACTAGATTTAAAAAAAATATTCTAAGAGTGTCTGTATATTAAACATAATTACAGCAACCCTGTTTACATAAATAAACTGTAATAAATTTTTAATCTGTGCATGTATTAAACACTTTACTGTTTTTATAGTTTTGATTTATTTGCATCAATCAGCTGATTCTGTTTACGATTTACCTGTGAACACCGGGTCATGTTTTACAGAGGTAGATGAACCCCTCTCCAAACACATAGCTCACCTGTTCATCAGAGACCCCGTCTCACTATTCAGTGAAAAAATTAATCAAGACGATGAGAGGGATACAGACCATTTTGAGGTATTACAATATGTTAGTAATACTATAATGTTAAGTTATATATTACAGTCTTACAGGGCTATAATTTCACAGTTTTACATTATTATTACAGTATAGCAGAACTATAATGTAACAGTATTACAGGGTTATAGTTTTACAATTTTACAGGAATATATTATTATTACAGGGTTATAGTTTTACAATTTTACAGGAATATATTATTATTACAGGGTTATAGTTTTACAATTTTACAGGAATATATTATTATTACAGGGTTATAGTTTTACAATTTTACAGGAATATATTATTATTACAGGGTTATAGTTTTACAATTTTACAGGAATATATTATTATTACAGGGTTATAGTTTTACAATTTTACAGGAATATATTATTATTACAGGGTTATAGTTTTACAATTTTACAGGAATATATTATTATTACAGGGTTATAGTTTTACAATTTTACAGGAATATATTATTTTGAATACAGTATAGTAGGATTGTAAAAGTACAGTATTTACTGTGCTATAATATTACAGTGTTACAGGGCTATAATTTCAGTTTTACAGATATATATTATTATTACAGATGTTTCAGTATAAGAGGACTGTAATATTACAACTAGCATTGTAATAGAACTAGAACTTACCAAGTTCCAATGTCCCATTCCAAACATCAATATAAAGTAGAGACTTAGCACTTTCATTTTCTATTAAAAAAAAAAAGTTTCCTATGAGAGTCCATGCATTGAAAATCAGGCTTTGTGAAATTGCAATGTTCTTGAATTTTGAAGAAAATGGGTGTATTGTGAGTACCTTCAGCAAAGAATTTAAATATGAGCCCTCCCCTCAATCCAAAAAAACAAAAAACAAAAAAAAAAACATAGATTGTAATCTTCTGAAACATGTCTTTCAATATATAATAAATTGAACATTTTAGATCAGAGGTTTAGTTCTATGCAAAATATTGAAAAACAGCTTAAATTTTCAGGATTTGAGGATAATGATGCAATTCATGATATCATAATTCATGGACTAGCGAGAAAATTATATCACTTTTAAAAGATTATGTAGTCACAAAGGGTCCAGGTGAAATTTTAGTATTTTCAACTAAAACTGAGTAGTTTTGATTTTTCAAAAATCAACAGGACCAATAAAGGCCTCAAATGAATCTTGTTCTTTGTCTTATGTTTCCAGGTCAAGGCTTTATTATCAGATATTAAAAGTGCATTTTATCTTGAAACTCTCTTTAGTTTTTGAGATTTGTTGAAAAATGTTTTGAAGATTGTACATGTATCTCCAATGTGCCCCCTCCACCACTCGAAAAAAATCTTGACTCTTGTATTAGGTTAAGGTCAACAGGACAGGGCTGATGTTTGGAAAAAATTCTTACAAAATTACTTTTTCTGTCCACTTGACAGAACCTGTGGTTTGAGGCTGTTAAACCACTTTGTCCAGTTGATAGATATTGTGAGAGAGTTGTTTTTTGTTATTTTAGAATATCCAGTCAACCAATTGGCAGACCATGCGTTTTAAACCTCCCCCTCCCAACAGTAACATTGGCTGGAGAGTAGAATTCAGGCCAATGGAGGTAAGGCGACACAAACACTATGTGTCTTAACACAATTACCCAAAATTCAGGATTTCATGTATGTCTAAAATGAGGCAAAAACAAGTAAAGCATTTTAGTTGGTATCTGTTGGTAAAACACATTGAGGTACAAAACCTACAGAAGTGTAAAGTCAGGGATTTTAAAACTTGTGTTACTGAAAGTTGAGAATCTGAGCAATGTAAAATATCAATTATTATTCAAAGTTAGGACATCTGGATTGTGGAAATGTGAATGTTGTAAATGGGAAAAAAAAGATACATAAAACAAAATGTAATATTGCCTTAAATGTAATATAGTTTAACTTGCCTAATCCATATGGTGTGTACTCTGAAACATTAATCTATTATGGAAACATGAAGTCCTGTTTAGTAAATTCAGTTGTTAAAATGGATCTGGAATGATGTGTAATCCAACAAATTATGAATTTTGTGTATTTTAGGTTCAGCTGTCTGATTTTGAGAATGCTGCTTACACTGTGTTTATCGTCTTACTGACCCGGGTCATCTTAACCTATGGACTGAGCTTTGTTATCCCGATATCTAAGGTTGGTACTGAAATCTGACCCAGTATAACGTCTTACTGACAAGGGTCATTTTAACCTAAGGACTGAGCTTTGTAATCCTGATATCTAAGGTTGGTACTGAAATCTGACCCAGTATAATGTCTTACTGATGCGGGTGATTTTAACCTATGGACTGAGCTTTGTTATCACGATATCTAAGGTTGGTACTGAAATCTGACTCAGTATAATGTCTTACTGACGCGGGTCATTTTAACCTACGGACTGAGCTTTGTAATCCCGATATCTAAGGTAGGTACTGAAATCTGACTCGGTATAATGTCTTAATGACCCGGGTCATTCCAGTTATATTTATTTGCAATTACAATGACAGTAAAACACCCTTGGAGTGAAAACTGACAGCTGATAACATTCTAATGGTTGACATAGATGTACTTTTTTTAATTAACTTGATAAGACATGATTTAACAATGATTGTCAACAAGGATTCAATATTGTTTGTTTTACTGTATAATTGGAGGATTCAATGTAGTTTGTTTTACTGTATTTTTGCTAACTACTTATAAACTGAGGTAAGAATACTGACAATATGCATATGCAATTTTTTTTCAATAGTGCTTCTTGAACATCAATTTCTTTTGACCACCAACATTTAACCATTCTGTGATTTAAGATATTGGTGAAGATTTTCAAAAAGCAGAGATTGTAGAAGCAGGATTAAAACATAATTGTGATTTCGTACATTTTATAGGTAGATGAAAACATGAAGACTGCTCACAATCGAGATGCTGTGCTCAATGATCAGTTTTACTTCCGCAAGGAAATCTTTACTGGTTTGTCCATCTATATTTCAACATCATAGACCTGACTTTTAGTAAAATTTGAATTTTGTGATAGAATTAATATGTTTTTTCCTCCATAGACTGTACCCCAGAGGAATTCACCAAGTGTATGCCAGAGTACTGTGCTGATTCAAAGTGTACCAAGAAAACTGATGAACAGTGTAAATTGATGTCAATAAATGAAATCATAAATGGCAGTGTAAGTGTCTCATTTATCATATCTCATAAATGGCAGTGTAAGTGTCTTGTCTACCATATCTCATAAACGGTAGTGTAAGTGTCTTTTCTACCATATCTCATAAATGGCAGTGTATGTGTCTCATCTGCCATATCTCATAAATGGCAGTGTAAGTAACTAAGTGTCTTGTCTACCATATCTCATAAACGGCAGTGTAAGTGTCAATCTACCATATCTCATAAACAGCAGTTTAAGTGTGTTTTCTACGATATCTCATAAACGGTAATGTAAGTGTCTTGTCTACCATATCTTGTTTTTGTTTAGGTCTTCTAATTTTGATAAATGTGAAAAGTGAATGTAGAAAATTGATTTCGGTTTGTACCTACATTTATGTTTCCTTGTGAATGATCCCCTACATTGAGTTTTAACCCTCTTTTAGGCTGACTTCCCTGGAATGATTCCTCTGATTCAAGGCTACTTAAACAGCATGGAGGATCAAGATTTAGATGTGGACACAAGATGCACAATACTTAACTATCTCAACCTGATATCACACCGAGCCTCAGGTAAATATCTCAACCTGATATCACACCTAGCCTCAGGTAAATATCTCAACCTGATATCACACCCAGCCTAAGGGAAATATCTCAACCTAATATCACACCAAGCCTTAGGGAAATATCTCAACCTGATATCACACCGAGCCTCAGATAAATATCTCAACCTGATATCACACCTAGCCTTAGGTAAATATCTCAACTTGATATCACACCAAGCCTCAGGTAAATATCTCAACCTGATATCACACCCAGCCTCAGGGAAATATCTCAACCTGATATCACACCAAGCCTTAGGTAAATATCTCAACCTGATATCACAACAAGCATCAGATAAATATCTCAACCTGATATCACAACTAGCCTTAGGTAAATATCTCAACTTGATATCACACGTAGCCTCAGATAAATATCTCAGTCTTATATCACACCTAGCCTTAGGTAAATATCTCAACCTGATATCACACCTAGCCTTAGGTAAATATCTCAACCTGATATCACAACCAGCCTCAGGTAAATATCTCAACCTGATATCACACGTAGCCTCAGATAAATATCTCAGTCTTATATCACACCTAGCCTTAGGTAAATATCTCAACCTGATATCACACCTAGCCTTAGGTAAATATCTCAACCTGATATCACAACCAGCCTCAGGTAAATATCTCAACCTGATATCACACGTAGCCTCAGATAAATATCTCAGTCTTATATCACACCTAGCCTTAGGTAAATATCTCAACCTGATATCACACCTAGCCTTAGGTAAATATCTCAACCTGATATCACAACCAGCCTCAGGTAAATATCTCAACCTGATATCACACGTAGCCTCAGATAAATATCTCAGTCTTATATCACACCTAGCCTTAGGTAAATATCTCAACCTGATATCACACCTAGCCTTAGGTAAATATCTCAACCTGATATCACAACCAGCCTTAGGTAAATATCTCAACCTGATATCACACCTAGCCTTAGGTAAATATCTCAACCTGATATCACACCTAGCCTTAGGTAAATAATTCAACTTGATATCACACCTAGCCTCAGGTAAATATCTCAACCTCATATCACCCCCAGCATCAGGTAAATATCTCAACCTGATATAACACCCAGCCTCAGGTAAATATCTCAACCTGATATAACACCCAGCCTCAGGTAAATATCTCAACCTGATATCACACCCAGCCTCAGGTAAATATCTGATATCACACCAAACCTCGGGTAAATATCTCAACCTGATATCACACCAAACCTCAGATAAATATCTCAACCTGATATCACACCAAGCCTCAGGAAAATGAATACAGGGAATCTGTATATTTCAACCTGATATCTCTCTTAGCTTCAGATGAGTTAATTCAGAAAATCTTGTTATCTCAACCTAATATCACACTTAGCCTCAGGAAAATACATGTTAATCCAGAGAATTTGTATATTTTAACCTGATATCATGCCAAGCATCAGGTAAATAAATCCAGATAATTTGTTTATTTCAATCTTATATCAAATGGAGCTTTAATTGTATAATACTAAAAATCAGTTTATTTAAACCTTGATATCATACTGAACTCATGTAAATAATACAATGTATCAACAAATCTGAATATTTCAACCTGATATCATACTGAATTCATGTAAATAATACAATGTATCAACAAATCTGAATATCTCAACCTGATATCATACTGAATTCATGAAAATAATATAATGTATCAACAAATCTGAATATCTCAATTTGATATCATACTGAATTCATGTAAATAATACAATGTATCAACAAATCTGAAAATCTCAATCTGATATCATACTGAATTCAGGTCTGTACTTCTCAACCTGATATCACATCAAGATTCAGGTAAATGGTAATAGAAAAAGTACTTATTTCAACGTTCTCAGGAATATCCTAACACTTGAAATAAATAGCCACAAAGTTAGTTTACATGTAATTAATTATTTCATATTGTAGGTAAGTCAGAGACAACTGCCAATTGGATGAGGAATTTTGTCCTGCACCACCCAGCATACAAACAAGACTCTGTGGTGTCAGATGAGATTAATTATGACTTGATGCAGGCGTGCATAGAGCGAAGTAAATGCTGTATCTCTGCCACAAAGACTAATCTGACATTACCAGAGGCTCTAGTCAAATCTGAGAAGTACCTCAATAAGAGGAATCCTTATACTTATACCAACACCATAAAGGAGGATCTCCCCAATGGAGACATGGACAACTCGTCATAGACTGAAATTTTAATAGCTCATTTTTATATGTATTTTTAGGGAATTTATAATGAAGAAATCAGATTTAATCGGGTCATGATTTAATCCACTGACTTTGAGATAGAAAATTATCCTATAATGTTTTTATAATTGGTGTATTTACTGGTAATTTATGCTGCAGGCATGCTGGGTACATATTTTTACTGATTTTAGGAAAAAATCTATCCCTCAATCATGTCTTATGTCAATTAAAATTTTGAAAACCATTGACTGCTTTTTATTTCAAAAATACATTCTACCAAAGTTATCTCAAATATTTATTTTAAAACAACTTAAACACCAGAAAGCAAAAGTAAGTGTGTATCCCTGACCATAAATGTATATATTCCAGTTAAATACAGTATCTCAAAACCTCATAAATGTAAACATTTTCTGACTTTCAATGTTCAAAATAATGAGTTTCGACTGATTTTTAAAACAAAATACATCGTTCCACTGCCCAAAAAGTACAATAAACTTGCTTTTACAAATATTATTTTACTGACTTTATCCCTTAGCAATAAATAGAAATGTGTGGATATTTAGAAATTATTGAAAGAAAATTAATTATACCTCACGCAACAAGTTGCATGAGGTATAATGTTTTTGACCCGTCTGTCAGTCAGTCAGTCCGTCAGTCCTGTTTTTTGTCAGCGCAATTCCTCGTAAACCGCTGCACAGAATTTGGTCAAACTTTGCAGATATTTAGGACACAATGTGTAGATGTGCATATTACCAGGAAATTTCGATTCCTTTATTTTTTCTGGGAATTTTGCACTTTTCAACTTAGATTTTTGGCCATATCTTGAATATAGAGATGAACAGTTTGTTAGTGCGACTCCTCTTAAACCGCTGCACAGAATTTGGTCAAACTTTGCAGATATTTAGGACACAATGTGTAGATGCACAGAATTTGGTCAAACTTTGCAGATATTTAGTACACAGTGTGTAGATGTGCATATTACCAGGGAATTCCGATTCCTTTATTTTTCTGGGAATTTCGGCACTTTTCAACTTAGATGTTTGGCCATATCTTGAATATAGAGATGAACAGTTTGTTAGTGCAACTCCTCTTAAACCGCTGCAAAGAATTCAAATGGTTAAACTTTGCAGATATTTAGTACACGGTGTGTAGATGTGCATATTACCAGGAAATTCCTATTCCATTATTTTTACCTTAAGAGTTTTGCGTATTATTGAAGAAACTTTCCAGCTAGGTAATAAGGAAATCCACTGGAATCAGCTTTTGTAATGAAATTTAATGTGGAATATTTTATGACCTTAAAAGACCCCTATTGATTTTGAGATCAAAATAGTAATGATTTAACACACACACACACGATCTTGGATAGTTCTCCCCCCCCCCCCTTTCAAATTGGTGCTTTGCCTTAAATAATTTCATAAGTACAGTATATAAACATTTTCATATGACTACATCATAATTTTGTTTCCATCAATTATTTACATGTGTAAATTGTCATGTGTTGGACATGGCCTTACACTCATTAACAAATCGAAATCACAGAAGAATTTAAATAACAGTTTTTCAGCATAACTCCTGCACCGAATTTCCTGAAACTTTGTAGGTGTTTCAGACATAATGTATACATTTGTATATTACCAAGAAATTTTGATTCCATTATTTATCTAGAAACTTCAGCCCAATTAAATTTGTAACATACAAAGATTTGAATGTCCTTACATGCAAGAAGTTTTGATGTGATGAATTTTCGCAAGTAATGTCCCTTTTTGAATTATACTGTGTATTTAAAATGCACTGTGCCATTCATTATGTGTTGCATTGTCGAGCTTGGGGGGAGCGTGGGGTATGTGAGCTTCCTCACTTTTTTTTTCATTTATAATGATTAAAAATTACATTTTCAGGAAAGACTTCCCTCTAATCAGAAGTTATTCAATGAAATTATTAGTTGGAAATGATAGACACGTAACTTCCTAAGAATATTTATTTCCTTATATTAAGTTACAATTCTCAGTAGATGAGTTCCTTATAAGCAGGTTTTAATGTAGTAGACACAGTAGAGGAGTTTTATGAGTTACTGAATCGTGTCCTTTGTTTAAAGTTATAGTTGAATTTGACTCCGTCCCAGCTGGTTCCATCTTTCTGACGACAAATAAATGTCATAGGAAATATGAAGTTTAGAGCCCAAAAATTACCAAAAACCGACACAAAATTAGCATTGACGGAGTTTGTATTCAAGACTGAAAGGCCTTTCATCATTTCAAACAGAGTCACACCTTTGTAAATGGAAACAATTTGGCTCGGGAAGAAGATGATACCCAGTATTCCAATGGCAGTCTCTGTGTAAATATGGATAATCATTATAGCAATGTGGGACTGCATCGTCCCAAATAGACCTCTGTATATAGTGACCGGAAGTAAGAAGTCTGTCCACACGGCGTCAGGCCAGTAGAACAGACGGAGATAGGAAGTCGTCAATATCACACCTCCCATACCTACAATGGTTGCGTAAAACGTTAGTACCACAAAATATCGCTGATTATAATGTCCTATACATTTCCCTAAAACAAAGCAGTGATGGTCCCTCTTCAGAATGCACACATTACAGATCTTACAGTGATGAGCTCGTGGCGGAATCATCATATCACATTTATCACAATACCGCCACGGAAGTCCGCCGTCATCTGGCAGGTGCCCGTTCTGGAGTAGAATCTGATCAGGAGAACTCTTACCGTGTTCACTACTTCTATGATCCTCTATAGTGGCCCTTGTTTTTACATAAGTTGAACTACAAATGGAGCAACAGAACAGGTTCAGAAGTGCCTCTGTTATACAGAAGAGATAAAGGACCTCCACAAAGTGCTGTGTCTTGTCCGTGAACTCATGAAGAAGGTAAGGGAAGAGATGATGGCGGGCTACATACCACTGTGTTGGTGCCTGGAATGTCCACAGACCCCAGAACACATACATCATATAGCGAGATCTTTGTCCGTCCCGCTTCTTTAGTTCGTATTGCTGACGTAATTTGTCCATCAACGTAACAGGTTCTTCGTACTGACCGTGTATATCCAGCCGCACACTTCTAGATACAGCCATAGTACAGGCTGTGAAAAAAGGATATATTTAGTATCAGCAAAAGCTTATACAGCTAAGTTTTCAATTCTTTACATTGAAATATTTATTGGTACACTATACACTAATAATCAAAGGCAGACCAATTCCAAGAATTATTTTCACTTTGGCTTTGAAAAAGGTTGAAATTGATAAAAATTAAAAGCTGACTTTGCAAGTTCTCTTTGTTTATTATAAAAGGTTGTGGCAAGCGACGTCCAGCATTATATTTCTAATGTAATTTCTGCTGAAATTGTGCGATATTGGGTTGTCAATGTATAAACCTAAAGAGCATTTGAAAATGAAATTTATTACGGTTTGTAAATGACACTGTTTTATCCTCAATTGATTCAGAAAAAATTATGAAAGGAAATTGAAGTCATAATGTGTTACCATAGAAAGTCTTTAGTCAAAATATATATGTACTAGTTTCACAAAACAGAAAAATTGCTTTAAAAAAATTGATGCAATAAAACAATGTTTTACGTAATGCCAATCTCATCATCTTAACACGTCACCTGTTAAGCTAATATCAAATCCTGAGGGTACTTTGTTATTTGTAAAACTCTGGCAAAAGTTTGTAATTTGTATACCTTTGAATACATCCAGAAAATGCCCTTCAAAATTCTGATTTTATTTCCAAAGTAGTATGTATTTTCTTCAAACATATTTAACTGCATTTGCGATTTCTTCGTTTGCATACGATAAGTATCCTGTGATCTACCTTTGGAAAATGGACTGACAATACTTAGCGACTTCTAAAAATTTGACGTATTGTATATATAGTGCCACCGTGGTATATTCAAGTTTTCAATATGACTGACATTCAAAAGAAGTCCTTATATTTGCCGTCTATGTAGATACTACGTAAAATTATAACATACCTTTGTATATTGTTTTCAAACTACTCTCACTACATAAAAATCCAAATCTCGTCCCTGAATTTATATTTTAGCCCCTTCTCTAGTATGAAAAAAATCAAAACACGTCTCCTACACGTTCATTAAATCATTCTTCAAAATGTTACACTTTAAATCACTGGATAATCTCTAGGTCTGATGTTATAGACTAATGCGGCCAGTACAATGCAAGTATTCAATATGGCAAAGTTCTTAGTGACCCATTGAGGAGTAAATTCCCAATGGGACAATGCTAAATTTATCCGATTTTCACACATTATGCATTTTACATTATTTTATTCTTTCGAGCCTCTAAGGCAAATATGTACAATAGCTGCTGACTCCAAACACATCCGATGATTTTGTTGTCCTGTCATAAATTTCTTCAACTTCATTTGTTAACTAATATGTTTGTTACAAAAAAAAGAAGATTTTTTAAATCATAACTTAAAAGTGTGAGAACAATCAAAGACTGTGTTACATGTATTTCTAAAATAAAGACCCCAGGTTAAACCGATTAAAACGAAAAATAAAGATTTAGTACGAAAGACTAGCCACTGCTAACATCACATTTACTCATGAAAAACAACTGACCTTCAATGTTAAAAACTTCCAAAATTATCAAAGATAAAAGAATTTTTTTTTATAAAAAAAAGTTTGCTAAATAAAAACAATAGACGGGAGAAACAAGATTATAATCGTCGGAAGGAAAATAAAAATCATATCAATGACTGTCAATCTTATATTTGATCAGAAAATAGTATACATAAAGCATTATCATTCTAAAATTTTATGACAAAAGGATACCGGTGAAAAAGGTGACTTGTCCAAGATTTAGATTTACTACGCCAAACTTTACATTTACTTCTCCAAGTTTTAGATTTACTATTCCAAGCTTTTCATTCACTTCTCCAAGCTTTACATTTACTACTCCAAGCTTTAGATTTACTTCTCCAAGCTTTACATTTACTTCTCCAAGCTTTACATTTAGTAATCCAAGGTTTACATTTACTACTCTAAACTTTACATTTACTTCTCCAAGCTTTACATTTACTACTCCAAGCTTTACATTTACTTCTCCAAGCTTTACATTTACTTCTCCAAACTTTCTTTTACTACTCCAAGCTTTACTTCTCCAAGCTTTACATTTACTACTCCAAACTTTACATTTACTTCTCCAAGCTTTACATTTACAACTCTAAACTTTACATTTACTACTCCAAACTTTACATTTACTACTCCAAACTTTACATTTACTTCTCCAAGTTTTACATTTACTTCTCCAAGCTTTACATTTACTACTCCAAACTTTACATTTACTTCTCCAAGCTTTACATTTACTACGCCAAGTTTTACATTTACTTCTCCAAACTTTTCTTTTACTACTGCAAGCTTTACATTTACTACTCCAAGCTTTACATTTACTACTCCAAAGTTTACATTTACTTCTCCAAGCTTTACAATTACTACTCCAAACTTTACATTTACTTCTCCAAGCTTTACATTAACTACTCCAAGCTTTACATTTTCTACGCCAAACCTTACGTTTACTTCTCCAAACTTTGATTTTGGCCCCCATCCTTCGAGTTCCAGGAGGACAGGGACCATGAAATTAAAAACTTTGCCTCCTCCCCCCTCTCAGTCTGCCCATAGATGTTCTACACAGGAACTGGTTGAACGGTTAATGAGAAGAAGCTGAAAATACACGAAGACGGACGAAACAGATAGCAATAGGTCACATGAGTCACTCAGGTGACCTGAAAATAAAAGTCCGGTTTTTGGTATGTATATTTTTTTTTTGGATGTACATATTTGTTCTAGTTAAATAAATAATGACATTTGATTGTTGGGAATGTGTCTGTATGAGGCAGAAGAGAACTCTCCGTTCTTAATCTCTACAGAATAATCCAGAGTACAGTTCTTGAACACTTTGAACAGCCATAGGGTCCACTATGCGTCTTTATAAAAGCCTTTATGAATTTATGATCTAACTTCACTCCTTTCCAGGATGTCATGGGTTCGCTATGCGTCTTTATAATCACCGTTATGAACTAGCTTCATCTCTTTCCAGAATGCGTTAGTTCACTTTGCGTCTTTAGAATTACCATTTTGATCTAATTCCACCCCATTCCAGAATGTCGTGGGCTCAAGACGCGTCTTTATATTTATTACCCTTATGTCTTACTTTACCCCTTTCCTGAATGATGTGGATCCACTATGAGTCTTTATAATTACCGTTATGGTCCAACTTTACCCCTTTCCAGTATGTACCATCTTCTTTCACGGGAAACAAAATTGTCATAGGAAATATAAAGTTTAGGAACCAAAAGTTTCCAAATACTGTCACAAAGTTTGCATTCGTGGAGTTCGTATTTCTTATTGGAACCTGTTTTGCCAGCTCATACAAAGTAATGCCTTTAGAGACTATGGTTATTTGTGAAGAGAAATAGAAAAATCCCATGATTCCAATGAATGAAGCAGTGTACATATGGACGATCATTATGGTGATGTGGGGCTGAATCGTTCCAAACACTCCTCTGTATATAGTGACCGGAAATACGAAATCCGTCCACACAGAATCTGACCAGTAGAACAGGCGGAGGTAGGCAAAGGTAGATATAATACCTGCCCATCCAACAATAGTCGCATAAAACGTCAATACCACGAAATAACGCTGGTTATAATGTCCTATACATGTCCCTACAACAAAACAGTGATGGTCTCTTTTCAGAATACAAGCCCGACAATTCTTACAATGATGTGCCCTGGGTGGAATCATCATATCGCAAATGTCACAGTACGTCCAAGGAAGACCACCATCATCCGGCAGGTGCCCGTTCGGGGTACCATTCAGTGGCAGGAACTGATCGGGAGGATTTTCCCAACGTTCTCTGATCCCCTGAACGTCCGGTTTGTCTCGGGTTTTCACGTATTTAGTACTGTACAGTGTAGTACACACAAGATTGCCGAGTGTCTGTATGGCACAAATGGTATAAATCACCTTAACGTAATACTGCGTCCAGTCCGTGAAGTCGTGCATGAGGTACGGTATGACGTAATAATAAGCCATGTACAACTGGGTGGGGGTTTGGAATACCCACAGTGCCCAGCAATAGTACATACCATATTTGCCCTGGTGTCCTTTCTTTTTCTTCTCTTCAATATGTTTCCGAAATTTGTCCATTAATGTTTTTGGTTCTTCTTCCTCGGCGGGCGTCTGGACGTCCACTGCTACACTCCTGGATACCGCCATATTGCGAAAACTGTAATACGAAACACTCGTGTGAAATAATACATTGAGTTTTACATATGGGCAATTCTGACATATATATACCAAAATAAGTAAAACGTTTCTTATTTTTATAGTGACGTGTTATGCACAATCACAACATTACAATACGCATATAATAAAATCTAAACACCAGGCCTAGCGGGTCTTATAATATCACTTTTAATAATATAACAATTGTATTATGCATGACGTTTATTTATACAAAATGGTTCCGTTTATACTTGTTTGTGCTTCTTTGAACTTTTCAAGGTATTAATAAGACCCCCATTTACAATTTTCATTTCAAACGGTGTACATGAAACTCTTTCGATTCTATCGAATCCAGGTAAAAAGAAAAAAATGTCAAAGATTTGATAAAGAGTTATATTTCAATAAAATTTAAAGTAAGTTTCAACTGGACACACTAAATTGAAGCTGTTCTCAAGAACACGGTGTGATATATTGACATACAATGTAAGCAATTGATTCTGTACACATACGTACAGGTCATGACGTTCCTTACTATGGCACGCCGATTGCTTCAAAATTATTTTCTGCACAACGATCACGATTTTATACACGAGCTTGATGAAATATATACACGAGTAAAATAAAAATGCACGTATCGGTAAAAATTGCACATAGTGTGAAAGATTTTAACACAAACATAACGAAAAATACACGAATCCGAAATTTTTTAGACGATTTAGGGGTATAAAATGCAAAAACGTAAAATCAAAAACTGCACGAGCAGAGGAAACTAAAAATTACACAAACAATTTTACTGCGCATATCATTATTATGCATATAGAATATTCATTGCGTTCTTGGTTTTCTGTACTCTTTATCTCTTCTTGAATGCTGGGTGTAATCGAGAGAAAATGGCGTTGACGATGATATGCATGTTTGTTTGCTTCTTTATTTCTTTGCTAAAACTCGATCCGATTTCTAGCTAATGCCAATCAAACGAATGAAATGTTTTCTTGTGAACTGTGTGAAAAAATTTAAAAGTTGTTCGGAGATATTATACTTTTCTTATATTGACCGAGATCCTAGCCAAAATATGGAGGTTTTATATGATGTCGGACATAAATTGTGACAAGAAAGGAATTGCATGTTTGTGTTATAATGCGGGGAAAAAAAGTACCATTGCATATGATGCACTCGACTCCGAACTAAAAGTAATACGCTCTATGGTCTTTTAAAATTCTCTAACTTATAGATACAACTTTAACGGAAAGTACTTGCCAATGTATAAAATAAAATTAACACATGCGTAATAAAACAATTAATAAGTGGATTCTTCATGAAAATGATGGCAGAATTATTGCTGATTATAATCATTAAATTGTAGAATTCATTTTGGTACTTCTCATTTGTACTAATTATGAATTCATTTGGGCAGATTTTTTTTCATAGATTAAAAAGTGGGAATTACCTGACCTTAGATATATACAGTATGTTTTTAAAGTCAAACATAAAAAAATATTTTTTTTCTAATTATACATGTATCTTTACTTATAAAATATGAGAATATGAATTTTGGTTGGACATCTGTAGCCTGCACTGTTATGAATTCCTTCCATGATATCACATATTTTCAGTCATAAACTACTCAATAAAAAACAAGACATTCGTAATGGCGATTACTTAATAAATGTTTTCACTTTTAATAAATAGGACCAGATAAAGGGAAAATATATATACTCTGTGTGCTTTAGTACATGCGGTTTTGTGTTTTGTTACTTAAAATTTGTCCAAATGAAATAACAAAACTCTACTCAAATGATCCTGGCACCGGTAAAACATATCATCAGTGGCGGATCTGGTTCGTGGATTGATAGAGTAGCAACATCTGAATCTATGTATTTATTAAAGTTTCAAATCGTTGGACCATAATGACACATCAGAAATTTTAAAACATGTGAATTACTAAATACATCTACGTACAATGTTACAAATAAGAAAATGGGAATGGATATTATAATAAATAGAAAGAACAAAGAATGTGTTGTATCACTCTTAAGTAATGCAAATAAATTATGTTCTTTATGGAGCTCGAGGTTTGACAAATATTTTCCAAGACAACAATTTCTCTTTACATTTCGAATTCGTATGCATAAAATTTTAATTATTTTCCGAACACTAAGTTTTTGTAATAGGCTAACACTTTTTTACCCAAATCTATAGTCATTATAAAAATAACATGACTGTATAATTATAAAATGAAAATAATCTTCAATAACATTCAAGGAACATATTTGATACAAGATTCACTTTTTAAAAGACTATTCATGTGCATATCTAACGTTTTTGAAAAATCAGATTATGAGTTAAAAAGCCTAATCTATGCAATTTGTATTTTGTACGAATACATGTACAAATAATTAAAAAGTTTGCTTTATAGCAATATTGTACATGTGTATCAATGGCATCAACCTGGTCTTGTTTTACTTCGAGCATGACTACGAATAAATATAGGAAAACATATGATGACCTCAAGAAATCTTTGTTTTATTACCGTGTGTTTATTATTGTCAAAATCTGCACATTGAAAATAAATGTGCATGTGTGGCCAAGTCCCAGCTAATGAAGTTCATCTTGTATGTCTTCTTGAATTTGGTACAGTTCAGTTGAATTGCAATCCTGATTTCGATAGACTATTTTATGTACCCTTAAATTCTTAGAAAATATTTCAGGCACGTAGCATCAGGAGGGGTCTGCCCTCCCCCCATTTTTTTTCCAAACATAACCTACTTCTGTTGTAAATTTCCACTGAAAAGCTGGTTGCCCCCTCCCTTTGTTGTAGGATAGTTTAAATCAAAATAATTTGGTATTATAATGTGTTTCGAAAATATTGTGTTTTTTCAGGTAGGTTGTCAAAAAAAAAAAAAAAATCTGACTCCCCCCCTCCCCCGCTTTCAAAAACGATACTACTTGCCTGTATTTTATAATTTTAAATTTTCTTAACTCCTTTATATGCATTTTAACTATTCAAAATAGACTACCGCCGATACATCAAAAACAACATAAATTAAACTTTAATTTACATAAGTAAAACGACTGTATATTTTTTCTACATTTTCTTGGAGTTTTTATGAAATCACCACACGTTGCACAAAAGTTAAGACTACATGTACTTTGTTACATACATATATCAAAAAGTGAGATATGCGTTTCAATATTAAAATTTAAGTTGCACAATTAATATTTGCTCGATTTTCTTTACTGTTGACTTCCAAAAAGTTTTCGGTCAAATTCCACAACCCAGATGATCGCAACATTGCTTCAAAAAAAAAATTATGAATTGCTAGTAATATAATCTTTAATCAAAAGGTATTATTGGTGTGTCAAATACAATGTAGCTATAAATCGATTAGCGTACATGTGTCTTTCGTTCCAGAACCAGCAGGGAAGGATCTCTGTATGAAAAGGTCACGCATGCACATCCTTGATTATTACCAAAAGTACACACAGTAGGTGGTGGAGGAGAAGAGTTTGATTTGTTGTTGTTAACTCTCCTGTATTATATCACATGTTTTTATTTATTTTTATTTAGGCCTATATGTCATTGTTTTAAACTTTCAAAAAAAATTGCTATATAGAGGAATGACATACTTTCAAAAATCCAACAATTAAACACACAACTGGTAATATGCATCCCCCTTTTTTACGTTATCTATACAAGTATTCTGTGAAGAATGTTTTTTTTTATTCGGGGTTGTTCATATACTACAAGTTTAAGACTGTGTGCCTGTCAATTTATCTACATGTATAATATACGTTGTACATATATTCTTGAGAGTCTAGCGGAATTTTAAAAGAATCTTTTTTAAAAAGATTACCAACACGTTACTCCTCCTTTTGTAAAAATTTTATAGTATGTTTCAAGCATCCAAACCACATTGAACTGTTCTCTAATGAATATTAATGAAATGTGCGCAATGAGGATGCGTAGCATATTATGTCGATGTTGTATTCTCACTCGTGCAGTTTTCGTTTAATTTTACGTTTGTGTAATTTCCTCACTATATCGTGTAAATATTTTGTTGATTGTGCAGTTTTTCTATAGTTTGTGTAAATTTCAATAGCTTCGTGTATATTTTCCTCACTTTGTGTAAGTTTTTACTTACTCGTGTAATTTTTGTTTTAGGTCGTGCAGAAAATAACTTTGAAGCAATCGGCGTGCCATACCTTACGGGCATCGATCTGACACTTTTTTTTAAAATTCTACCCACCAAATCATTTAACTCACTTTTTAAAATTAATTCGATATTATTATATTGCATACATTTAGTAAATGGAATAGATAAATGTATAAATTTGTATCCTGATTTTCACTTACCTTGATTATGTCTTGTATGGACCGTATATTTAAAGAGTTGATCTCTTTCATTGATTTCAATGGTATTTCCAGAGTTCTCGGACAGGTCAAGTCTTGTTATTGAAAACAAACAGTGGTTGTCCAGCCGTAGCAATTAAGTAATACCTTCAATATTAATAAGCGCTACAGGTAATAGCTTGCTGTTTATTGATTTTAGCGCTAGGAAACCGTATAATTGGACGCCCTCTGGTCAGTCAGAGGATCCCGCTGTGTCTTGCTGTTAAAACTGACGGTAAAATAGCTTTTTTAAAATTTAACTTCGTAAATATTTGTTTAAATTCTTTATCTACCTTTTTTAAAGTACGGTTGTTGGTATCTTGAGTTTTGTATTTATTTATTTAATGCTCCGCTGTGTGCAGTGAGCGACTCTCAGAATTGATTGATTCTTTATCGGAAGGTTCTATCCATTATGACCTCAAAGTATGTAAGTACATGTTCAGTGCATTGTGTTTCTCCGTAACTTATCTATACATTATTGATTTAAAAAGGGGGAGTTAATCATAAGTTATAGTAATTGAAATATGATATTCAAAATAAAAGAAAAGCTGTCACTGACATGTTAATTTTTATTATCACACAATAAAGAAGTGTAACATTGTATAATTATTATGCATTTAAAAGAGAGTATTGTTAGTTAAAAAAAATACATACAGTGTTTCATGAAAAGATGCCTCAGCCCTAAAACAGACCCCAATACCTTTCTATTTTTTTTCTCCATTTAATATTTTTATAATATATTCAGAATTTTATGATTAAATTTTCCAAAAATTGATAAAAGAATCGGAAACTGTCGATTTAAAGTAATATGAAATCGCTTTTTGATGATAAAAAATGAAGACTCATGTATATATACAGAAATGTTTCTATTTTCTTCTTTTCAGAATTTCCGTATGATGCGCATCGTAACTTAGAGAAAGTTAATTTAAGAAAAAGTCGAAAAGGCACGGGGGTTATACTGGGTGTAGGGAGGGGGTATACTGTCTCCAGACAGTACTTGGAAGAACAGGGGGTCAATAGACCATAACTCGCACCTGAGTTGTTTTGTCAGTACAAAAACAAACAAACCCCCCCCCCCCCAAAAAAAACGAGGTTCTTGCATGCTCATATCACAAATTGGGACAAATAAATCAGAATTTTTTCTATGTCTTGTGAATTTTCTGATTCCAACCACAGGGAAATTTCATAAACAAAATCTACCTAGTAATTTGGGTTTTGTCCAAATAGGAAAATTTATCAAATGAAACATGCAAGATTTAAGATTCTAAGTGATCAAGTGAAGAATTATATTTAACAGGGGGCACACTATTTTTAACTTGGTAAATTTTCTTAAAGACTGATCAAAATTATATCAAATCTTTTTTCAATCCAAAACTCTTCATACTGTACGTGTCCTTATGTTACCATTCATGTTTGGTACATAAATATGTGCATAAATTAATAAATACCACAAAAATATGATTCTGTATAAAACTATCATAAATACAATGTATACTACACAGAAATACCAAGAGTACTACTTTATTATCAGTCAAAAAGTCATCAAGGTTTGTTTATGTTGAATTTTGATCAGAAGTTTGTTTAAGTTATGTTTATTTTTGAAAAAGCAATCATAAGTTCATGTACAGTATGAAAAATTATAATAAAGCATAAGTAACTAACATATAAATAATTCAGACATTTTTCATTGAAATACTTTGCAATTGTTTAGATTGTTCATTTTTTTGGTAATTAGCATTATGATTCAGTTTTATGCCAGGCCAATGGGTTCCGTCATCCTTCTGCCTGAAAAGAATCTGCATGGGGAAAATAAAATTAAGCACCCAAAAGTTTCCAAACACAGAGACAAAATTTGAATTAACAGAGTTAAGGCTCTTGACTGGAACTTCGTTTGTTAATTCATACAGAGTTTTTCCTTGACCAATGATTAACAGCTGTGACAAAAAATAGAATAATCCTACAGAACCAAACAGGAACTCGGTGTAGCAATGGTAGATCATGATGCCAATGTGTAGAGGAATGTTGTCAAACATAGTTCTGTAGACAGTGATGGGCAAGACAAAGTCAGTCCATGGGGCACTTTCCCAGTAGATATCACTAAGGTAGCGAAAGGTAAAGAATCCACCACCAAGTCCATTTACAAAGGTGTAGAATGCCATTACAACAAAGTATCTCTGATTTTTGAAGCCGATACAGGTACCCACCATAAAGCAGTGGTGGTCGCGCTTCAGAATGCAAGCCTTGCAGAAGTTACAGTGATGAGCTCGGGGTGGGATATCTATCTTACAGATATCACAGTATGTCCAGGGCAGACCCCCATGATTGTCTCTCAGATGACCATTAGATACTCCATTATTGTAGACCTGAAGAGGAACAAATTTTTCGGGTGGGTTGTTCCAGCGATCATGGATTTCTCTTGGCTGTGGGTTGTCCTTTGATATTCTGTATTTTGTGTCATACAGTTGAACACAAAGGAAGTTTGCCAAAAATTCTAAAGAGGTTACAACAATGAAAACTTTCAGGTAGTATTGGAGCCAGGGATCATAGTTTATAAATAAATAGGGAATTATATAATACATAAATATATACAACTGTGAAGGGACCTGAAAGGCCAGGACAGCTGTAACTAAAGCTCTTCCCACTTTTGTATCATGGCCTGATTTTCTCTTTTCCTCAACATGTTTTCTCCATTTTTGCATCAGGCTTAGTTCCCTTTCTTCCTCAGGTTCTCCCAAGTCCACTTTAACTGATCGGGACACAGCCATACTGTAAAACCAAAATAAGGATTATATACATGAGTCCACTTTAAGAGTTTGCCATGGGACATAGAAATACTGTTAACCAAAATAAGGATTATATGCATAACAAGTACATTGATATATGATACAAAAGTAGGGAAATCCATCAAATTTAATAGATGTATTCATCTTATTTAAAATATCAATCTTGGATTTCATTTGTATATTAAAGAACTTCCCTTCCTAGCAATTTGTTGATATAATGATTTCTCATCACACAAATTTGATCAATACCACTATAGGAGAATTCAAGGATCAATTTTATCCTTTATTCTAATGTTTGTGCTATGAGGTTAAAAAACAGGGTCGGTATAATTTCACAATGGAGTGTACAGTCATGTTTTCCTTCAGAACCCTATTTTATCTCGGAGACAGCCTTCTCTTGCACACTGTTGCATAACCCTTCTTGCTTATGCACACTTGCGTAATTCCAATGAGATTTAATGCAAGGGGGAGCTTCATTGAGATATAGGGAGTAGATTGAATATTTAGCCATTATTTAGAGTATTAATTTTGATTAACTACATTATAAGACACGAACCACTCGCCACGTGGACTTTTCAGTGTTATATACACATTTCTACTTTCTTTTTTCAATTGAACGATTTTCGCTATCACAATATAAAAGTACCAGTGATAAAAAAAAGAGGTCAGTTTTATATAATTAAATACCTTTGCCTGTATGCAAACAATCTTTTGTATTATTGTGGAATGGCAAATAGTGAAATATCATTGATTGTAATTTTTAGTTCCCCCGGTATCCAACAATAACAATGCAGGTACTTGTTAAATCGTACGCTGTATTTTTCGTACAATCCCCGTACGGGGGGAAGGGGGGGGGGTATGGGATTGCTACATGTCAACTCGTACATTACATTGTGAAGGAGAAAATCCTATGGCTGAATCGGGAATCGAAATCGGGACCCCTGTATTACTAGTCAGGTGCTCTAACCACTGAGCTATCCAGGCCGCTATCAACGGCTGAAGGGGCGTATAGCCAAAATCATAAAAGAACATCAAAAAGATTTTGTTAAATAAGTTCAAATTGATATATCATATTTTATAATATTGCTTTAATGTATAGTTGACTATAATTTTGAGTTGTTTAGAAAAGTTTCAAAAATCGTGAAATAGAGTTATCAGACAATTTATGTTTTACATACAGTTGTACTTCGGTATCCCGAACACTGATATCTCGAATTGGATATGTATAGTTAAACTTTCTTAATTTCAATCAAAATCATTTTGTCATAAAAACTAATTTTGTCAGGCGTAAAATTTTATCATTTTTTGGTGAATTCGGATCTTTATATAACCGCAAACTTTAGAGCTGAATTTTAGAGTTTCAAACTGGATTCCAGGTGCAATTTTGAAAGAAGCCTAGAAAACCAGTGCTCATATTAATTGATAACTTAATTTTGGAATAATTAATCTTTCACCAAGATCTGCATTCAAGGTAGCTGCAAATCAGTAACTCACTAGTTTGGGGGAAAAAAGACCAAAGAGCTAGAAACAAGAGGCTCATGGGCCACATAGCTCACCCGAGCACTTTGGCTAAGAAATTGAAAAGTTTTAATATGTAACTGGTACTTACCTACCGCTCAAAAAAGGTGGTGATTTGAACAAACGTGAATCTACACACACCGAGGATGCTTCCATATTTCTTTGACTATTCACTGTTAGAAGATTTTTAAAGATTATCTTCATATATATTTCTATGAAAATTTTTGATCCTCTAGATATCGTGGCCCTGCCCTACCTCCAGGGGACATGATTTGAATATCTACCCTACCAGAGGATGCTTCCATATAAATATGACCGACCACGGCTTTACTTTTCTTGAGCAAAAGCGCTTTAAA
Organism: Saccostrea echinata; assembly: GCF_033153115.1. Classification (NCBI taxonomy): domain Eukaryota; kingdom Metazoa; phylum Mollusca; class Bivalvia; order Ostreida; family Ostreidae; genus Saccostrea; species Saccostrea echinata. The sequence continues at coordinate 16,030,118 of NW_026889763.1, forward strand.
GATTTTTCCCACATATATTCCTAAATAAAACTTTGATTGCTCATTGTGGTCCCTTCCTACCCCCATTTAACTATATAATGCTTTATTACTAGTAGATTTCAAACAGTATCCTACCATCATCATAGACAAAGTTATCAGAAAAGTTATACCTAGCTATCAAATCAAAGAGGACGTAACCATTTCATATTATGTTTAATTCCTTCAATTGATAAAATTAAGGGCCGTGTGAACAATTATCTTTAATTTTTCAATTTGCACACATTATACCAGTAAAAATTAGTTTCAATATTGGTTTCATTGTCGGAAAAGAGTTTTTAAAAAAGATTTAACATATCTTGATTAGAGTGCGTCAAAATTTACAAAAATAAGCAAAATATAGAATTGCAATTAATAAACTGGGTTTATCAATCAAAACTACAGTTTACGGTGATTAAACTTTAGATAAATAACTACATGTAATCTATTTTAAAAATCTCAAGAGTATTCACAGCTTAATCTAAATGTTGTAGGAGTATAAAGGATATTTCAGGTGAAAACTCATCGTCGGAAACCCACGGTCGGTCTCGCTTCTTTTAAGAGAAGCGAGGCCGACCGTTGGTTTCCGACGTACGATGACGAGTAAGAGAAGCGAGACCGACCGTGGGTTTCCGACGATCGTAAAATCTGTAATTTACAAGTGTTTCTGATAAATTTGGTTTTAGAACATGTTAACAATAGTTAACGTAGTTATACCTTGAAATTGTATACTAGTATGTTTATGTTTAGCGACACGTGGAGGTAACAGAAATTTTCAAATCTATAGTTGGGCGCGCGGTTGTAGGTAAATGGAAATGTTGCTATCTAACGTAAAATTCTGCTTTCAAATTGTGGACAATAATAAAAAACAAACAAAAATCCATCTTTTATTAAAATGCATACAATTTCACAAATTGTTTTGTTCATCTTGAGGTATCTGATATTCAAGGACCACAGTACGAGTTATCTTACCTGTTACTTTTGAAAATCAGCACTACATTTTCAGAAAATGCTCACAAATATGTCAATGAATTCACAGTAATCTTCTACCCAATTTTCTTCAAAGTCCATCATAAGAGTTGATAATATTATATATCGGAAATGACAAAATCTCAGGTAGATATTGATGACATTTAATTAAAAGTATTATTTATGTATTTTCTAGTTAAAAAATGATCAATAAATATGTTTCAGAATAAAATATTAAAATATCCAGAGATCCGAAAAAAAAAATTTAAGCGATATTTAAGTTCCTCTATCAATTTCAGTTTTTATATACACATATAATACGTTGTGTAAATAGCATGTTATAACACTGCAAGATGTCAGAGATCGCTCGATTTAATTTCAAGCTAAAAAGGCGAGTTGAAATAAAGTTTGATTTCTCTAAAAATACAATTTTTTTGTCTTTTTATTGGAAGCACATATCAACTATTTACAAGACCGTTTCCAAGATTTTAAACTCCTTTTTATTATATACGTGTATTAAGAAGCATGAAATGAGAGTTGTTGCGCGAAAAGATTTATAATTTCACATTGAGACATTCATATAAATGAGAATTAAAGAGTTAGCGTTCTTAGTTGAGGGACGGGCATCTTAACAGTAGACACTTTTCAGAGTCAAAGTAAAAAGGACATGTATATATACATTATTTAAATATTGAGAATATTTTTCCATGTAATGCATTGCATTACAGACTTATAACATATCGCGTTACTTATGTACAATATCATATCACTCAGTTAGACCATATATAACTTTAACTTCATGTCTAAACTTAGAATCCCGGAAACTATATATAAACGGGTTAATGGCACTGTTTATGAAGTACGACCAGATGAACGTGTAGTAGAACTGACCCTCAAGGAGGGTCAAAGAACAGTCAAAGGAGGGATTGACGAAGTAGATGATGGAAAGAACGTGATGTGGGATGGCGCTGAGAATGTAGGCCAAGGTCACGGTGAACAGCGTCCCTGTGGTGCGAATTAGGGTGGCCTGGGAGATGTGGGACGGACGGTTGTCGTTCTTGGCCTTTAATTGCGGAGACTCCTCAGCGAATCTATCTGACCCCCTCCGGACACTGTCCTGAAAGTAGGTGTGTTTATAAATCTTACGCCCTATAGCGACATATATGCCGATCAGAGCAGACGACACAGCCAGAAAAAACAGAATATGACAGATATGGAAAACAGCCAGGTATTTCAGAGTCTCGCCACTTGCTAGACATCTATAACCCTGCAATCAACATAAATAATCATATAATCTCAGTTGTTAAAATTAACTCAAAGACATTATGACAAGGAAAAAGGGGTAATTTTATTTGAATTTTTAAATTTAACTAAATAATAAATCCTACCATTAACCCTGGTATGCCTGTTGGCACTTTGGTAATTCCATATAAAATAAGACTTGGCCACGAGAGCATTAAACTGACGACAAGACAACTAGCACACATCAGGCGTGCTTGACGAGACGTTATCTGGGTCCCTAATGGTGCCGTCACTTTACGGCATCTGTCTATAGCAATAACAACCAGAGCACATGTCGAACAAATAGTTACAAAGTAAAGAATAAATCTGTAGATTTTACAGAATGCCTCAGACTGAAACGTCACAGGGTAGCAGAGATAGATAATCACCATTGGGGCACTCACAGACAGGTTAAATATGTCAAGAATGGCCAGCCATAACACATATATTCGGTAGTTTGAATTTTTAAATTTTCGGCAATAAACGTAGATAACGTGAACATTTCCAATCAATCCGATCACAATTAGAATTCCCAGGAATATGATTCCACCAATCAGACGATTGACTAGAATTTTATTGGCGAACTCCAGTGTGATTTCTCTATCACGGGGCAGAAAGTCCTTGACCCATTTGTGACAGGTGAGGTTCGGGTCGTACGCAGACATTATTCCTTAATGTTATTCAGTTGAAACAAACAGCTGAAAATAAATTCAATAATTAAATTAGAATCCTTATCTTATTAAGTATCGACTCACATTAACAATGATTATTGTCAGTTTGCCTTGTGCTAACACATATCGCTATACATGTAATATTATGATTGATTGTGATATGGTTATAACTTACATAACTGTCTTGTGAAAGAATAAATACAGTAATATATATACTGCTGTTTTGGGGGGTCAATACGATGCCATCCGAGAAGTACAATATTCATCGAGCCCGAAGGGAGAGGTGAATATTGTAGTTCGAGGATGGCTAAATCGTCGTATTAATTGAAAGAAAACAGCAATAGTTATTTTATAAAATATAATTCAATGATTAAATGAAACAAACTCGTGAAACAAACCTTGTGATCTCTTGATTGTTTATATTTTTGGATGTCCAAGTCGAATGCAATGAGAGAAACAAGATTGCTGGTTGTATTAATTTTAGGGATGTCAAAATAGTCAATAATTAATATTCGAATATTCGATAACAGTATTCGAATATATTCGAATATTCGATAAAAATTGATGTCATTTAACAATAAATAAGTTCTGATATACGCATTGCCCTGCCCATAGTACACACTTTGCTTCAGTGTTTGAAAGTTAAATCTAGACTTGTTTAGGGAGACACTGTACAATATATATATATTTAATATTTGATGTTAATATGTTGACTGTTAAAACAGTCAAAGCACAAGAAAATGGAAGTTTGATTGAAGCTCCAGTACACTTGATGAACCGATCGTCTAAGCAAGCAACAAGAAAGATAACTCTTAGAGACGTAACACCTGTTTGAAACGGCGTATTGATCATAATTAGGCCTAGGCCATTCTCTTAACTAGTTTTCCAATCTAATGACTATAATTATATTAGAATGCAAACGACAATTACGAGATAAACAAATAAACTATAGATCTATTATGAAATTGAACCCTTTAATCACAACAATACGGACTTTCTATATATACACACTTGAGTAATTAAATTGTCAAGTAAATTTATTCTTGTTTAGAAAGATTATTTTGTCAACAAGCTCACTGGAGAGTCTATTTCTAAGTTTTGTAATTATAAGTCCTGCCGAAGAAAAAATTCTCTCAGACGGAACTGACGTCGCGGGTACACCAAGAAATTTCTTGGCGAGTTTAGAAAGAACGGGATATTTTTCTTCATTTTTGCGCCACCATAACAGGGGATCTTCATTTGGTTGGATACGATCGCTTAAGTAATTTTCTAGCTCATTCACCCTCGTTGATTTTTCCTTTTCGGGCGAGAACTGAGTTAGATAGTCGGGCTTTCGAGCCCGCTTTGCCGGTGGTTGGGGATCATCGTTAGAAGAAGGAATCGAATCTCTAAGAGGAATATCATCCATATGACTGATCTTATAAAACACCGAACTCAAAATGAAAAGATTCACTCTACTAAGAACGTAGTGAATAATACTCATGAAACAATTTAAACCGGCGGATCTAAATTAATTGCAAGTAAATAAGATAGATAACCCCTGTACCTTTACCTTGAAATTCTCCAGAGTTACCTCTCTTTTTGATTCATATTGTGATATAGCCGAATATTCGAATCTTAATTTCATATTCGAATATCAACTCATCGAATGAATATTCGAATATTCGTTGACATCCCTAATTAATTTGGAACTTCGTGATCTATTTTTGGTGCGAAGTAGTAAAAAAAATGTTTATATGTTCACCTGAAAGTTGGATGCTGGTGATATAAGTTTCAACGACCAATTGTTCCTATTTAGAAGTTCTCAATCTATTTTAGTACCATGTAGAAAAACATAAATGTTGTGTTCGCATGGAAGGTATCGTGCAGATGAACATAATTAGAATTTTTTCTACAATGTTGAATCTCAGCCAATCAGAGAGGAAGAATTATACAATCACGTGATAAAAGTGTTTGTTACTTGTAATTGGTTGGCTAAAATTAATGGCAAGTTAGAAAGAATGCTCTTACTGCTCTCTCTATGTGACCACATTCCCAGTTTATCAGAATATCGATCTCAACCAAAAATATATAGATCATCTGGACTATACTAGAGATAAGAAGATTCATCACTGTAATTTTGGGACAAACAAAGATACATAGCGGGTTCCAGTAAATGTTACCAAGCCTCTTTCTTTACTCCTCACTAAAATATTGACAGCAGTGAAGGAGAAACTTCAGGAGTACTGTGCAACAATATATTCGAGAAGTGGTGTAAATCAGATGTGGATACTTAAAAATTCCAAGAAACTTTTGGAAAATTTGAAATCACAAAATTTTACTAAAATCAATAACATAAAAACTTACGACTTTTCAACTCTGTATACAAACATTCCCCACGATAAATTAAAGTTCAGGCTTTTTTATATCATTGACAGCTGCTTTTTCAATAAAAATGGAACTCGTAAATTTACTTACCTTGTCATTGGTCATTTGCAAAATTATTTTGTTAAAAATTGCTGATTGTACACACAAGTACTCTGAAGTTGATATTAAAAAGATGCCAGAGTTTCTGATTGACAATATCTATGTGGTTTTTGGAGACCGGGTCTTCCAACAATCTGTTGGAATTTCCATGGGTACCAATTGCGCCCCGTTCTTAGCAGACCTATTTTTGTATTCATCTGAAGCAGAATTTATTCAAAATCCTATACATGAGGAAAAGAAATCTCTTGCTGTGGCCTTCAACTCGACATTTACATACATGTATATCGACGACGTATTATCAATTAACAATAGTTATTTCCACTCATATGTCGACACAGTATATCCCAGTGAGCTTGGAATAAAAGATACCACAGAGTCTGACACTTCCGTTTTATATTTGGATATTTTACTATAAAAAGACGTGAATGGTAATCTAACAACAAAGCTTTATGATAAACGTGATGACTTTAACTTTTAAATCGTCAACTTTTCTTACTTATGCAGCAATATATCCTTATCACCTGCATATGGGGTGTATATCTCTCGGTTGATTCGATACGCAAGAGCATGCTCTTCGTATGAACAATTTCTAAAACGAGGTAAGTTATTGACTAACAAGTTGATGAAACAAGAATATCGACAGTCTCGTTTAAAGTCATCATTTCGCAAGTTCTATGGTCGATACAATGACCTTGTCAGCAAATACATTCTATCATTAAGTCAAATGCTGACTGACATTTTTCAAACTAATTGTTAGAGAATTATTTACACACTAAACTGTCAACGGATTTTTCCTTTATTTCCTGATCATGACAAGGAGCACACGGCAAGTATGGCCGGTGGGCAGGGGATGCTCACTCCTCCATGGCACCTGATCCCACTCTGATGTTTTTGGAGGTCTGTGTTTGCCCTGCTCACGATTTGTAATTTTTTAATGGACTTTGAGCTTGAATACTGTTCGTTATCTCCATATTTCACTATATGTAAATCTGTGTTTTTGACATTTCTTGAATGATACTTTATTGAGACCAAGGCTAGATAACAATCTAAGATGGTTATATTATAAATAAGCTGGGGACAGATCTCGTCTTTTTTACTTTTATGTTTTTCATTAATACTTCTGTTTTGTTTTCAGTGTAAATGACATCAGGATTATTAATGAAATGCTTACGATTTCCGGTCATTTTCCAGCATGCTATAGATAATGTACACGTATATGCCGGTTTACACGCTAGTTGTCTATCCTTATAAAGGCATTTTGCAATTCCTCAAGTTTATACTTTTTTTCGCCATATCGAGCTCATTATTGTTAAATCAATGTCCGCTTTCTATTTGTGGTTGTGTTAGAAAGTGCACATATGAAAATGGGGAGTTATTTTTCATTTTTTCGATATGATATAATACATGTAATTCTGGACATATTCATCTGCAGAAATCATCAGCTCCATCACGTGATGATGATCATGATGCAAGGAATCATGGTCGTTTGGTGCCAATTTGATGCTTTGCATCAACTTATTATCTTGTGATACTGTACTTAACACAAGTTACCCAGTTCAAAATACAGGTACATTTATAAAATTGTCATTGACAAACGGAAGTGGCGGTTCATCATTCACAGGAAGCGATTGAAAACACGGTGATGTCTCCTCGAAACTCAGTAATTTCCGGTGTATGATGTATATTTTTGATATGTTAAACTTAATTTACAGACCTTTTCATTGCGTGCACGTGATTCTGGTTATATACATGTATCATTTCATGTGCAACAAATTGAGAAATCAATGACATGTAGAAAATACTAGTATATTGTGGACTGTTTGAGGCGATGCTGTTTGGCAATCCTGGTTCAGCAAATATCGTTAATTACGAATTAAGGTCAGACGACGCGTTCCTCGAAAATATATAATTTTTCCAAAGAACTTGTCATTGAAATATTGCTACTTAAACAAGTTTCCTCACAAAAATCGAGGTACCTTACCAGGCATTTGGGCAAGATACCGGGGGGGTGATATTTCTTATATAATCGCTACGCGTAATCTTTTGAAGTGCCAATGTCACAATTTTTGGTGTATATATTTTTAAAAACATATTGAAAACAATTTAAAAATCACATGAGAATGACAATTATGAATATTTTTTTTTATATAAAATACCATGAGATACAGAACATAACTATATTTAAAGAACCTGTCGTCTGATCTTAAGACAGTGAAATAAAAACAACTGAAAAATGAGTGAAAGGGTTTTCGACATCGAAAGGATCATCGGTCATTTGCTGATCTGCAGTTTAAAAATTTATAATTTTTCACAATTGGATATACATATAAGTATCTGTATCTAAAGCCGCATTGACAACAATAGAATTAGTAGAATTTAAAAAAAACTTCATAATTTATCTATAAATCAGAGATTCAATTATAGAAAAGTTCTATTAAAAACTCAGGCGAATTACAAGAAATGGAGAAGTTGGAGCTGATATTTCAATGCTCCGTGTCTCTATTTCCTGTTGTTATAACAACCGCTTCCGATATTGAACTTGATTTTTATATATATATATTTAATATCATTTATTATATTTATATAATAAAATTGAATTCCTTCTATTAATTTTGGTCGAAATGTGACACCGGGAAATAAAATGTTTAACAGTATCCGTATAATGGCCTCGGGCGTGTGTTTCTTTGAATGAACGCCTTCATATTCCAGGACGAATGACAAACACAGTGCCTAATGCCTACCTCTTTACCTATTTACAAATTCTTTATTTAATTGGAAATGGAATTGAATCAAAATGCCTTTCAATAAATCATCAATTTTTTCGCTTGATCGAATGCTTCTTGTTTGTCATGCAATCAACATATCAGACAATTTCCATTGTCCTATACAATATGTATACGTTAGTGTCGGATGAATCATTTATATTGTTTACATAGAACCGAGTCACGTACAGTTTACATATCCTTAATGTAGCATCCCTTGTGTGGCCAAGAAACCAAAGAAAACATGGGTATTTCTGTGTTTTATATTAAGCACTTATTCTTTTGTTTTCTTAGCTTTACGGTGATGTAGATAAATAGGTATGTTGGCTAAGCATCACCGTCGCCAAGTCGAGTGATTTTATTAGAGTTATACAGCCTTATTTTTACCGCAGTGGAACATGGGGGGGGGGGGGCATTTGTCCTTGTGATACTTTAGAAACTCCATTACAATACAGTGTGAAAATAAATACATCTCAAAATCTTCGTGGATAAATGTTTTATTCTTATATAAACAACTTATATTAGTCATTTGAGGGAAAAAATATTTATGCATTTCCGCAAACCTTCGAAAGGTTAATCAAAGTTCACACGCTGTAGTAATTTATTTTTTATAAACATTGAGAATGAAGCAGTGAATTAAGTCCACCTACATATGAAGTGGAGCGTTTCAGAATTGAAAGAAGAAATCGCAAGCCATGGGACTTTCTAACAATATTTGCGTGAAATCAAAATCGACGGTACATTTGAAAAGACAAGATACATGTATTCAAATGTTGTTATTTTAAACCTTGAAAACATCTTACTTAACTGCCAGAAAATTAAATGATTTTTTTTTTGGTAGAAAATCCTTTTCCATCAATTTTTTGTAGCTGTGCGAATGAACAATTTTAATTAAATTTCAAAATCTAATTTTCTGCCTTCTTGCAGTATTTTTCTTTTCATAGAGCTATCTGTGCTTGCTAAATATAGTTTTAATTTATCATCATTCAGAGAAAAGTTTATACTTACGATTATATAATGATTTTTGACCTCCATAAGTGTATCTCCAGCTATTTCTCCTGGACACATAACTTTCATTTATATTTTTATATATGTCCCAAAATCAGCGCTGGGAAAACATCCAACAGCTAACAAACTATGAAAACAGTGGACGAGGTCGACCCGTGGTCGATATAAAAGCTATCCTAATATTTATATACATACCTGTTCGGTCATTATGGGTCTATTGTATTCTCCAAAAGTCTAGGGTTCCCAAATGGACAATCTTACCACACATATCTATAGGCTTAAAGTCTATAAAAATTTACAATTCGCCAGGAAGCGGACAAAATTTTCGATTTATAATGTTTTTGTCTCGGATCGCCGCCCCCATTGTGACTAGAAATGATCTCATCATAACTGGATCGTAAACACTCACTTCTCGTTTTATGATGAATTAATGTTATTTACACGTGTGCTTAACGTATCAATTCCTAAACGATGTCGCTAATAACCAAAAAATAAGGACAAAACTTCTAGTCCGCTACTTCGTGTTCCGTGATAGAGGGATATACGTCGAATTGACTTTGTGGCTAGATTTTGTTTTCCTGAACCACAATACATAAATAACGTTTCAAAGTTTAGAAATTAAATAGAAAATAAAAATATATTTACCAAAGTCAGTTGAAGTCTATTATTTTTGCTCCTGTAAGGATCAAGTTGTTTATGTATTTTATTTCCTTTTGTGTCAAAAACTGTGACCAGGTCAAGAAGAGGTAGATTATATTGATTAGACTATATTTAATTGGACGACATGCTCGTTTATTTGCATTGATTAACATCAAATTGAACATCGAAAAGGGCGCATCCGTGAATTTTTCCAAAAAAAGGGAAGGCGGAGGTGGGAGTGTGTTTCATCCCCACTCAAAAAAATTTTACACTGCTAGATTTTTTTGGACAAGCAAAAATTGGGGATAGCACAAGTCGCTTTCCTTCATGTATACATTTATATATATATATACAAATATATATACATATATATATACAAATATATATACATATATATATACAAATATATATACATATATATATACAAATATATATATATATATATATATATATATATATATATATATATATATATATATATATATATATATATATATATATATATATATATATATATATATATATATATATATAAATATATATACATATATATATACAATATATATATATATATATATATATATATATATATATATATATATATATATATATATATATATATATATATATATATATATACAACTCTCCTTCCTATACACGACAGTGGTCCGTGTTTCCTAGGGACAAGAGCAAAGATAATTCAGTTTACTTTCCAATATAGATTAAATAATTCTGAAAATCCGGGGGAGGGAGGCAGACCCCACTGTCCCCCTTCTGGATCCGCTACTGATCGACTTTTCTTTTTTATTGAATTAATTTAAAATAGTGGGGAAATATTCGCAAAGAATTCTGTCACAGATGAAAATTTTGTCATACAGTATTTTAAAATTCAACAAACAATTAAATAAATTTGAAAATCTCTTGAAATGTGCACAATAGTATATATATGGTATAAAAAATCTGAGTTAACAAAACATGTTATGGATTTAAGGAAATACTAGAAGTTGGTAATTTTTTTTTTTTTTTTTTTGAGGTATTGAATTTTTCTTCCTTCCTTTCTTTTTTTAAAGAGGAAAAAATGCATAAAGTTTGCTCAGTTTTAACTTAGCAACAATTAGAGCACAGACTTGCTCAGATATTCATTCTACATATTATATCATAAGATGGAGTCTGAGCAGACCTGGGCTAGATATTTTCAAGTCAAATTGTCGACATAAACTACACCATTTTTTTTTTAAATCATTGAAATGATGAATTTACGTCTTCTTCTTTTTTTTTTTGACGTCTCATTTCACTTATGACGCAATGTTTGATGAAAAAAAATTTAAAATAATTCGAAGTCTGCACATATCCTCCTTTCTTAGAATATTGTTTGAGACTCCTCCATCAAAGTTCCATTTGCAGATATTAGCCATTACAGAATCCTTACCGTATTCAGTCAGTCTCGTAAGCAGGATAAAAGAACCACATGTTCAAAACTATCTGGATAACCAAGAAGACCCAAAACAAAACAAAGTCTATGGCAGACGAGACACTTTGCCAAGTTAATTTTCCGTCCCCTGCGTTGAAAGTATTGATGGAGACAGGAAGCCGAGCTCCTCCAGCAAGGTCACCCCTCGTCTTACTGCGCCTCATCACACGGCTTGTTTTCCTGTATTTAACAGGTTCTTGTTTTTCCTGGACAGAGGTTGTGGGATTCCCTGGATCTGTAACCTTTTCTCCCTCCTTCACTGAACTCTCGACTTTACTCCTGATACATGCTCTAGACCGACATGTCAGAATGTTAACAAATTTGACAATGTATTTGTACAGTTTTGGGATGTCTTTCTCGTCGTCTCGATGATAAAGTCGTAACTGTAGCGTAGTACAAAATATGATAAGCGATCCTATAAAGAACTGAAAGATGACGTAAAAGAACAGATCAGATACATTATCGGAGTCTTCCGGAATGTTGTCGGAGACGAAGCTGATAAACACACTATAGGACAGTAACAGAGCCACGGCGTAAGATAGCTTCTCTCCGGCGTCCGCGGGAATCACGAACACCAAGACCTCTAGAAACCCCAGGAATACCACTGGGAGGATTATGTTGATAACGAAGAAGAGGGGTTTTCTCTTCATACTGACGGTGCACATTAAGTTGGTCCTAGAATACACGATCTTATGGCGGACTCGGAGATTAGTCCATTTGGGATTTCCACTATCATGTTCTATGCTCCGACAAGCAGAAGAGTCGGAGTACTTGAGATTAGAGCGGATTGCCGATATCGATAGAAGGAAAGAGAACGACTGTTTGTCAAATGGAAAGTCGGTCGTATCTATGGAACAGAAAAGTGAAAGACTTAGTGAAGTGTGACGAAACACGCTTCCATCACTGCGAAGAATCATTTCCAACTCTTTGTTATCGCCCTCCATCATCTGGTCCATCTTGCTGGGGTCCTTTTGAGGGATCCTGATCAAGGTCTCAGGGCGCCACACCCAATCCCCAACTATCGGCAGGTGCTTGATGTTACCATAGTCCGAGGCGTTCCAATGAAGAGTTTCGTCTTTCCACTCACTGGTGATTTCCACACGGATTTTGACCTTGTTCTCAATCTCTATGAATTCTACATCACTGCCTGAGAGTGATAGAGAGAGATTGATTTCTAGATTCTGACTCTGGTCTAACAGTGGCACGATATACCGGTCATATTCACTCCGGTTCTTTAATATCTTAAGGAGGTTCTCCGCATCTTGTAGAGTTGCACTATTGACAAATGATGAAAACCACCAAATCACTGGTAGACGAGCGAACGACATGCCTCCAGCTAATTCTGCCATATATATTCAGAAAAACACAACAGATTATCTGACGAAAATACAGTGTATATGGTGTGTTTTGTCCATGCAGAAGAAATCGTATCCTCTCCCTTTAATTGAACTCTGAAGCATCGGCTCCTCCAGTTCCATTAAATCAAATGTAATATCACATCTACTTAAATTATTAACATGGCCACCAAATATGCTTAAAAGTATCTCATAAATAGACGTGAAAGATGTGTGTAATAACCATTCTGGGACTAGTGAAATCGATAGATTACCCCTTTCTTGATACATTATACAGTGCTAATCTTGTATATAGTTTTCAGATGGATTCATTGAAATGAAAATTTCACTGATAGCTTGACCTTAAGGGCAGTGATGTGCTTAAACTCAAGTCATACCAAAACTGTCTAACTGTTGTTCAATTAATTTTTTAATCAAATTTCGTAATTTTGGCAAAATACATTTAAATTCGTAACTTTGTGGTCTGGCTCAACCGCGAAAAACAACGGAAATATGTTCTACGATCAAGAGGTGAGAATTGTGTCATCTCTTTGATTGTCAAAAAACTTAAAGTCCTAACCTAAAGTCCTAACTTTGATTGTCAAAAAACCTAAAGTCCTAACCTAAAGTCCTAACATTGATTGTCAAAAAACTTTAAATCCTAACTATCGATAAAAATGTCATAGATATCATATGACGCAGGTGGTCTAACAATGTAAGTTAAAGGTACACCTTTTTGTCTTTATGTTACATATTATGCTGCTAAGCAGATTAAATTCTACAAAACACATGCATCGTGTACTTACCTGCGCCGACGAAGTTGGATGGGACTGCGTTTTCATCCCCGACTGTCTAGCAGTCTAAATTAATTGTGAACTCTTTATTTTAAATTTTATTTCGGAAAAAAGGGAGGGGTGGACCTTGTGAAGAGAGACAATAAATTCACAAAGATAGATAACTCTTTATACACAGAGATTTATGTTGCTTTCGAAGTAGTAGCCCCTTCCGCTGTTATATAACCGATATTTCAATATAATAGTATATATGATCCTATTAGACAACATTGAATTGATTTGAAATTTCGAACTCCTCCACCATTACCTTGGGAAAATTTATCCGGTGTAGTTTTAGGCTGAATTCAATCAAAGTGCAATTAACGCTTATCCTTATATTACCCCTGTCAGCAGCTTTGAGGAAAGGATCCAAAATTTTAACATATTTGAAATTAAAACTAGGAACTTCATTCTTGGAGAACAATAAGAATCCTATCAACGTTTTTTTTCCCGAGGGGTCACATGGATGGGGGATGGGGAAATGATTTCATTATCTTATATGCTGAATAATAACAAAGAATACTAAATAAAAATTAATATGCAATTGAAATAACGAGTAAATAATGAACAAAGGAAAAAAAATAGAATCAAGGGTACCGCAATAGAGCATATCGATCCTGATATGAATTGTTATTTGCATAACTTTTGTTACGTACCCACTCACCCCCCCCCTCCCCCCTTCCCCCACCACACACACACACGCACTAGCGTTACTATATCCTTTCCAACTTCGTTAGGATCTTCCAGTCTAAGAGTTTGCAAAAAATTGTTTTTTGCTTTTATATATCTCTTACAAACAAAGAAAAATGATAAACATCCTCAACCTGACCACAAATACAATTTGGAGAATCAATAATATTTTGTCTGTAAAGATCATAATTTAGTAAACAGTTGTATAATTTGGTGTGTATAATATTGATAGTACGTTTACCAAACGAAAAATATTTTGGGGGTTTAGTAATTATTTCGGTGAAATTTTTCTTGAATGTATGGAGAGAGTTGCTTCTCTGACTTCTAATTTCAGTGAGTTCCATTTTTAAATAGTGTTGGGTACAAAAGATTTTTTGTATAGTTCTAATCTGCTGATTGGAATCTTGTAATCTTCACTGTTTCGTGTATTATGCAATGAAACATTTTTTTTTTTTATTTTAGGAGGAATGAATTCATACTGCTTTAGTACTCAGGTACTTGATTAGTGTGAAAAAATTCAGTGTTTAAATAATATGGCCGAACAATTAGTAAGAAAAATTTCTGTCAGTATTCGACTTAATAATAGATTGTATTTGTTGACAAAGTCATTGTATCGACCAAAGAACTTGCGAAATAATGACTTTAAACGAGATTGTTGATATCCTTGTTTCATCAACTTGTTTGTCAATAGCTTGTCTCGTTTTAGAAATTGTTCGTACGTGGAGCATGCTCTTGCGTATCGAATCAACTGGGAGATATACAAGAAAGAAATAGACAAGAAAGAATATACTCTTTTGGTGAACTTTATGCAGTGCGAAACATGAAATGAGTTAAAAGGCATTTCTGGCGGAGGAAAGTATTGATTTGATGCATATTCCTTCATGCACCAATCACATCCAAGGATTGTATGGAGCGTAGCGGAGTCAGCCGAGGATTGGCAGCAAACTAATGGATCATATCAAAGGAAACGAATTCCATAAATAACATTCAAAGAAAATTAAGGTTTGTTTTCTTGTAGATCTTCTAGATCCGCCTCTCAAAGCTTCCATCAATTGTATCGAATCACTTTTAGGGGAATATCGGTGATTAGCGTTAATACCGGTGTTGTAGAGAAGGATTTCCCCCATAGCCAGCCCCCTCCCCCGGCCGGAATCTGTACCCTAGAGTAGGACTTCCCCCCGAGGGGAAATCTCACACTAGAGCCAAATTTCCCCCTTTTTCTTTCTCAGAGTAGGATTTCCCCTCTTTAATCAATGCTTAAATCATTGACAATTAGTTTGGCAAAAAGTCTCTATGAAAGTCAACTGATTTTTTAATAAAAATATGAATGTTTTCTACTCAAGAATTTTTGAATTTAGTATGAAATCTTAAAATAAAGAGTTCAAATCACTGCATGGGTCTCATCCCAAAATTTTAAATCATAGGAAATTGTAAATAAATTACTTAAAAAAAAGACTCGGTGTTTCAACACCCTCTCTCTGTGCAGCGATACCTATTTGCTCACAAATTTTAAAATTATATCGGGATACTTTCAGTGATATGTCAATTTGTTTGCCCTCTAATGGCTCAGTATTTCATCTATGGATCCATCCTTTTGACAAAGAGTGTGCAAAAAAAATTCTCAAATTTTTGTTATTGATGGATTCCATGCACATGCCATTTAGTGAGTACATGTATTAAAATCGTGTAGTTCTTCAAAGAAAAAAAACCCAAATCCATAAACACAAAAATACAAAAAAACACTGCTTTTGCATGCGGAAGCATGAGTTTGTCCCCTCGACCCTAGCAATGTAATGTTGGATTTGAAAGCAGAGAGCAAATACTCTCTAAAGTTTTGCAAAGTTTAAATTTTTAGAAATATAAATGACCCATTTTTAGTTTCATGACAACCAGGATTTTGGAGAGACATTTATGTACATGTAGTTTGAAATGCGACTGAAGAAAAAAATCCATTTAAAAAAAAATAAATTCCTTTTTGTTTCTATGGAAAAAGTTAAAATTTGTCCACTGATTACATTGTACTAACTTTTTTTCAGAAGTCAGTTTAACAAGATGAAAAGAATAAAATTTTAATTCTAAACAAAAAAATACTTTTTATGGACGGTTATTGAGTAAAATGAGATTTAAATTTTCATTTTTCATACTTTGTATGTTTAAATAGAACTGGTCGCTATTTCGAAGAAAGGAAACTTGTATCAATATGTCGCCCCCTTCTCCCTCATATATGAGTACAGATCCTAGTCTAGAGCCAGTTTTCCATGGGGGAGGGGGGTTTTAGAGGGGAAAGCCTATACTTTATAAGACCGGTAGCACTTCTTATTGCAATCACCCAAAGCTAGATCGTAAAGGATTTCTTGGGATGGCTTGGCGTTTGTAATCACATGTATTTGGCTTTACTTTTGTTCTAAACTAGTCAAATATCTGGATTTTAAAATCACGTGAATAATGTTAATTAAAATCACAAGCTTTATGTTAAGGTGCTCTCCATTTTTCATGAATTCACTCCATTTAATGCATCGATATTTAAAAAAAATTAGAATAAAACTGGAGGAGGTGTTTTTTTTTCGATCTTTTAACTGGCCTTCGAATCAGAATATATACATGTATTTTGTGATTTTAATATTTTCTTGTGCAAATACATTTTGAGCCCAACTTGACGAAGGCGATGATTGCTGATATTGAAATACACAGAATAAGTAGCAAAATGTATAGATAAGTTTACTTTGATAAAGTCTAAACGTTTAATGTTGAATTAGGCATCTTTTAGTATTTTAACTATACTGTACAATGGTCATATACCAATTACCCTGCATCCACATCATGCCATTGTTCATGACGATTTTCGAATTCCAATCTTATTCAAAAATTTACACAAAGCTAAACAAGTTCTGTTTACTGATTAAGACCGGGCGATCATATATATATATATATATATATATATATATATATATATATATATATATATATATATATATATATATATATATATATATATATATATATATATATTGATTTAAATTGTCCTTTTGTTCCCCGATCTGACTTCATCAAGACAAAAATTGACCCCTATGACAACTATCTATGGATGGGCGCCGAACTGAACGAACCGATACTGTTTCATTATAAGACGTCCCTGTAAATGTTTCTTATATTCTATGGCTGTTATCAAACACGTTGAAAGCTGATATATAATCAATACGCGACCTGCCTGTTAAGCCTGGCGGTTGTTAATACACAGTAGGCGGATTAAAGGAACCTCATTTAAAACTTTGGTTCTTTCTAAAGCCCTAAATACGAACGGACCTGTTCAAACTGTGTCAGGGGACACTTAATTATGTAGTGGACAACGAAAAACGTACGTTGGAGACAAAGTTCGTTTACGGAAATTTGGAGATTTATAGGCACTTGTTAAATTCTTTCACGTATTCTTGGACAGTTAAGAAAATCAACAAAAATGTCTTCTGGTGTGGGAAGTTATATGCTGGCAACTCGAAAAAGGTGAGAAAAAAAAACATTTCAAAATTGAACCTTGATATAGATTTAAAAATATTTGTGGGTCCATTACTTTGTATAAAGATTACATTTTAGCACAGTAGAAGTGTTTGTGTTGTATAATAATTTTGATGAATTCTAGATGAATATGTAGCTATTTGTCGAAACGCAATCAAATCATCATTAACGTTGCTTATTGTAGTAACTAGTGATCTACGATTATATTCATTCTTTGATTTTCCTCTTTGATTGTTATTCTATTCCATAGTTTATTCTATTTCCTTTTTAAAACTCGAATGCAGTACATGTATTTACTTTTATCACAAGCAGTTCCATTTGATATAGGGTTTTTGTAGAATTTTAAATCCGGACTCCGTAAACTTATATCTTCAATTTATTACTTTCTTCTATTTGAGGTTGAATATTCCATTCCTTAAATAAATTAACTTTATTAAGCATTGAATAATGGAAACATTGTCTAACTAAAGAGGCTCGAAGTATTTAACCGGTGGAAAGTAAACAGAAAAAATGTCTTAAAGAACCCGTTTAGTCAACATCGCTGTCAATTTAGGCATTCCAGTCAGTAAAAGGTGGCTTCTATAGGAAGTTTAATCATATCTTTACATTTTGAAAGATCAAGAAATAAAGCTTTTAAAGCATTAATTTCTTATTACTGGTAGATTGAACATGTTTTCCTCGTAGTCAAGTAGATCTGAATAACTGAAGTAGGCTTTATAAATAAATTCTGTGTTATAGCAATACGCTGCTTTTTTATATATAAATGTCACCATTCCTTTCATGTCGCGCCTTTAATCAATCGATTAATTAATATTTAATAACTGTGACAGGAAAAGTCGTGAAAAGTCAAATGATCGATTTAAAACGGTTAGACTTTTAATTATTTGAATATTAAATGCAGCATGCGCATACATGAATACATTAATTAGGTAAACCATTTATCATATTTAAGTAAAAACTTGAACACGACGTTAAACATGACATCATTTAAAATTATTTCTTCTATAGTTTTTTTGTGAATATTTGGCAAAATATTTTTCCACCCAAAAATCCTTTGGAATGATTTTGGAATCCTGTGTTGTTCACGTGAAGTGGGGCAGAAATCAATGTAAGCCGTCGTCTTTTGGAGTTAGATACAAAAAAGGGACGACTTGAGAGCTTCTCTGAAATAAAATCAATTGTCGTTTACTTATATACAGTTTTACCTCTTTAGATCGATATTACCTCATTAATCTCAAGATCACAAAAGGCAAATCTTTTTGAAAGGGATCTATAAAATTGGGTTTATTTCGTGATTGCGTGCATTCTGGAGATGGTGAGGAGTATAAGTCAATAGTCGCTTCTTTATTCTTGTCCTTCTTATTCTTGTAATAAATGACGGTAGCAGTTTTTCAAAAAAGAAAAACTTTGACAAAGATTTAAAAAACAATATTTGAATAACACACAAACTGTAAGTATGCAATAAATCGGCATGAACTGACTACCTTATATTATGGATTTGTCTGTACAAGTTTTTGCATGTTAAATTTCTTTTTCATAAAAAATCAATTCATTAATTTCTTATTTGTGTTTGTGAAAACAATTAATTGTTAACCTTTGGAGGTACAGGATTTTGTCCTGAACTCGCCAGACATGTGCGATCTCCCGTGGGGACATAAATCCCCATGTTAATTCCGTTGAGGTTTGGATCGATCGTAAAGCGGACGGTACACTGCTTTTATATGGGCTTTGCAATCTAACAAAATTAAAAAGGGTTTTTTTTTCTGTATTGCCTCTGGTCTTTTTGAAGCCAAATATTTCTTAATCAGCTAATAGCTCCCCTCTCTCTCCATCAGATAGAGAGAGAGAGAGAGAGAGAGAGAGAGAGAGAGAGAGAAGTGTTTGAAGTTTTGTAATTTATTCATTTGTTTGTTTTTCTTTTCTCTTCATTTCGATATTAGTGTTAATAAAATGAAAAAAAGAGTTCTTTTCAACCAGGTTTCTTTATAAATTTATAAAGTTTTATTATATGATTTATAAAGTTAACTCAATCTAAACAATGTTGTTTGCTTTACATTACGTGTCTGATTCCCCTAAATAATGGCCAGGATGCGACTATTCTCCACCTTTCTCTGCTAACTAAAGCAAAAGCAAAAAGGCCCTCATAACCCTCTGTTAGGACATGCTTTTACAAATTTAACATTTTTGGGGGGATAGCAGGCGAGGAATATCCATGTATCATATTTAAATAGGATATGCCATTTTCTTACGTAAAAAGGTATCTTTTCATTTTTGTTTTAATTCAAATCACATGTGTATTTTTTATCTCTTTATAGTGTTCATTATTATTATTGAGAGGAGTGATACATATTTGTTATAATTTATCAATTTCGATTTCAATTTATCAGAGAACATTGTAAAATTTTATTTTAACTGCAAAACTATTATATTATACAACAATAATTGCCGTTTTGGGAGTCAATACGATAATTTAGCCACCTGAGGAGTACAATATTCACCGAGCCCGAATGGCTAGGTGAATACTGTACTTCGAGCATGGCTAAATTATTGTATTGACTAAAAAAATTGTTTTAGTATATGATTCCATCTTAAATGATAAATATAAAAACAATTATAATAAATATAAATAAATATATTGATAAGCACAACTTGCCATTTTTCTTGATTGTTTATACATTTGTTGAAGCCCTAGTCGAACTCGGTGAGAAAGCAAGATACAATAAACAAATTTGGAATTTCGTCACCTATTTCTGGTGTGACGTAAAACAAAAAATTTTCACCTGAAAATCGGTTGCAGATGAAATAACTTTCAAAAATCAATTGTATCAATTTATAAGTTCTTATCTATTTTTGGTCCAATGTAGACCCCTAAAATTGTTATGTTCAGCTGGAAGGTCGGGTGCTAATGAAATGATTTATCATAACAAATTGTATCAATCTGCAAGTCCCCGATCTATTTTTGGACCAATGTAGAAAAAAATAAATACTTATGTTTACCTGGAAGATCGCGTGCAAGTGATCATAACTTAGTATGACTTATAGAATGTTGGATCTTAGCCAATCAGAGAACTGGGAATTATTCGATCATTCATATAATAAATTACATATCTTAAAACAAAATTTATGGATGAATGATAGCCTACAGTTTTAAACTAAATTAAATCTAATTTAAATTGAATTTAGAATTTAAAAATATACACTGCAATGCATTGTTATTGAAATTCAGTTAAAACTGCATGGAGCTTCTTCTATTACTTTTTTATTGCACAGAACAATTGAACATTTAAAAATCAGTGTAAACAGTTTCACACGACTTGATCTACCTGTGTTATCGATCTGTCTATACCTGTGTTGGCAGGTGTCAGGAGAAATCGTTATACCATGAAATTTATCCGACATTAGTTTAGTTTTATTGTAGACAGGGCCGGGTTTTTTTTTGGCATTATTTTGAGGGAATTTACAGGATAATAAAAACTCTGTTTTCGTCTGTTTTTATTTTATTGTACACATGTAAGATAATAGGTTTACTAGAAACACGTGCCATATAACATAAAACGCACGATGGAGTCCCTCCGATCAAACTAAGACATAGCCAATTCAATAATATCAGAATAAAACTATATATCAACCAATACCTTTTCTCTTAGATTATTTCTTAATCAAAAATATTAAATAAACCCCCCAGCCGAGGTAGATCGCTACAGACAAACTTCCAGAACAATTCCTGATAGACACGGATAGTATAGACACAGTTGGTGTCGCCTGTGTCAATAAATACCGAGAGTAATCACAATATAGTGAGCCAATATAGGGCAATAATAAACAGATCGGTAGCTAAGCGGTGACAAATGACAGTCAATGACTCCTAAATCGGGAAGTATTAGTCTTACAATAGTTATTACTGGATTATAGATATCTAGCTCAAAAAAGAACACGTGTGTGGACCTTTTTTCTGTGAAAGATTCTGTATTGTCGCAGAACTCAGGGATTATTTAACAAGATGAGTGGTCAGTTTGGAGGAATAATGTTCTCATATTACAGCAGAACAAAGCCAAGGTATATACGGGGTTGAAATAGTTAAATCGAACTGTAACGTTACGCAGCATTCAGGTCTAAGAAATGTTTGAGGGACTGAAATCTGTAAAAGAACCGTATTAAAATACATTGCATTTCAGAACCTTTTGGCACAAGCCTCTTTGGTTTATCACCATCGAAATCTTTAATTTTTGTTTGGCTTTATTTCAGTTTGTGAAGTTTCTAGCATCATAAAATCTTAGGAATCTAAAACTCAGATAGATATAAAAATTGCTATAATGTCTAAAAACGGATCGCCGCCAGACACTGAAAATTACCGAATAAAAAGGTAACAATGGTTTTTGATGAGTGGTGGAGGAGAGTAGAAAATGGAATATTTAATAAGAAAGTGTAAAGAAAAACCACCTGATATCAATCAGCTGTTGATCATTTGCATTTTTCTTTGGAGCCGGAGAAGGTTTGTTGTAAAATGCGAAAGCATATCACAAGGTGTGTGTTTGTTAATAATGGATATTTTTTTTTCAAACTTTGGATTTTACATTTGGTGGTTGTATTTTTTTATATCTCGGTGTAAAGTTTGTAGATTTGGTTTGGGATTAATGTTATACCTTCTAGATGCTGTAGAATGGATATATGGATGTCTGTATAGGACCTATCAATAAATAATAGATTTAATAAATCCGTAGAAACGAATTGAACAATTTCACTAAATTATGAAAATTGTAATTTCAAATATAATTCTATATAACAAATTTTAAAACTTGTTAAAGTCAAGATTTAGTAAATGAAAGGTGCCTACAGGTATCTCAAATTTGAGAGATGAATGCTTTACAGTATAGCCACAATCTAATTAAATAGAATGTGTTTGGTAAGCACAATTTAAAAACATGATTAATTTTGAATGAAAAAAAAAGAAAAATACGAGTTTTTGCATATCAGATAATCGTTTATCCACATTGCCTACAGTCTCTCAGAAACCGACAATTAATTTGTATGTTCTTGGACTCTGTAAAACAAAACTAAAGATTTAATATGAGTATACATATTAATTTCGAATTGAATGCATAAAAAATGTTTCATTTTCCACAAAATTCAATTACAGCCGTAAAGTACGGGGGTGGGCGGGGGTTATTATGATATCATAATGGATCTAGCACCTATCTTGACCTTAAAAACTCTACTTTAACAAATTTGTTATACAAATGTTAATTGATTATAACGAATTCAAGAATTTGTTAAAACGAATTAAATTCGTTTAAACATATTTGGCAATTCGTTATATCGAATTCAAAATATTTTTGATAGGTCCTTAATAGGCTTCCGTAGGTTTATGATTAATTATAGGTTATGCTTTAGGGCCGCGTGTTTGTATCTGAATTAAGGACCAAATATTTTACACATTTAGGGAACATCAGAGATGTAGTGATCATAGGGTGCCTATAGATGTCTTACTTTCCAAATGTAAATTCAAAATCAAATTTTATAACGAAAATGCCAATCCCGACTTTATTTAAGGAAAAAAGTCATTTATATATAAAAATAAGATTTTAAAATGTCTTTATTATTCTTTAAAATATGTAGGAAAGGACCTTAAAAAATAGAGTTTTTTCTCACATTTATGCAATTACAATAACTTAAGTGTAAAGAAAATAAAATAAATATGTATATCGGGATAAGATTTTGAAAAAGATATCAAGAAATGTCAAAATGAAGTTTTTCATCTATGACGTGGTGAATTTATTTGTCACCGTCAAGTACGGGAAAATATTTCATTATGGAACCAATCCTTTGTGACGTCATAGTTTTGTCTTTTGCGACAGCTTTTTATCCAAGTTTTAGGCCTACCACAAATTCTTTTATTTTATTCTTAGATCAAAAAGTATGTATAGCAATCCAGCTTGCTGGTTAAAAGAAAAAAAAAAACAAGGATGAATAAATCATTTTAAAATGTACCATGGCTAATGGCTTATTTTGACGTAACAGAAACGTCGCCATAGTTACAATCAGGAGTCACAAGTAAAAGTTGGATCTCGTTACAGTTTTGACATTTTAGGATGACTATAACTAATACGGTCACGGTTTTATAGCAATTCAATCAATCAACTTCCGAGGCAAAGATCTAATTTTAGAATTCAAAGGGATACCTGGAAGTTGAAGATCAACCACAAACCATTTTTTCTGCACAAATTGTTTTGTGTAGTTTGATTTATACGGCAATCAGGAAGTTCAGGTTAACTGCACGATATTCTTTGTGACCCGAGAGTCGTCCGTTATTTCTAATTTGAAATTATCCTTATTTCTGTATAGTTGCTTTCCTCAAAAGCTAATTAAATCATGCTGTGGAAATCTGTATCAAAAAATTATCACATTCTTTGCTTTTTTCCGAATGGTTTCACCAGCCAGTACCACGAGAAATGTATACCTCCAGAAAGGCGCCAACAGACCACGCAGACGACCGAGAAACAGTTCAAAGAGGGAGATTACTCCAACTGTGACACCGTCACCCAGGACCGGATCTGGAAACAGAGCGTCGGCAAAGAGGGCATGTGCCTTAAAAACTGGTAAAAATAAATCATCAAATCCATGAAAAGGAACATTTTTATATAACGATTTTGTACTGAATTCCTACACTTTATTTTATAAATCGATTATAACTCTCTTCGAACTTTTCTACCAAACTTCACAAACTTACAATATTATAGAACTTGTGGGAGTTAAAGAGTGGCATTTAATATATTGTCTCGTTCATTTTCTTATCTTGAAAAATGAGTTACACAATGTCAATTTTTGTTACACTCTTATGCATGTACAGTTTAATTATTCAATAGAAATTGAAAAGTTATAAATAATAAATAATACATCGTCTCAAGCCACGGTTCGGAGTCCGCATATAGCTCTCTCCTACAGAATGGAAGAGTATCGTGCATTTTGGCCGCGGTTTGCGACGATGTAAATAATATAACATAATTCCTATGTGACGTAAAATTAATTGTTCATTTTTCCTTTACAGGGAAGAAAACTGGGGCTTCCTGACAGAGTTCGATTCCAAGGTAACTGACACATATAACTTAATTACGGGAGGGGGATGTTACTATGCAAAACAAATTATTTCATCGGTATCAGAAATTTGCTCTATTTCTTGTTAATGGAACTCTTTATTACAGAGCAACAAGGCTGGTTTTTCTTTGGTAAATAATGATAAGTGTGTTACGTATACGGTGTTAGATATAATGAATGTGTATTGGTGTGATGAACGCCTTAATCACTGAACTCGAACAATAGCAGATCATCGTTTCATCGTAATTATGACAAGAATAAACTTAAAAGTAAACTACATTAAACTGAAGAAGTGTGACCCTCGCATGTCTTCAGTTTTGAGATGGACTACCGCGTTTTTCTACAGTTCTGCCACAGGCACTTGTTTCGTATACGGGGCACCCCTACTTATTTTTACCACGGTAAAAATAAGTAGGGGTGCCCCGTATACGAAACAAGTGCCTGTGAGTTCTGCAGCTAAAACTGAATCAGCTGACTTCATAATCTTGACTGCATGTCCTCTTGAAAGATGATAAAGCTAAATACTAATTATAAAGTTTAACCAAGATGCTTTTTTTTTTAATTTTGTCAAAATAAAACTTATGGGAAACAAAAACGTATCATTTCAAACTTTAATTATACTAATAATATGCCGGACACTGCTTCGATCATTGATTTGGGTTCATTTGGTTAAATCATTATTTGGGTTCATTTTGGTTCAATCTAAATGTTTGGGATGATATGGCGCTTTGTTTGGTTTGTACAGCTGGTGGAAAATTTAAAGACTTGAAGTACTAGCAGTTGTAACTATTCATGCCAAGAATTCTACCAATAATTAATCCAAACAGTTAATTAACTTATTTTTACGTGCATTGTATTAACATTATAATTGTGTTTAAATAAAAGACTTGTATTTGATTTCAGTAATATCGGATTAAAACAGATTGCCAACTTGTTTTATGTGAATTTAAATCACACATTGGAGACAAAAGGAAAAAAAAATCTTTGAAATATGTATATTAAAACCGTTAAGCAGTTTATAAATTGACTTTTTCGGGTGAAAATGTTAAAGAATAAAATCGCCTTTTATTTATTTATTTATCTATATATTTTAGGGAAATCCTAAACCACGAGAGGAGCTCCCAGAAAACGTCACCGTGTTCTCCAATGCAGTCCCTAATACCAACTCCGGTAACTATGGAAATAAGGTGAAGACCGAGTTAGGGGTCAAAATGCAGAAACTCGAGCACCAGTTTTTTGGTGGCCAACGGAAACGGAAGTTGGGGAGTGAGATGGTCTGTTATTGATGCTGGATATTAAAAAATAGCCTACTATTTACTATAAACTGCTGAATTATACTTAAATACTGTGAATCTGTGATAATTAAGATAGTTAATTGTAATTTATTAACATTTTATACTTGCTTACTTTACATTATTTAAACTGCTTTTTATGTACAAGAAGCAATATACAAGTTGTGTTAGGGGGAACATAACCCTAATTAACCTCCTTTTTATAAATCATAGTCCAAGGCCTGTATTTGGACTGTTATGTGTGTTTGTATCATTGTACTTTCCCTTTAATCATAAGCCTATACACAGCATGTTTCTAAATACACTGGGTAACTGATTGATTGGAATATGAATGAATGAGTAAAGACTACCTCTTGTGAGAATTGTAAATATGTAAGCATTATTTTCTTGTTAAATTCAAATCAATTTTTCACATTGATAAACACAATGGCATCTCTGAAGTGCATACCACTAAGCCAACTTAAGGATAAAATTTGTGTAGTTGTTGACAATACCATACTGCTGATCTATGTAACATATACAAACTGTATACACCTCTTCTACTGTCACTGCCTTTATATCTATACTTTATATCTATACTTAATCAGGCACCCACTCCGTGTTCCGTCTCTGCTAATATATAATCCTGCAAACGTTTGTGCCAATAGTTAACCCCCCCCCCCCCATCTGTGGGACTCACCCCTCAGAAACATTAACAGTTCTGTGGGGTTTTATTTGATCTGATTGTTAGTATGGTGAAAAGATGTTTTCTGGTTAAGGAATTAACTTATATGGTTAGTGTGCAAAGTGTTTATATTAAATTTTTTTTTTGTATGAAATATAATTATCTTTGAAATAAATGTTATTCTTGGTCTGACATGTTTCATTTATTCACATAATAAGCCAGGGACCTTCTTGGAGAGGACTTATATAGGCTATGCCTGATGTTCAATCCATTTATGTGATTTGACTTTGCATAATAAAATATTGATTAAATTAAATTAATTGGCATAATAAGTATGAAATTTGAATAGGCAAAGCAAACTATATTTACAGTTCAACTTCAGTATCTCGAACACTGATATCTGATAATATTATGGATGCATTGAAGTGATTTGGAAGTCCCAACCACTTATTCTTTAAGTATTTTACCCTTGATATCAAATCCTTGGATATCTTGAAAGTTTTTTTCTCCCTCCCATCCAGTTCAAGATAACAAGGTTTGACTGTAGTTTAGTTTATTACATACCTTAACACATCCTCACAATGCCAGGGGTCCAGAGTCAACAAGTTGTGTGAGACCCCTGGCCAATTTCATTCCATATTTTAGGGCTTGCTTCTCTCATTGAAAAGCACCAATCAAATTAAAGCTTTCGTAAATAGTTTGATAATGTAAACAGAAAGGATTCAATTGACACCTAAAATGCACATTACAAGTTGTTTATCATAGAATGGCTCAATGTGACTGGTTGATAGATACTAAAAACAATCAAGATTTGTAATTTCCTCAAAAGACGCCGCTACAGTCAGCCCATGAACTATTGAATGAAATTGGCCAGGGGTCCCACAGCAACTTGTTGACTCAGGACCCCTGGCACTGTGAGGATGACCTTAACAAACAGTATCTTAAAAATACAGTTAAAATCCCATTCTAATCGCATTCTGGGAAGCTTCACCTTGACCAGTGATGATAAATTTCTTGTTACATGTAGGTGTTTCATGAAACATTTAAGTATTCCATAGATTATTCTGTTCTCTAGGGATCAATAAAACAAAAGAATTTTTTTTTTGCATTTCAAATTCATCATTTATTATAAATAAAATTTGGCAAGATATAAAGTGAAACTGAAAGTCATTAGAATTGTACAAATGTATCACAGAATGCAACAAAGGAACATAAATATAAAATTATTCAAAGCATATTAACAAAATCTGGTGATTGTAATGTAATAAGATGAAACATCTGTCTACAGCTACTACACAGGATTCTCTAGTATACCACTAGTACTATAAGATTATATACTGTTTACATGTAATAAAAATTAATCACTTGCCATTTCTCTGATTGATTGTATATATATACATGTAAAAAAACAGGACTTTTAACAAACAAATCAACTGACAGAATAATTCTGAATAAATAATTTCATTATTTTAAAGGATAAAAATAATCTTTTCTTGATTAGCTAATTATTCAGTTACATGTATTGCTAAACAATACAAGAAAGCCATGATTCAGCAGGTTTAATCTTAGTTACATAAAGGTATTTGATTTTTAGTTAATTTTCTGAAAATCATCTGTCTTGCAGCAGAATTTTATTAAACAAGAGGCCCATGGGCCACAACGCTCACCTGAGTCACTTTGGCCCTGTTGTTCTGCATCAGATCCCCCCCCCCCCCAATACATGTATTCTTCTGTATTTTGATCACCTTTTGTGGTCCCAACCTATACGCTGAGGCTGCGATTTGAACAGAAATGGATATACTTACCAGAAGATGCTTCCACATTCATATGATTCATCATGGATTTGCTCTTGAAGAGTTTTAAAAATTTTTCCCTATATAATCCCTATTGTGGCCCTAATTGAAGCTCAGGGGTCATGATTTGAATAATTTAGAATCTACACTACCTCAGAAAGCTTCAAAATAAGTTTCAGCTTTTTTTGTCCACTAGTTCTTGTGAAAAAGATCTTTAAAGTTTTTTCTTATATATTTCAATGTAAAACTCTGAATCCCTATTTTGACCCACTCTACCCCGGGGGGGGGGGGGGGGGGGGCATGATTTGAACAATTTAGAATCTAACCTACCTCAGGAAGCTTCCACATAAGTTTCATCTTTTCTGGTCCGGTGGTTCTTGAGAAGATTTTTTAATAACCCCACCCTACTTGTGCCTTTTCTTGATTATCTCCCCTTGGAAGGGGGCTTGGCCCTTCATTTTAACAATTTAAAATCCACTTTACCCAGGGATGCTTTTTACCAACTTTGGTTAAAATTGGCCCAGTAGCTCTTTAGAAGAAGTTGAAATTGTGAAAAGTTCACAGACAGATGGACAGTTAGACAGAGGGATGGATGTTGGACATTGGCTGATCAGAAAAGCTCACTTTTAATGCTTTTGTAAGGATTTAACCCCCTCCCCCTTCCACTGTGGCCTATCCTGGCTGATTCTGACAAACTTGATCATCCACAAGCTATATGTAGTGAATATACGTCAGTAAGACTAACTCTATCGTTATTTTTCCTTTAAGTAACTATCACTCTTCTACACTGCTGCTGTTTCAAATCTAGGGTCATGACTTGAACACAAATCTGAATCTACAATAAACAAGGAAGCTTAGTTTTGTCTTATCTGACCCAGTTTTTTGATCTGATCCCACTCTTCTTAAATATCTACTCATTTTCCTTATTAGTCTCCCCATAGAAGTGGGGGGGGGTTATGTCTCAATGCTCAATGTTCTTGAGGAGAAGGGGAAAATGTAAAAGAAAAAATGTAAAAAAAAAAAAAAAAAAAAAAAAAAAAAAAATACACAAAAATATGATGAACAAATTTCAATCAAAAAAGCTAAGAAGAGTTTGGTTTACATAAAAAAAATAAAAAACTACCGTATATACTCACCTATAAGTCGAATTTTGGGAGTTAAACTTTGGTCCAAAACTCTATGTCCGACTTATAGACGAATTATGAAAAGATTGGTATTTTAGAAGGTCAATCCCTCTAAAATAAGCTTAAAAAAATACAACCGACTTATAGGCGGACCGACTTATAGGCGAGTATATACGGTATGTTTGAAATTGAGAAACAATCTGAATATACGTAATTGTTCATGACTCATGTATTAATTTGAACATATCTTTTAATGACATATTGGATTTCTCAGGAGACCTTCACATACCTTTGTTCATGTAGTTGCCATTTATACAGTGATTAAAAATATCATAAATTAATCATTTCAATAATTAATATTCATTTAATCAAACAAAGCTGATTATCAAACTATGAAATAATGCCCTGAGTGCATATGCTCAAGATGTCCCTGATTTGCTCTAATGGTATACACATGAAGTAGAATGGTGCAATCTGTTTATAACATTTCTAATTGAATTGTCAGTGAAAAGTAACAACATTCTTCATTTTATACAGAGCATTACAATAAATTCAAAAGCAGCAGCGTGACATAATTATGGAGAAAAATCCTATTTTTATTAACATGAAAGACACTATCATTGAAATTAAAAAAAAAAAAAACAGAGGTGCAACATTTTGAACTATTCAAGTGATCTAAATGTTTCTTGCCTATTTACATTTTTTTGACATCTGATCAATAACTATACAAGGATACCATCTTGAAGAAATAGACTTTACCAATTTATTCATACACGCCCTCTTCTGGTCTAGCAATAGAGATTGTAAAATCAGGTGTTGAGAAAAGAAAAGGAATTGTATCTAAATGTGTAGAAACATGACATTTGCATTAGAACTGCTTAATGATTGGATGTTTGTCATAAATTAGAGAAAGGCAAACTGGGAGCAGAAAAGTTCATTCACTGGGATAAGTAAGCTCTCACTGAAGCAAATCTCATTCATGATGATATTTTAACATTTACCAAATCTTAAACAGAGGCACAAAAATTCTAGGAATAACTTTCCATTAAAAAATATGTCAGTAATGAAATCTTGCTATTGATATGAAATTGCAAATCATTAACATTACCACCAAATATTGGAGTACAATAAACAACAATAACACAGTGGGGACATTTTACAATCACAAATCAACAGTATTCATGACATTTTACGTTTGAAATGATCATTGACTGAGAATGCTCCATCTAATCTTGAAGGTTTACAACAATTGTGAATGTGTGTCTGTTTTGTTTCATGTGTAGGTACACAGTATTGAGTGTTTTATAACTAAGAACAGTTTTTCCTCTTTAAGAATATTTGTGCAGAGAGACAAAATGTGTTCTACACATTTAGAGTCACTACTGAATGACTATGATTTAACTAATCCACATCTACAACCCTGATAACATTCAGTATAAAACTAGAAGTCATAAATACCTAGTATCAAATTGCAATACAACACATAAATAGACAAAATTAATAAAAATTTAAATTCTGTGTTGGGAATTAAAGGTTAAACCTTGAGCAGATACAAAGCTAAACAATTGAACTCTGTAATTTACAATAAATATCACATATAAACAGTTTTTGACAAATTTCTATCTTGTTTGCCAGTACAGAAAACACATAGGGACTTTAATTCAGCAAGGTTGGTAACAGTCAATGTTTGTTTGTTTGTTTGTTTTTTTTATATAAATTATGTATGCACCAATCCTTTAATAGATCAACAGCTTTCAATTATGACAATGGTATAGTAGTAAGAGGTTGGCTTTGCTTGATTCAAAGAAGCATATGCCTTTGAGGGATACCCCCATCTAAACAAACACAAGAGGAAGTTTTTTTTTCTATATCATGTATGTATTATATTTAACCCTTTTTAGGGCTATTCCAGTAAGCATTATGTGAGGAAGGGGGGGGGGATGATTTTTAGACCACCAGTCTATAGAAAAGAAGTAGAAAAATCACCACTACCAAGAAAATTCACTTTTTTGACAATCCCCCACCAAATAAAAACAAGAGGCCCAGGGGCCACATCGCTCATCTGAGCACTGTGGCTAGGAAAAGAGGAAAAATCAGTTTAGTATTGAAAAGCTTAAATGCATAAGTGCTCCAAACCTACCCCTAAAAGGGAGTGGGGGGTATGATTTGAACAAACTTGAATCTACACTAACTAAGGATGCTTACATGATTTTTTGACTAACTGTGACTTTTTTCTCTACAAGTTTGAACTTTCATTGTGGCCCCACCCTACCCCTGGAGGTCATGATTTGAACAAACTTGAATCTACACCACCTGAGGATGCTTCCATATAAATATGACCAATCATAGCTTTGCTGTTCTTGAGAAGAAGATTTTTGAAGATTTTTCCTATATATTCCTATGTAAAACTTTGATCATCCATTGTGGCCCCACCCTATCCCTGGGGGTCATGATTTGAACAAACTTGAATCTACACCACCTGAGGGTGCTTCCAAATAAATATGACCAATCATAAGTTTGCTGTTCTTGAGAAAAAGATTTTTTCCTATATACACCTATGTTAAACTTTAATCTTCCATTGTGGCCCCACCCTACCCCTGGAGGTCATGATTTGAACAAACTTGAATCTACACCACCTGAGGATGCTTCCATATAAATATGACCAATCATAGCTTTGCTGTTCTTGAGAAGAAGATTTTTGAAGATTTTTCCTATTATTCCTGTGTAAAACTTTGATCGTCCATTGTGGCCCCACCCTACCCACGGGGGTCATGATTTGAACAAACTTGAACCCACATCACCTGAGGATGCTTCCATATAAATATGACCAATCATAGCTTTGCTGTTCTTGAGAAGAAGATTTTTGAAGATTTTTCCTATATACACCTATGTTAAACTTTGATCGTCCATTGTGGCCCCACCCTACCCTCGGGGGTCATGATTTGAACAAACTTGAATCTACACCACCTGAGGATGCTTCCATATAAATATGACCAATCATAGCTTTGCTGTTCTTGAGAAGAAGATTTTTGAAGATTTTTTCCTATTATTCCTGTGTAAAACTTTGATCGTCCATTGTGGCCCCACCCTACCCCCCTGGGTCATGATTTGAACAAACTTGAATCTACACTACCTGACAATAATTCCACATGAGTTTCATCTTTCCTGGCCCATTGGTTCTTGAGAAGAAGATTTTTCAATAATGCCATTAATTTTTTGCCATTTCGTAATTATCTCCCCTTGGAGGAGGGCGTGGCCCTTCATTTGAACAAACTTGAATCCCCTTCACCCAAGGATACTTTGTGCCAAGTTTGATTGAAATTGGCCCAGTAGTTCTGGAGAAGAAGATGAAAAGGTGAAAAGTTTACGACAACAACAACGACGACGCCAACGACGCCGACGACAGACAACGGACAAATTTCAATCAGAAAAGCTCACTTGAGCCTTCGGCTCAGGTGAGCTAAAAAATGGAAAAAAGTGCTACAATATAGATCTGTTTTGAATTAGTGATTTTCCATTTTATGAAATCAGCCCTCCTCTCTTTCCTTGGTAAATTCTAGTACACTGTACAACAAGAAAAATGGGGTGGCTATTTAAATGAAGGGAGGAATTTGGGCTTCTACAATAATAACAAAATGTCCTTTGACTGACTATTTGCCACAAATGTATGACTGAACTACAGACAAATAATATTGTTACTGACATCTCTGATTTAACATAATATTTATATGAAATGTACAGTTTGAATCCCTATGAAAGAGAGAAACATATAACTAACATCATCCATGTTCAATGTATCATTTATCAGTTGGTTGTTTTATCATTAATACCAACACACCATTACTTCTAAAGATCAGTATGATGACATATAAACCTCTCTCTACTCTTCCTGATTATAGCCAGCGTCAGTTTCAGGGAAGATAACTGTTTTAAATCTGGGATAACTCTTGCAGGTTGGTCAAAGAAAATTTTACAGTAAAACATCCCAACTTGATTTTAGCAAGTTGTTTTACTAGTCTTTGTTATAGTACAGGCTTCATTTTAGTATAATTTTCAGCTTAAAACTGGAGAGACATCCCCCCCCCCCAACACACACCTGTAATGAAGTAAATCATCTACCCCTACCCTCCAGAATACAAAAATAAACAATCCCTGTACCAAGCGAAAAAAAATTCACTGGGCCTTCCACTCCCCTCAGATAATTTTTTACTGGAATAGCCCTAATTCCTCAAAAAATTATATACATACAGGAACAATAATGCATACAATACATACCTTAAAGTGTGTGACAACATTACTGAAAGGACAAAAATAAACTGTCATAAATCTGAACACAGAGATGAAGACATTTAGATCTGGTTTGATACCCTAGAGGGTCCAGTTTAGTCTTGTTTAAGGTGCTGTTGGCCGTGAGTGAAAACTGCCTTCACATACTGAGAAAACAATCGGTCCATGTAGCCTTCATGATGAGGTAACAATCCCTCCATGAATCCAATATGGCCGCCATGAGAGGTTATCACTATGGCGATATTGTCATTCTGTTCTGCTTCCTCAGCTGGTATTGCTAAAAAAAAAAAATAGAGAGAAATTTAGAAATATAAAGAATGATTTGTTAGAATTTAAGTCAATCAATTTAGAGATATAAATAATGAAATTTGAGGACTTCGGTTAATAAATACAGGATACATGCTCTAATAATAATAAACTAGTTGTATGTACATGAATAAGGTTTTCTGATTCATGGCCAGTAGAGCTTTTAAGATAAGTTTATCTACCTAAACAAATTGACTGTCTGGAAAACAACTTAGAAATTTTCAAAGTCCAGGGACAATAACTCTTAATTTTAATTTACACGACTGTATACTGTCAGTAGTAATGTAGACGCTAAAAAATTAATCTATCATCTAGAGAGATGGCCCTATAAAGCTCCAGAAAAAAGACTGGGGGATGAAAGAATAATAAACAGAAAGGGGTATTATATTTCACGGTGAGAAACAAAAATTACTTAATTACATACTAAAGCATTTAGATATATTAAATTGATCAGTTTTTGAACTGAACTATGTTATGAACTCACAGCTGACATGCTCAAATGTGCCTATGCTCGTTATTTAATTTCTCCATATTTGTATTTTGATGGACTTTGAGCTTGAATAATGTTTGTTATGTCCATATTTCATTGTAAACAGCTGTCTGATTTACAACACAGTGTGATGCCAAAAATGACCATTCAATGCTTCAAATAGTCATCCAGCTAAAGTGGCTTCTTTTCTAACATTACAGCATCACTGATGGATTCAACATTAATTGAAAAACCATTTTGTTTATTATTATTTATTTATTATTATAACAATGAAAAGTTAGTGCATGTCTGACCATGAAAGGAGGAGAATGGTCAGTGACTAAGAGGGGGAGGATGGTCACAAACCACGAGAGGGAGAGAATTCACTGATCATGATGGGGGAGAATCATCACTAACCATGAGAGGGGGAGAATGGGTCATCTTCTGCACTGAGGACTAGGACAGGAACTCTCAGGGCATGGATTTTGTTGTGTAGGGTGGCGTCATGATAATACTCATCACAGGAGGGGTAACCAAACATCTTAGCTGTGAACCTGGAGTCAAACTCACGAATAGTGGAGGACTGCAAGGAAGATACAAATAAATCCTCTAAATTATACAACTACATGAATATGTCTTCCATATCTTTTCTTTACAGATTACGGAATCAGATTCAGGAATAAAACAAAAAAATTCCTCACCTGCAACACATGATCAATATCTTCCAAGTGGTTGTCAAAAAGTGCCATATTACTGCAAGGAAAGAAAATCAATGTAAACAGCCATAAAAAATACAGTAGAACATGTTATTATTAAAACCTGCTCATAATGGATTCATACTTAGAATGAAGTCAGAATTTCTTACCAAGTAGTGAAATAAGTGAAATTTTAACTGGATATGATACATGCACATTGTAGCAATTTCACCTGTTTTTAGAGGCTTGCCATAGCCACATTTTGCTGTACATGATGGTTGTATCAGTTTCCGTATGCAGAAGTTCAGAACTACAGAAAATTCTCACCTCTTCACATGATTAACCAGTCCTTTAGCCAGGGTTCGGTTCAGCACGTGTCTGTTGAGACCAGGCTTCTCTATTTCCAGGACTGACTCAAACACATTCCAGGCAACAGATATACACATACCAGCCTCCAGCTTACACTGGTCCCCAAGTTTGGCCAGGTAATTAAACAAAATCATCCTTTAAAACACAAACTTAACCTCTATATCACTGAGTTATAATGATACTGTAGGGCAATATTGAATATATTCTTTTTTGCTGTTAATTTCTAAACAAATGATAAAATAAGACATCTTTAAAGAATTTACATTTATCAACTAGATGCTGTCATGAGACAGTAATACCCGCACTAAGGTGTTTGCCTCTAAATGCACACTCCTTCATATTGGGCTTACCAAGGAAAAAGTCCAAATAATTCTATAATTTACACAGTACATGTATTCGTCAAATCGAGCATAAAATGCTCAGGTGACCATGTGACCCATGAACCTCTTATACGCATTTCATATACTTAATTCATTACCAGTCTGAAATATCAGAATTTAATTAATGTTGTAAATTAGGTTTTAATAAAAAGGGGGGGGGGGATATAAATTTTTGGCCCATAATTGGAACTTTTTAAATTTATCTTCTCAACAACAAATAATATTATTTTAGTACAAAGCGTTTTTGATGAATTTATCAAAATGTGCAAACTTTTTTTAGTATTTGATTAGGCAAAAACCTCCTTGAAAAGCCATACCCAATCAATTTATATGTGTCCCCCCCCCCCCCCCCCCAATACACACACACACAATTTGCCTGTTTTTGGAAATAGGCCTAGATGGCAAAGTTATGTTAAAACATCGTTTGTTAGGATAATTTAAAATTTGTTCTTGTACTGCACATGTATGTGAACACCTTTTTGAAAATTTCTACATCACATTGGGCTTGCGTCACCCTACCAGTACTAGTACTAGTTTTACCATTATCATTTTAAGATTGCACATGCCATGTGACATGGTGCAGTGTTACATGTATATCAGTGGAAATTAATTCATTTTGTGTTTTAATTGGATTATATTTCATGAAGTTGACAGGACCTATGACAGTCGGTAAGTACAAGTTTAAGTATAGATTGGGGTAAAATA
Source organism: Saccostrea echinata (assembly GCF_033153115.1). Lineage (NCBI taxonomy): Eukaryota > Metazoa > Mollusca > Bivalvia > Ostreida > Ostreidae > Saccostrea > Saccostrea echinata. The sequence goes on from NW_026889763.1 coordinate 16,066,943, forward strand.
AACCGAAATGCAAATGGTTAGGTTAAAGTTTAAAAAGGATCAAAGATCATCGGCAATCTCCTATGCAGAGTTGTCGTTCGTTTCTCTCTCAGACACTGAATGTATGAGCCGATCGTAGAGAGTGGATCATCGATGCCACAATAGACGAATTTCACATTCTGAAGAGTTATCTCCCGTTGTCGACATTACATTCAGTTACAGGCATAGATCCGGGAATTTTTTTCCGGGGGGGGGGGGGGGTCCACACCTCGGTCCAAGAAAATTCCAGCCCAGAATTTCCTGAGGAGCAAAAAAAAAACAAAAACAAAAACAAACAAACAAAATAAAAACAATGATGGTGGGGTCCATGTTTTTAAAGGGGGAGGGCATCCAAAGTCATTTTTTATTTGCTTCTGTAAATCAGTATATAGTCCTATTTAAATAACTCTGCAAATTCCAAGGGGGGGGGGGGGGGGGGGTTCCAATCTCCCTAGCCGCTCCCTGTCCCTGAAATGACAAATGATCATGTGACTCCTAAATAGTAGAAAACTTTTCCATTTGACTATACATAATTTTGTT